>NW_028277313.1:0-363990 GCF_059751315.1 Micrasema longulum | reverse complement strand
ATCTGCCGGTTGCGAAATAATAATGTGCTGTTTCTTGATCAGCACAGCACAAACTATGGCTTGCATGCAATAAAATCCTGATTGTTCCACATTGTAAACTCAAGACAAGATCTGGACTTTTTTGATGTAAGTCTTTATAAATTTAAACAATCACTAAGATAGACCAGATCTTTTGTTGAGGTAGTAATTTTTGTTTCGTCCTAGCTTTAATGTTATTTTTTGCATTTTATTTCAATTGCGCCTGTATGTATTATAAATATTTGTTTTTGCCAATTTTTTAATGGACTTTGTCCGTTAATTAATAAATAAAAAGAGTGTGTCAAAAGTTTGACCGGAAAAGAACCTAATTAATTAAAAATAACAGCTGTTTACAACAAAAATGAGGAATACGGAAGTCTAGGGAATTTCAAGACTTGTGACCTGTCATTGACCTGACAAAAAACAATGATGTTTTTACATTTAGTGGGTGTAATAGATATATACATAGGTAGATTTCTATTTGAAATAAACATTGGATGGAATCACTTTTGCAAAGTGCGCTTGAGGTATTATATTATGAAAATTATCCTTTAAATTTTCCAGTACTATAATAATAATTAATAGTTGATGATATATAAACTAACGGAGCACAGGAGCAGGCGCGTCTAGCGATGAAGCTGCAAACATTTGAACGATACCTAAAACTCGAAATTTTCAAAAATTTTGGTTAAATTTTAATAACACGCTATTTAAAGCATGATGCTATACGTTATTAGAGCCGTTTATTCTTTGCATTACTCAAGTTAGATGCTCTTATCTCTGTGAGTTTCGTAAAACAGTACGATAACGTTCTGAACTTTATTGCGCATGCGCAGAAATTCGTACATTTGTACAGACTGGAATTAAAAATGAAGAGTAGTATCTAGATTCCAGGGGATCAAACTAATACTATCAACTATCAAGGTCAAGGTACCTTGATGTAGGAAATACGCATACGTATTAAGGGTATGCATACTGAAAATATTGTTTGAAATTGTAGATTGCGTGCGTTCAAACATTTTCTGCTTTAATTTTAGTAATATTTTTTAAATATTTATAATTTTTGATAAAAAAAAAATTATATTCTTATGATCAAATATTTAAGGGATGCGCCGCATCCACAGTTCATATGGACGGAACGCGCCTTATGTAAATATATATATACAGGGTGTTCTTTAAACTCTGTCAAATCCAAAACCACGATGACCAGTTTGAGCAAGAAGACATATTAGTACATTAAAATATTTTTTTTGAATGACTAAAACCTATTACTAAATAAATGATAAATAATAAACAACTGGTTGCTTACTCCTGTAGGGGATAAACGAGAAGGGGGAGGGGGGAGCCTGATAAACTGTCAACCGCACAGCCGCGCCCCCCTCGCTTCTCCCCTGCAGAAGTAAGCAACCATTTTTTTTTTTTTTTTTAAATTTTTTTTCTTTTTAGATACTTTTTTAAATATGCTAATATGTCTTCTTGCCCATACTAATCATCGTGGTTTCAGAGGTGACAGGGTTTAAAAAACATTATATGTATATGTATATATTTATAAAAAGGTTAAGTTGATTTAAACAAACGACTACAACTTTTTTTAATAAATCATATTCCATACTTTTCTGAATAAATAAATATCTACTTTCATTTATCTATAATAATGTAATATTACTACATATATCATTAATTTCAAAGGGGTTGTTTTTTATATGTCAATTAGGAAAAAACAAACTAGGGATCTTTTACCTTCAATTTCATGCCAAAACTGTACACTAAGTTTTAAAAATGTTTCTGAGCAGAACATCCAGACTCGAACGTGTTATGGAACAATAAAGGAAAATTTAAAACGTACAAACCTATTGTATGTTAATAGTTTTTCAACAACAAGTTTTTCTGATGACTGTTAGCAATGTAAACAGAGATTGGAACATATGTGCCTGAGAACCCTAATGAGGCATAATTATACGCTTTACATTTTATACAATGAATAATTAAGATAATTATAAAATAGACGCCCCTCCTAGACTCTATCAGAGAGCAGAATTTCTATTTAGCGTAGTTTACATTTAAAATTTCATAAAAATAACGTTAAAAGATTTCGGTAATTGGTTGTCCGGTAAGTTTTAACATATTTTAGAATTTTTCACTGGCTTTCGAGCCCCGTTAGTTTTCCTAAAACCATTTTAATGGTACTACTTAGAAATATTTTAACAAACATGGTTTGTGATCCTTATTATGAGCGTATCGTGACTGGAATCATTTAGGGTATACATGTCCGAGTTAAATAATTTTTCATTGGATGGTTATTAAATTAAGAGAATGTTAAATGTTGCGTGGAACTGTAACCGTTTTCAGTGGTTTTTGAAATACACGATTGCCGTGGACAAATCAATAAAGCGGAATTCATTTAGGACTTGAAACAATCGCGTTCCTTAGAAAAACACGGAAAATAATCTACTCGAAGTATTTATTGTTTTATGATTACCCATATAGTTTTTCTTTTATGTTTTTTATAACATTAAATTAATTTTTATATATACTTTTGGCTAGTTATTGTATTTTCTATTGTCCTCTAAAATGCATACGAGTGTATGCAACATAAATAACACAAGAACTTATCAAAGACTATGGCATCTCGCAGACAAGATTAACTGATATACATAATCACAACACGAGAAGATCACAAAACTGTCACATACAAAGTGTCAAAACAAAAATTGGCCAATCCCAACAAACGATGAACTAAAAATGTAAAATGACTTACCTCAGAATATTAAAACAGCGACTTCACATAAATTCAAAAATAAATTTTAAAATGTGATAAAAACCACCAAACTTGCTTGATGATTTATTATTATACACTATAGTGTTTATTTAATTTAAAATATATTTACAAGGCCTTTGGCCTAACAGTAGTCATAGTAATGCAATTTGTTCTTAAGAAAAACGCCTTTTTTATCTCCAAATACAAAAAAATAAGTAGTTTGACAAACTTATTTCTAAAAGCAAATTTTCCAGCAACCAAAAAAACAGACTGGTTAAAGAAGAGTTGGTCAAAAATTTGTACTAAAAAACGAAAATATATATCAATAGTTTGATACATGAAAAAAAACCTAATTCACTTAAAATAACAGCAGTTTTTAATGGGGAGCCAAGGTTTGCACGTATTAACTTTTTTTACGTATGAAGTACGTTATACATATTTAAGGATGAGGAATGTGGAATCAGATAATGAGTTAGAAAAGAAAGAGAAAGAGGAACCAAGGTAAAAAAAAGGACAAAAGTATTAATTTTAAAAAACAATAAAGTACAGAGATTTCAATAATTATATTATATTTAATTTTATTTATTATAATCTATTTTAATATGCATTTTATATAAATTTGTTGCAATTTCTTGAGTATGTTATTATATATATGATTGTCGTAGTAAATATTAAACTAAGTTTGAATTATAATAGTTTTTAAATACTGATCACAACGAATTATCGATTTTAGGATCTGTAAGTATTTTTTTTTCTGTATGTAGTTTATTAATATATAAATGAATGAAATTAGAATATCAAGATATCGTAAATTGTTATTTGAAAATACATTATAAAACAATAGTTTTAGCATATTTTTTATCATTGGTTGTGCTCATTTTACAATAAAACATTTGGAATATAGTTTTATAAGTGCATTAAAGTAAATGTGCATTTGTTGAATGCATGAACAAGAGCTTTTTTATCTTCTTTTCATATTGTTTTGGTTTGTGTAGTACATAATGTTTTTATACGACAGTACAGGAATTATCCTAACATTTGTTTTATACTAATAAGTCAACCCTTGTTATTTGTATATTATTTAGTTTTAAAAAATATGATTCACTAAAGCAAGACTATAGAAAATATAAATGTTACAATTCGATATTTACGTAATTTCTTTAACAATTTTATTATTTCACCGTGGAACTTACAGATTACTGAAAAAACCGTCACAAATACAATTATACAAATGTAATGTAATCGTCACATATATTTTTGTTCATCCAGCTAATTATTATTAAATAATACTGTTTAAAGATGACTGATATGGCAATAATAAGTTGTGCGTAAACACAAAACTGTAAAATATTTATTTCTAAGATAAAAAGATAAACCAAATAAATTTTATAAAGACAAATTTTATTGCTTAGAATTTTTTTTGAAAACATTTTCCAATATTTATTTAGTTGAATTTTCTCGAAAAAATAATTTTTAAAAATCTAGAAGTCTTTTAATATGAAAAATCAACAGTGAAATTGAAAGGAAACTAGCCTGAAAACATGGATAGACCGATGAGTGTTTCGGGTCAATGTCAGGTATAAGAACTCGAATATAATTTATTTTTTTTTATATACTAGTACTTCAAAAATCTATCTTGAATAATTCCACTTTAAATTACAACGGCCAGTCAGTGATAGTTTACACTGGAAATGCTTTCATTATCACATTTCTATTTCTAAAAAAAAATCTCTGTCCATAATACGGTTTTGAAATTTAACATACTTAAAAAAAAAAAAAAAAACACTTTATATCATTTCGTCGTTTGAATTTTAACAAAAAGGTTTCTTACTTTTTACTAAGCTCTTTATTGTACCATTTTTTATACAATTTACAAGTTTTAAGCAAATATATTATTTTCATACTTACGCACCCATACACACGCACCCTCTCCCTCATTCACTCCCACACGCACATGTATCCTCTCCCTCATTCATTCACGCATACACACATTCACATACACATGAATACAAACGTCACACAAGTACAATTACTAAACTTCTTTTCTTATATATTATGTGTCATTATATTTACAGTGGATTTTTTTAATTGGCTTTAGTATTGTTAAGATTTTTCTAATTATTTTGTTTATGTAATAGCTGTAAAAATCCCTAATAAAATAAAATAAAATAAAATAATAAATGCCCATATTTACTTATTTATTGTCAATCAGGTATACAAGTTGTAATTTATTATTATTTTTATAAATTTTTATTTAATTTATTATTTTTTTTATATACAAATAGTATTTTTTATATTTTGTTCAATTTGGGAAGAAAACCACGTTAAGATAGCCAAAAGCGATCTTATTATGCAGGTCATCTGTCACTTGACAAACTGTATTTATATTTTTTATTATTTATATAAATAAACTTACTTTTCTATACAAATATTGATAATTTATTTAATGGAAACATCTGATGGCCACCTATCGGCTGAATAATTAAACTCAATTGATTTATTTAAAATAATTTCCTTTAAAATTCAAACAATCATTCTAAATGCTTAGGTTTCATTGGTTAATTTTCAGATTAAACAATCTTATCGAAGCCGCCTTAAACTAATCCTTCGTTAGTGGGCGTACCTTCCGAGATTTCCCGACCTAAGCAGAACAGTTGTCCCGAGTACTGACGGATAAAATAATTCGACAAAGGTAATCAAACATGGCGATCGTATTACTTAGATTAGCGGAGGTGAGACCTCCTCTGATTGGCTGGATGTGGATGGCCGAGGGCCGCGATTGGTGGACCGCTCGGCCGGGTGGTCCAGCGGACGCTGAGATTTATCACCTGGACTATCCAGAGTGCGATGCCTTTAGTCCCAGATCGGCAACATTTGATTGGAGGTAATAAAAGCACTTATCTTAATTCGCTTTATTATTCGAAGCCATTAATTTTGAAAAACAAGCTCGTTTCATTTCTCTCACTCGTCAATAAACTTAATCGAATAATGATATATTTAAATTGAAGTCTGAAAACCAAAAATTAAAGACGTACGCCATTTTAAAGAAAATATTACAATCAAGCCTTATTTTGAATTCATGCAAATACACATCGAACCATTGAATTAAAGAAATACGTATTTTAATATAATAAAAAAATTATATATTAATATAAAAAAAAAAATATTTTCGCTAATTGGAAACTCCGTTTTTTTTCAATGAACATTTCATAAATATGCTCAGAATTAAACTTTGCAATAACTACAAATGATGTATACGTCACCGAAAATCAATTTTGGATCTTATTTCTTTTTAATTTTATGTCGTATTAATTCAGATTTAAAATTTAAGCTTCTTTTTAATTAATTGAGTTTGTAACTGACACGGTTTTCCATATCTCTAAATTTAGTAAATAAAACGTTGCGGCTTAATTGCATCAATTACTGTTGCTCCACGTTTTCCATATTTATAAATATATATTTCTTTAATACACGTTGGTATTATTTTTTATGTTTTCATGAAATGCTATTTCAATTAAGCGAAATAGCAAAGTTTTCTTTTGCATTGAATATTATTCACGTGTACTTACTTAATTCAAAAGGTACCTACAAAAGCAAAAAATTAACCACAATATATTGATGTTTCTTGCTGACGTTAGCTACTGTACTTCTCGAAAAATTAATGGCATTCTTGGTGTAACGAATTGAAAATAAATATACCTTACGTTCAAATATGATCCGGAAATAATAAAAAACAGCTTTTGCACAATCACTCATCGATATTTATTTTATAACCTTGAAAGTAATCACCATAAGAGGCAACACACATATGACAACATTTTTTCAAATTTTTGTAGCATTTCTCGTTGGCCGATTTTGGAACTGCTTTCAAATTCCCTTGTGAATTTTCTTTAACAATCTCAATTGAGTCAAATGCTTTTCGCAAAGCGGTAATTGTTTTGTTGGGTTAAGGGAACAGAAAAAAGACACACCGCGCCAAATCAGGTGAATGTAGTGCAAATAATCACGTACAAGGAGAGATGTGTGGAACGGAGCCTGATACAAAAATCAAGAGTTATCTCTAGAGACCCTTTCTTAATTTTATCAATTATACTTGACTCAGATTTACACTCTCGCCTGACAACCCTGTCATATATTGATTTCCCACACATTAGTCTAAGAGGTCGCATTTCAACCGCGTTCATTCGGCTTTCATCCTTCCTCTGCCAGTTCCATGTTTCACTTCCATACATAAGTGTTGGGACTAAAACTCCGTTGTGCACTGCCAGTTTAGCTTCGATTGACATATTTTTATTAGAAATTACTGTGTTTAGTGCTCCGTTCATTTTGTTGCCCGCATTCACTCTTTTTTCAACATCTTTTTCTACTCTTCCATCTCTTGAAAATATGCTTCCCAGATACACAAATTTTTCTACTTGCTCGAGACATTCGTTGTTTATATTTATTATGCAGTCAGTAACCTCACTATCCCTTTCAAATACTATCACTTTTGACTTACTTTCGTTCATCGCCAATCGCTCTCCAGGCATACATCATACATTCTAGAGCATCTTCCAGGCATACATCATCATACACTGTAGATTCATAAATTGTTATAACAAAAAATAGCGACTTTCATTTGATATAATTGAACTAAATCAATACAGCACCGTTGCAATTGTTGTTTTTTTTTCATGTATTTGTATTTAAACATTAATTATAATAACATAAAGACTAAGGACATATCTTGTAGAGTCTTATCTTCTCTAATCACCATAAACATGTCTTTACCGTCCGCTTACTCCTACGGATACGTGTGTTGGTGACAGTTTTCATTATTTACACGAGGATTCGCAACTTAGTTATTTATTCGCTTTGATTGTGTGCGCTTGCACGGTACAAAATACGGAATAAACATTGTTTGTTGAGATAAAGAGATTATTTTAACTCTTTCCAACAAGATGCATGCTAACAGGACTCCGATTATCTTTAACACATAAAATAATTTTCATAGAATAACAATACTCACTAACTTAAAGCGCTAAAAATGTTTACAATATTTATTTTTTCTTACGGCTTAGGTTTTCATATACTAAGCTTCTTTTTTAGTGGTTTGTAAGAAGGTGAAAACGAGAGGATATGGACAAAAATATGAAAAACTCACCACGACATACAGACTCATTGAGAAAAATACTTTTTTGGAGAAAACCCACGACTCCAGTTTCAAAGAAGGCCGTATAACCAACTGCACCACGAAGGAGATATGATTAAAAGTAAGGGTTCTATATATATAAGTAATACTTCAGAAGTTCGTTCAAGTTCAAGAGAAAAAGTCAATTTTTCACGTGAAGAAAAAGTGCATTTTATAAAACACATTGAGCGGAAAACGAATGATTTTGACTGAAACAACATTCCAGGATCTCAAAGGTTAGTGAAGTTTTCAACAATATATTTTGGTGTTTCGACCTTCCTTGCAAAGACTATCTCCACGATAAAGTAGGTATCTGACATAAGCCTTCCACACAAGTTGCCTAGCATACAGAGAAAGAGGCAATGAAAGTAGTAGACTTAAATTCAATTAAAATCGCGGCTTAGGAAATTGAAATTTAAAGAATCACTACTTAACCGATCGGAAGACCCTTGCTTTTTAAAACAGTAAAACAGGAACAGTTTTTAAAACAGTAAAACTTTCACTTGTGCACTGGATTTAAGAAGAATATAATAAAGTGGTGAGAGAGATTAAAGGTTTTTTAAACTTTATTTTAAACTGAATAAGATTAGTTTTTTAAGGTCAAAAATAAAGCTAATACTTTAGTAAATATAAATAAATCACATTCTGATTCGAAAAAATCTTGTGTGGGGTACAAAAATAATTGCAAATAAAATATTTTTAATCTCAATGGAATATATAAAATAACTTAAAAACAATGCCAAGTTTTCATTTATATTCTATTTCAAAATACAAAACTATAATACATTCGTGAATAATTGTTCTAATTTATTGTGAGCGATCAATAATAAGTATGTATAAATTATGGATTTAATGTCGAAATCTTGTCCGAAGAATATTTAAACGCCGTGACATCACTGTGTGTGATTGTTGAATATCGAATTCGTTAATTAGCCGATTTCATTGAAACGAACATGTACACAATAAAATGATTTCAACTTAGCTATAGACATTATATTTTCATGCTAAAGGTGAGACCTGCATTGTTCTAAATGTATTTGTTTTCGGAGTAGATGTCTTAACAATGTATGCCAGAATATATTAATCAGTTTGGGTTAACATGATTTAAAATACACGTAGGTTGACTGGCGTAATCGTATGTGGGCCAATTACTTTATTTTATCGGACTTTGAGCGTACCGCTGTCTCATCAGTTATACGCACTTACTTCTATTAGTTTAACTTATTAAATACGTAGATCTAATTATTATTTTTGTTTATTTAATTGTAACATATTTATTTATTTACAGAAATTTACATTTAATTGTATGTACAATATTTTAATTGATTAGTAAAAGAAAACATGAATATTTTTTTGTTTTTGCTGGTGAGTCAACTAAACTGCCTAGCCAGGGATAGCTTCCAGTTCTAAGGCAGTAAATTTTTTTAAAAGTAATTTTCGTCTTAACTCTTAAAAGACTGTGGTAAAAAATCCCTTTGCGCGCGGTGATGTAACGTCGTGTTACCACTAGTAAAAAACGCAATATTCATAAATTCAGACATTAAAAAAAATGAAAAACATGGAGACATACTGCTTAATAATTCCTTTTCCATAATTTATGCGAATAAACATATAATTTGACCTTGTTATAGCAAAATAAATCAAAAATCACTAATACAAATCACTAACGCTTATGTTACGCGCGTGCGTCCCCAATCATTGTCATCAACTGACTGAAGACTAAATGTGTTTTAGACGACACCCGCAGCAGAACAGCGTCTTTGTCTTCCTTGTTATGACTTATATCTTCGTGCTCTCTTTTGTATAGGGTATCTGTATAGATGTGTCGCTGAATTAGCGGACATTTATTCTTCGCTTAGCAAGGATAAATATTTTTCGTATCAACATTTTGCATAGTTATAAAAATTTTACTTTCCAA
This sequence comes from Micrasema longulum, assembly GCF_059751315.1. NCBI lineage: Eukaryota > Metazoa > Arthropoda > Insecta > Trichoptera > Brachycentridae > Micrasema > Micrasema longulum. The sequence goes on along the minus strand of NW_028277313.1, from coordinate 354,126 downwards.
ATTGGGTGTGAAGATGTCCATTTGAAGATTACAAAAAATACGAATTCATCATTTTAAAAGATAAGAGAGATTTATCAAGTCTTGTGTCCTATGTCAACTAGTGTGACATCACAGCCACACAAGAGTTAAATACAATTTACTTAAATATGAAATTTTTATCGGTTCTGATAGTTTTTCAAACGTAAAGTTAAGACATAACTCATATGAAATTATTTATAAATGATATACATGTATATTCAGCATTATTATTTTTATTTTATTTAATTCTAAAAGTGCACATGAATAAAAATTAAGATACCTAAAGAAAAAATAAACCTAAAAAATACAAAAACCTCACCAGGGCACTTTTTGTGGCTTGTTGGTGATGTTTAATTCTATAAATATTAATCCTATTCAAAAATAAATATATTACGTAAACTATTATAATTAAAATAAGGGGCGGTCGTTAGACTGTTGTCACTCAATCAGAAAAAAAAGGGAAAAAAATAAGAAAAACAAATTAATCATGGAAAAAATAATATATATAAAAATCAAATTTGAAAACATTATTTAGAGAACATGGATATAAAATTTTTTGATTAAAAAGCTAATTTCTATGTTTTCTTTCTTATTACGTGTATTATTAAATGCATTTTAATTATAATAATAAAAATACCGATATAGTTTTATTCCACTTTTATTTATAATTTTTTACCAATGACCGGGTTTCGTCGTGACTGACAACGTCAGACTCGTAGGAGACTAAACAAATTTCTATGTTATATACAAGTGCAAGCAGGGGTTGTGGATCATGATTTTATATAATTATGGAAATAAATACATTAAAATTAAAATCATTTAAGTATAAGGTATAGGACCATTGTTCTATATAATATACATTAACGGCCTAATACACAGTGACATAATGGGAACAAAAACAATCTATGCGGACGACTTAGGAATTTCATATGAAAACAAAAATGACATTGAAACGACTAAAACCATCAACACTGACGTGCAAAAACTATTAGAATGGACAAACAAAAACTTCTTAACACTAAATGCCAAGAAATACAATATAATACATTTCGAAACACAAAAGAAGAACCATAACATGAACATAAAAATAATTAACGAAACTCTTAAAGAACTAGAACATGTGACTTACCTAGGACTCACAATGGACAGACAATTAAAATGGAAAATACACATAGCCTCTTCTACAAAATTAAAGATACCGAGAAAGGAAAAAAATTATGATGTACGAAGCTTATGTCAAAAGTAAATTGAATTACATGATCGCCTCCTGGGGAACTGGTAACAAGACAGACATAACAAGAATACAAAGACAACCAAATAAAGTTCTTAAACTAACATACAACCTACCCTACCTGACCTCTACGACTGAACTGTACAAAAAAACACACCAGTTTGACATAAACTACTTGACTAAAATTGAGACTTTAAAAATTGTGCACAAAATAATACTGGGAAACATACAAGACGACGACAAAATATTAGTCAAAAATACTGACATACACAAATATAACACCAGACAACAACAACACTATCATATTGAAAAAGCAAAGACAAACACAGGACAGTCAAAAATACTACATAATGGACTTAAACACAACAACAACTTACCTTACTACTTGAAAACTTTTACTGGAGACAAATTTAAAATCTATCTGAAAAAGCACATGATGACTGAACTAACTAGACTAGACGAGACATAAAATGACTAGACAATATAAAATTTCTAATGTAACCCTAACGGGTTTTTTAAAATTGTAAATAAATAATAAAAATAAGAATGTATGTTTTGTTTGAATGTATATAATAAAAACTTGTGTCAATTGCATAATTTTATGAAATACATTTTTATTATAAAATTTGTTTAGTCTCCCACCAGTTTGACGATGTCGGTCACGGCGAAACCCGGTCACTAGTAAAAATTTATAAATTAAAGTGGAATAAAACCATATACGTAATTTTATTATTATAATATATATATTTTATAATTATAATAAATTTACTATGCATTGTTCAATGTTGTTATGACCCTTTTATAAAAAAGTTAATAATCAAGAGCTACATGTATGCAAAATAGATAACATTTTGTATTGATATTTGCAGATGCTTGCAGATATGTACATTTTAATTTTGCTTTAAAAATTAAGTCTACCGAGTAAACTCACTGTCGGGGATCATTTTCAATGCGCTTTCCTAGAGCTTGTGAAATTAATTTTTAATGCATAAAAAGCAATAATTTTGATTAACGTCATTAACGCATGCGCCTGTGCGTAGGCATCTCACTTAACACCGATGATATTAATATTTTCATATTGCAGAGTCGTCAGGGGAACACCTTGAAATAAAAATAAAATATCACGTTTGTTTATTTTAAAACTTAAAGTACTTAACATATTAATTCAAATAATAAGGCTTTTATTATAATTGAACACCTTGTTTTAAAAACCTCATATGTCACAAACGAACATTTTTTTATGAGTGTGAATGTGAGAGAAAATCTCAGATATTTTATACTAACGTAAATAAATTAATATTGTAATAATAATTGAATATTAAATAAAATGACAATAATATTTTCAGCATCTGTTATTTTGCTTACTACGAAGAATTCACCAAAACCACCATCATCCTATCTCTATTCGCACCCTGTGTAAAATTCACTATTTTATCAATGTTTTATAAATGTTCTCTTTCTGCGACATCTGATCAGTGATACTTTATTTATTTATTTATTATTTATTTGTTTGACGGACTTATGTTGTCCATTCTAACGATGGTACACACAATTTCTTATAATAAATACAGGCACTAATAAAATAAAATACAACCAATGAAAATTAAAGCTAGGACAAAAACAAATAAAATCACTACCTCAAGACAAGATTCGGTCTATCTTAGTGAATTTTTAAAACTATAAAGACACCAAAAAAGTCTAGATCTTGTCTTAAGTTTACAATACGACACAATCGGGACATTGGTGCATACAAGCCATAGTTTGTGCTGTGTTGATCGAGGAACAGCACATTATTATTTCGCAACTGGCGGATCGGAATATTGAATGCCACCTGTTCCAGTAACGATGGTACATCAATTAAGCCATTCAGAAAATTAAACATAAATATGGAGTCAATGTTATTTCTACGTTTTTGTAAACTTGAGATTTTTAACATTGACTCCATTTCTCCGTAAGTGTAGTCTCCGCTCTCGAGGCCAATCATCCATGCTACTTTTCTTAGCAAACGATATTGCACCGATTCGATATGATTTATCCGGCCTACATATAAGGTAGACCAGATCACGGATGCATATTCTAAAAGAAGACGAACAAGTGAGCAATATAATGTTTAAACCGTGAACATATTAGTAAAGTCACTAAATGTCCTGCTAACAAAACCCATGAGGGGTAGTATCTTTCATGCTCATGTTAGTGAAGGATATTGGTAAAATAAACCAATGTAGGACACAAAATGCCGAACACTTCTAGTGGAACGAAAAGCTATTGATGACTGTCAACAAACCGGCTTCTTTTGAAGAATTTTAGAGCAAATACTACGAAGTTTCTGATTGGCCCACTTTAGAAAATCCTTTCACGTACAACACTTAAAAATAAAATAGAAAGTTATTAAAAGCAGAAAAATCCTCTTTTGTGAATTATAAATCTTGTTCTGAAAAATAAATGTAACTCACATTTAAAAAGAAAAGAAAAAAACCTACAAAAACAAATAACTTATGTCAACTTTCCCAATAATTGAACGACGGGGCAAGCTTTTCTGCACTCGATTTTATTTTAAGGATTCTTACCTGAGAGCATAAAACCACTTCTCCTAGATTTTGGTTCTATTTCACAAGTGGGATTGTATCCCTCATCCACCTGGACACAAAACAAAATAATCAATGTATTATGTAAAGAGATTTAAAAAAGTTAACATGACCTGTATTTCACCGGTACTTCATTCACGGTAATTCCATTGGCCACGCCCCTAAAACGTCACGATTCATGTTTATTTGTTTCTGAACATTCAACTTTGTTTGGAACATTGTCATGAATCTTGACGTCACAACTACCAAGGTCAAACATGTCGCGTTTTTCTAGCAACGTATTTTTATCAAATTTCTTTTTTTTTATTTACAAGTATTTATGAAAACATTTCTCCACAGCATCTTCATTGATTTCAATAATACTATTAATTATTCTAAATTCATTTTCTATATTTTTATCTGGATTCGCATTAAAAAAAATGTTTTTTTGGCACTTGGTGCTTTATTTATATCAATTAGGTATTCATATGTTATTACTACCACGATTTTATTTTATTTCGTAAGATTTAAGCGTACTTTTACGCTTTTCCGTGTCTTGTATAAGAGCAATAAAACGTGAATATAGTACGTTTGCACGCGCGGTGCGACAGTGTATTTATATATTTTTTATTTCATTACTCACGTGGGGTGATTTTCAGATGATGTCTACAGATACGGAAACAAGCCGTAACTCTGGCGTGGCGGTATCGTACACTATACTATGTTATCGGATGTCTATCAGCAATATAACCCCAGCGCTAATGCAAGGAAAGAAAAAATAATGGAAAGAAGCAGCGCACTAGAACACAAAATATTTATAAGATAAGTTAACTGTTATACTCGATTATTTCTTGTTTATAGTTATCTTTGTTATAATATGATATACCTAGTAAGGAATGAAAAGAGTTTTACAAATAAGTAACAAATTTTTATTGTTAAAAAATTTACTATTTGTGTAAAGAATAATTTCAATTTTTTTTTTTTTTAAGTAAATCAACATGCTTATGGAAGCCTTAATAAATTGACGTAAACAATGTTTCATTATTTAACGTTAACCTAAATAATCTTAACCTTCACATTTTTTTCTGTCTCAGAATCTGTTTAAAAGTACAGCAGGCATGGTTGTTTAGTATAAAACATATTTTATCGATTTTATTCCTTGCCGATTACCTTTCTTTCCCACCTTCCCTTAACTCATTCTCATGGTACCTACCTAACATCAAGAAAGAAGATTAAAACATTTGGATTTAACAAAATTTTGACATTTCGTCACACTGCATCAGAATTCTCGGAAATATCGCACGTCGTTGTGAAAGTTATTACAATAAATCGTTTATTGTTACAATTCACAGTTAACTTTCATCATCCAGTGCATCAAAATAGAAGAACGTCCTCTTCGCATCAAAAGTGGGTCCATTTCCGTGCTCCTTTCCTTTAGTCAAATATTCCAACCTTACTCAAAATTTAATGATATTCATTTTTAAATTATACAGTCCGCTTTTCGTTAACAATGGTCATGGCAAGATCTAGGCAAACATGGCAAGTGTGTCATCTTTGACCCTGGAATGATAACACTGCTTGCTCTTTGAATGCTCGCCATTGCTGTTAGAACACATCGACAGTACTTTTTAGAAAGATTTCGTTGACTGTTCAGAAGATCTTTGACAGAGATGAAAATAATCCAACGTTGGTTCTAAAAATTTTTACAGCAAACAAAGCATTGTAATGTAAGTTACAGTGAAGTACATTAGGGTTAATTTAAGCGAGGTCATTGGCCTTTTGATATTAAATGATTCGATTATAGAATAATTAATTCTCACCTATATTACTTAAGGAGTTACATTATATAGAAGATTTTAGAGTATATTTTATGTTAAATAAAATTGACAACTGTAATTAAGTGGAGGCGATGCGGTTGGCTGGGCCATATACTGCGAATGCCTCTCAAGAGCCATAACCACGATTGCCTACTTTACAAGGCATCAGCTTCTCGACGTTTTGGATGTCCTCTATTTATGTCAGACCCGCGGGACGCGAACCTGGATTGGGAGGACGCACAGGAGTTGGCAGCCGACAGAGATGCCTGGTGGCTCTTTGTGGAAAACGTATGCTCCAACTGGGGAGAGTAGGGAGCGGGCATGAAATAGTGATAAAATATTTTTTAAAGTTTTTAATTTGACTAAATCGTGTAATTACGGGTTGCCACATTATAATTTCTTTACACCTTACACTTTTTAATGGTAAAGAACAAAGAAAATTGATGATTTAAAGTCGGCTTGGTGATGATTAATGATTTTGGTGAAATTAAATGGTCTCAGGAACGTGCTAACAGATTGACGACGTAAATAAGAATTTTAAAATACGCTTGTTTAACACGGTTCCCAACACTACGTGTTAATTTAATACTCAAAACAACGGAGATGTCGATCTCGTTATGTTTACACAATTACTCGACGTCGTTACCATTTCGTCAAGATTGTAGGACATCGATAAACAGTCGCTTTCTATTGCGATGCTAATCGGTAGATAAAAACATACTTTATTGAGCAGTAAAATTAAATAAATAAGGCAGCGAAATTAGTGAGTTTGGTGAGTTGCGTGATGCGTGTCGAGAACTATTATTCTAGCTGCAAAAGGGAGCCTAGTGGAGGGCGAGAACTTAGCCGTTCATTTTTACTATCGACAAATGTAACGTGTCTTTTCTGTAACGACAGTACTTACTTAATACAGCCTGGGAATATCACAATCCCTGTTTATGAACGATGTATTTCTATTAATGGGGAATATTTAACACGTTCTCCATTGTGTTATTTACAGATTAGAGGAGTAACAGATGCATTGAACAAGTTCAACTTTACATATTTGAATATTGTTAACTGTTTATTTATGAGGGAGAGTGCATTTACGAATCCGTATACTGTAATACAAATATTGTTTTATTAAGTCAATAAGCTAGGGTAAATAGAAATAATAATTATTACTACTGAGCGTATTCTGTACTTCTTAAATTTTGTTCAATCAATTACTTGTTAAAAGCATAATAAAATATAACCAACAATTTTGCGTGTTGTCTAGATTGAAATATAAGTTTATGTATTCTTTTTATTTTGCTATTGTCTATTAATGTGTATGCTTCCTCTTTCCATTACGTTGTATCCCAACTCAACACGGGGCTCTAGACCTCGTAGAGTTAAGGATACGTTATTAAATAAATGCCATACATACGAAATTAGATAGAAAATAAGATGAGATTACCAATGAGGTGTAAAACGGAGTCACACAACTACACGTTGTACAAGGGTTTATAACAAAGGTTTAACCTAAAGAAATAAAAGAAATGAAAAGCCTTGAAATATTTTAAATCGATTTAAAAAAATTTGTTCATTACAAATTTTGGTATGAAATGTAATGTTTTAAAAGCTTACATTAGTTCGTAAGATGTTATGAACTAACTCAATAAAGCTCAAATAATTAAAAATAAAGTTAAAAAAAAACACTTTTGTTTTTAACAACTTTTTTTTACTAACCTGTTTTAAAGCTATACAAGCTTCTTTTTCGAGGTGTAGTTAACTAATTTTTTGAATCTTATTTCATTTTGACAGTGTTTACTAAATATTAAAATATATGGAGCTAATAAGTCAAATTTTTTGTTATGTTTTTTTGTAAAGATGGGAGGTGTGAAGTGAGATAAATACGACCATTGAAACTAGACAAGAGTGGACTAAAGAAAATACTATTTAATTGCTTTTTTTTAAATGTAAATTATTAGTATATTATTTTTTTTATTTAGAAAAACAGCAGTTGTTTTATAAAAAAATTGAAATATAAAAAGTATTACATACGTCCAGTTAAAGTTTTTCACAAATATAATGAACGAACATGTTACACCGTAAAGAGAAAAATAAAATAATATAAAGGACAAGCGAAAAAAAGAGTGGAGAAATGCAGGAGAGGGATTTTCATAATCTAGTTGAACCGATTAAAAAAATTTATATGATAATAACATGAACATAATTAAAGGAACATAAACTTATTACACAGTGACAAATGTTTTATTTTACAGTGTATAAAATAGTTATTTTTTGAAGTCACAAAATTTTGTTTTAAAAATGTCTAAATAATTAAGCCAAATTTGGAGCAACTACGATAAATAAACGAAATACGAGTTTTGATGGATTACATAAAAAAAAATGTCGTGTTGACTTTACGGGACAGTATATTGAAATACGCTCTAAGATATATATGAGTAACAAGGTAGCTGAAGAAAATACAGCAGCAATGAAACATCAAGTAAAATGGCTATAACCCCTTTTTATTATAATGCGTCATAGTCTTATACGCTCTTAAAACTTGGACCTTGAGGAAAAGAACATGGACGATATGAAATAGCATGTTGGGGATTTTATAAACAGCCTGTAGAAAAAACGTTGTATCCATCAAAGATTTTGGGTAACGAATACTTTCTTCTTCCTCCGTGCAACTGCGATTTCTCAGGTAATTTGTTCATGTTATAAAGCGAACATATATAACTGAGAAATTGGAAAAATCATAGAATAAAGTCCAACGAGGTGGACCGGCTTGCTGACGGGGCTGACCGACTTTCTTGGAAGGTGGATAGATGCGGCGATGCGGGACTGGCAACGAGCTTCCTCTCCCGTGTGATCACTCCGCCCAAAATAAGACTGAATAGTAAATAGACGTATATTTCACGTGTGAAGGAAAATCATTTAGTATTTGATGGGGTATGTTATTTTACACAATAAACATTGTGTAACGTACTCTAATTTTCCATTATCATCCAAAAATAAGGCCATGCAAATGTTAGGTTTTGGAATTCGTAACATTTAGCATTTTCAAAATATTTAAACAATCGTCATTTTATTCTTTTTTCAATTTTTATTTATTCATATATAAGTATGTACATTACAAAATGGAATATCTTAATTCATACATACAGAAATAATTAAAATTATAAGGTAAAACCTTTATTTACTATATTATGCTTGTAAATTTGAAAATAAACTGAAAAATAATGAGTTCTTTCATACTATGCAACAAGAGAACTGAATATCCCAGAACTGCCTTATGTACAAGGGAATATAATTATTTGAGGAAATGCCAGAAAGCATAAAAAATTTAATAAATGTAAATTTATTTAAAATTAAATGTAAAAAGTATATATATGTGAAAAATATTAGGTAATGTATAGTGTAAATAGTGAATATAATTAATGAAAATGTACATATAAAACAGTGAATATTATAAATTAGGATATTAAGTGTATAATAGTGTATAATAGTGATAAATAATGTTAGAATGAGTATAGATGTAAATATTGTTTTGTAAATATATATTAGACTATGTTAATCATAGAACTAAATAAAATAAATAAAAATAGTAAAAACATTACACTTATAAATAACAATAAGGTGAATACGTAATATTTTAAGGTAATGCAAAGCCCTGGCAGTCTTAATTATAAGCGCCGCCCCAACACGTGGTCATAAAAATACCATTCAAAAAAGCGCTGATGTATTGTCATCTCTTTTAGTTACATTCAATAAACGACAATTTCACATTCTTTCAGTGAGATAAAATGAGATCGAATTTTTCCAGATGTCGGTTGACTCGATAAAAGGTCTTCGAGTTTGCATTTCTTAAACATTTAAAGGAATATTTTGATTTAAACGATTGAATATTTAAATAACATAAATCCAATGTATAAGGTATTTTAACTACACATAAATAAATGCTATAATAATTGCTCAAATGATACTAAATGTTTGTGGTGTATTTATGTTGAAAACTACCGAAAAAACGTATTAATGTGAAAATTTATAATATTTGATAAATACCTGTAATAACTGAAGCGTTTTCTCCCTTTTCCAGTTATATTTATTTATTATTTAATTATTTATTTATTAAAAAAAAAAACAGTCGACAATGATTAAATATCATTTTTTTTAAAAACAGTTTAAAGACAGACCAGCAAAGTTTCTAAATAAAAATCATACATATTATTAAATTATTAAATTGTGTTACAACAAAAGGATGTGTTTATGTGTATTTGTAAGTGTAGATGTGTGTTTATGTGTATTAGTGTGGGAGTAAGTGTTCAGGAGGGTGCATCATTAAATAGTAAGTGGGATCGTATCGCAGCCAGAAATAATAAGGCTTAATTTATTTTTAAATAAATTAAGGGGTATGTGAAATATATCAAAAGATAAAAAAAAAACCTTGTTTAGAGGAAAGAGTGTTGTGCATAGTTAGTGCTACAGACTGGCAGATGGAATAAATACTTATTTCTTGTCATGTGAAAGGGAACATTAAGATTAATTTTGGAGAGTAGGTTAAAAGAGTCTACTTTATTATTCAATAATTTATGTAAATAGCATAATTCAGATACAGTGCGTCTGTTGTCAAGGGTAAAAAATCCATTTTGTTTGGCAGATTTTCTGTAAGTACAGAGCGTTTTATTGTTTTTTTATAATCTAGGTATTTAAAAAAAATTCGTTGAACATTTTCAATCCTTTCTTTGTTTGTTATGTATTGTGGGCTCCACACAACGGATGTAATTTCCAAATTACTGCGTACAAAAGTGTTGTATAAAGTTTTTAATGTATTTGGTTTTTTAAAAGGTTTGGAAATTCTTAAAATAAAGCCTAGCATTTGGTAAGCTAAACATTTAAAAATAACATCTTGAACATCTTTTCATGGCACAAGTCGGCATAGTCAATTTTGATGTAATTAGCACTTAATACGTAAAATAATAATCAAAATAACGACAGAGCGTTTGACAGTTCGAAGCAATTCTGCCCAGTACGAATTTTTTTTTTTAATTTAGAACATATTGTAAAAAATGAGTCAGCTATAATAGGCAACATGCGTTGGATTGGTAAAATTTGTTGTTATCCCTCTAAAAATGTATATACTGTAAGAAAAAACCTAACTAATTAAAAATAACAGCAGTTTTTTTAATTGGGAGATAAGGCTTGCTCATATTAACATTAATAAATAATATTTTTAAAAGGAACATTATGTTATACATATTAAATGATTAGGAATGTGGGATTAGATAATGAGTTTAGAAGGAGAGAGAAAGAGGAATTAAGGATAGAAAAACGAATTAAAAAATCTTCCTGAGAAAAAAAACAAAAAAAATTTTGGGAGTTCAGGATTCTGGGGATATATAATAATGTTTCAGGCGTTTAAACCTTGAAGGTTCTTAGAGAAAGTGCATTTTGCTGAAAAATGATTTTTTGACTTTAACATAGGTAATACAAATACTTTTACATATTGTTTTTTCTACGTACGCCAACTTATGTTATATAATATCTTGATTTTAGCCATCTAAAAAAATACAATTTACAATAAGAACAATCTTTATACTTTTGACAATTTCTTAACAAGTTGGAAAAAACATTTTTTACATAAATTTATATTTTATCTCAAGACGTTAAATGTTAATGAGTTCTATGTTATGTTGTTTTTTCTTTGTTTAAAAAAACAGATTAAAAAACGAATCAACATGTAAAAGCGTGCACAAAGACATTTTATTTGTTTTTTATGATCGGAAAACTGTGAGAAAAAAGAAAAAATTCGTAGAACAAACTGCCAACAAGTAATGAAATCATATCGAGGAGTAATCTTAGAAAAAATCCGTAAAAGAACTAGAGTTACTATTTATTATCTTTGGTAAAATCAGTATGGGTAGAATTAAATAATGTTATTGCTTCACAAAATGCCACGAACTAACAGAAAAGAAAATAAACCTTATCGATCTACATTACTGTTTGTTTGTAAAGACTGGTTTAAGTTTTGTGTATTACAAAGTAATATTTATTGTAGGGGCGTGCGTTAAACACATATTGTTAGGTTAATCTTAGCTCATAAAAGACTGGGGTAAATAATTTCTTTGCGCGCGGCGATGTAACATCGTGTTACCACAAAAGACGGAATATTTTAAAGTTCAGACAATTGCAAAAAAAAACACGGAGACATATTGTTTGATAATTATTTTTCCATAATAAAAATATATTTAAATCATAAATACGACCTCGTCACTGTTAATAACAGACTGAATCTGTTTCACATAATACTGGGCACAAAACAGCGTCTCTGTCTTCTTTGTCATAAGTTCTATCTTCAAGCTCTCTCTTATACAGATTTATTGCTGAAATGGCGGACATTTTTCTTCGCGTGGTAAGGATAAATATTTTTCTATTAAAATCCAGCATATTTATAAAAACTTTACTTTCCAAATCCGATGTGAAAATGTCAATTTGAAGATGACAGAAAAGTACAACTTTTAATTTAAAAACTTAAGAGAGATATATCAAGTCTTGTATTGAGAGTAAAAATAATGATTATCAAATGATGTTAAAATTTTGTTTTTAATGAAAATTTAAATTAAAATAAAACAAACTTAATTTTAAAATATATTTTACCGTCCGATTTCGAAGCTGCACAAGCTTCCTTATTAAGGTATACTTAAATAATTAAAATTATCCTATTTTTTTAACGGTGTCATTAACATATGGAGATAATGAATCTCATCCCGTATCCCTTCCCTTTACAAAAACAAAACCCTATACGACGAAAAGACTTAACTACATGTTTTAAGATTTAATATTATTATTATTTTTTTTTTTAATATAGTTGTCTAACACAATAAGAAAAAGCTGCATAAGAATTGAATGAATGTAAAACATTCAAACATAAGCAGAACAGTGAATATCACACAGTGTATAAAGTGGTCACTTAAACCAGTCAATGACAGCTCACAAGCCCTGCAAAAATGGCTAGACTATAAAATGTTCTTCATCTCTGTTGTAATAAATTGATATCTATAACTCCCAAGAAGGTTGAATCCAGTTCTGGTCCATAAAAACTTGGATAGACTCAAAATATCATTGATAAAATCAGTTGGTCCAAGAAGACGTATAAAAATTAAAAAATATTTTCAGGCGTTGCCTATTATGTTTGTGAAAAAATTTGGTCAGAATTTCCCCTTCATCAATGAAGGCTTCAGCTCTCTAATTTTTTAATGATCAACAGATGGATGAATTGAAGGAATATAGATATTCAACATAAGCAGAACGGTGAATGTTGACATGAAATGTTATGATCCTATAAAAAAAGTACGATTAAACCGAACTGATGAAATCTATAAAACCTCTCATAAAAACTAATAAACTTATATAGGTAATACTTGTAAAATATTAAAAGTTATTTTTTTAACTTTTTGTCAACAATAACTTTAATTTGTGCAAATTTTTTTAGACGAGCACTGAATTTCTACCCCTAAATGAATCTCACCCGTAGTAACAATGGTTTCAGCTCTTTAGCTTCAATCAACAAACGGGAAAACTGAAGAAATATGGATGTTAAAACATAAACAGAATGGGAAATACTAGACTGTGCGTAAAGCGGCTACTTAATAAACTAGCCAAAGTTTTTTATTTTTAATCGAGTAAACATAGACACAATACGAGAATATCAGAACAATATCGTAAACCTACCTACAACATTCTAGAACGAGGCAAGGAAAATTGCGACCAATAAAATTGATATAAGGACTGAAATTATACAATAAACTACCAGACAAAACTAAAAAAAGACTCAGATAACCTTTTCGTAAGGTGTTAAAAATATTATTATGAACAGTAAAATAAGAATTAAATAATATTTTGTTAAATTAATGTAATCTGTAATAAATAAATTTCAAATAAAACATAAAACTTCCACATTCTCTTCTGTAGAATGTTTTCCATTTCTGTTGTAATATTTTGACCTTAAATATTTCAGTTGCATACTTGTTGGGAATTGAAATCTGGACTTCATGATAGGTAAACGTGCTTACATTTACACCATGACGCAAACTGTCAATTATACCGAATCTCCGAACAATATATTTTTTAAATTAACTTTATTTAACAAGAAAGCTTTGTAAGTTGATTATGACGATTAACTTTTAAAATAATTTCACCGGCTCTGTTGAAATATCAGTAATTAAGTGTGTTCCTATCCTGTGGCATATATCGACTCCATTCACACTGAGATCAGTCAACGAAAACGACCCATGAATAAAATTCAAATTAAATCTAAGTTGGGTCCTTTGAATAAGCGCGAACGTGTTTGCATAGAGGGAGTAAAAAAACATTAAAATGGTCGAGCGCTAGCACTAATCCGGTGCTATAAAAAGTCGGTGTTAAGGACATGCTACGAGGAGACAGGCGCCAGAAAAGAAAAGGCACTTTTGAAAAAGGTTACAAAAAAAAATTATGTAAAATTATAGCGCGTTCAAATGGTTTATAAGCCAACGTGAATGTGTTGGTGCCTGTTGGCTAAACAAGTAAACTTGAAAATTTTGTTTGTCTTAGTAAGCACACATAGTTTATTACAAAACGTTCTGCCACGCACATATCAGCAAAACTAATTCAATATTTTTTTGGACAGTACATATGGTAGTAATTACTAAGATAAATCAACGTATATGCAAAATGTCATTATCATCATTCCCTTTCCGCACCTAATGGTGCATAAGGCACTGCATTGGTGCATCAATCCCAGCGTATCTTGATCATTTTTGTTACATGATGTGCATCAGTCTTACGCTTCAGGTACCAGTCCAGGGACTATGAAATATTCTAGTGTGATAACACCCTTTCAAATAAATATTTTATATCAACGATGTCGGGAATCGAGTTCGAGACCTCTTGCATGGTAGGCAAACACGCTGACCACACCACGAGGCCGACTAAATTCTAAATAATAAATACTTTGTGCAAAATTCAATGGAAAATAATTTCGAACAAAAAAATCTCTTCGCCATTAACACAACGTGGGATGGAGATGGATTGGCATGGGTTAGCTTGAAGTCTTTAATATTGATCACGTTTTAAAAAATATTGCGTAGCATTATTTTATTTATTAATTTAACAAATGTTGGTCTGCATTACTTTAAAGGCTGTTTTATCCATTACGTAACCCAGACTGTAAATACAAGTTAGAAGTTAACGAATAGAAAGAAAATAGCTGCCAAACTGCCGGTTTGTTCAGAAAATCGATCTATATTATACACAGAAGCCGTATTCAGCAAGCGAATTGCCCTATTAGTTGGTTTGTCTTAGCTACATTTTATGTTATTTTTGTTCAGTGTCTTGTACACATGTTTCTTTATATAATTGTTGTAATTGGATTAGGCCGTATATGTCAAAAAGATTAATTAAATAAAACTCTGTAATTATTAATGTTTTTTTTTTATGGAAGCAGAATTTATGAACATAAAGACAAATATAGTGCCTTATCCCCATCTGCAACGAACAGTATATCGATCATCTGCCACGCGAAGTCGGGGATCAGACTGACGCTTCAGGCTCCAGGGACAATTAAATGAAATATTACAGAGAAAAATGAAGTCTGTCAAATAAATATTTCATTTTGACATTACCGAGAATTGAACCCGATACCTCAAACATGGTAGGCGAACGCGTCTATCACTACTCTACAAGGCGGACGTATCTCCGCTCGGTTTCCTTATTCAAGGATTTTACAAAGAGTCGAAAACACACGTTCAGGATATTGGTTCTAATTTCATAAAAAAGTATTCTTTATCCACCCAGACACATAAAAATTTGAAGTGGATACATATTAATCGTCTAGCAATATGAAATAAAAAAATAATCAAAAAAAATAAATAACATATCGGTTCAGTATTGAATATTGTACAATAAAGAAGTTCAGTAGTTTTTTTTTTCGTTTTTTTTTTTGTTAAAAGACTTTGAACGAAGCCGAATTTTTTATTTTTTAATTTTCATATATTGTTTCATTAGTGCTACGATTTTCAAAGTTTTGTATTTCTGATAGAACTCCACGTGTGACATCAGAGGTTCTTTTCCGCTTATTTTCATTCAGTACTTCCCATTGGTCCATCCATGGCAACAAACCGAAAATCTTCCTTAGCTTTTATATCATAGGTTGATTCATATGAACTAGTGACGTCATTCAAATGTTTTTTTTTTTTTTTCATTAATTTCCAAGAAACTTTACCGTACAATTTAATGCTCCAGTTTTTACCACGCGAAAAAAAAACATTTATTGTATCCAATTTCCCGTAGGGCTGAAGTTCTTCACTGAGCAAAATTAATTCAAAATCAGTATCATTTTGCACGCTTCACATTGATTCATGACTTCAGGCTTACTTAAAACACATTAAATATATTTTATTTGCTTAATAATGGTCGGCAAAATATTAAAGGATCGAATAAAGGATCTCGGACCGAACTAACGAAATGAGTACATTTAGGTATTTTCGTATGATTTTTCTTTAATTTACGTACGGGATTCCCACTGACTATTAATTTCTAAGTTCCGTCAAACATTAAGTTATGGACAAAGTTATAAAGTTATAACATCGCGTAAAGCTAACTAAGCTGGTGTGTCAGGCATAGTTTTAAATTTAGTGATCCAGTTACACAATGAATTATTTGTGATCAATGATCACTGATCATGTTACAAAAGTGATTGAATTACTCACCCTAAATAAACCCCAACGTTAATTTTAACGGAGGCAATGTTTGCCCAACAGAATAACTAACCCAGACAATAAATATCTAATTATTTGCAATTCTCTCGAGCTTTATTGTCCCTGGCAACAATGATACTATTAAATGCAATTCTCGGCCTTTATGCAAATTGGCATTTTATTGAGCCCAATAAATTCACAAATAAAAACTTACTTCTCCTGGCAATGTTTATATAACTAATCGGAGAAGGTTTTACAAGCCCAAGTCATTTTAATGAAATTACATATCCCTATATTACGTTTAATCTAACATATCATGGTGTAAAGGGCCGTTTACACGTAGACAATACAATACTGTTTTGTCCCAAGACTCGACCATTGTCCACTTGTAAACAGCAATTTGTAGAACATAAAATTCCCCTGAGACATCGCCACTGAGAGACGGGCAGGCTATCTCAGCAGAACAATGATTATCCCCACCACCGCGCGCGACCGCCAGTGGCCACATCGTCCCTCGTGTGAACAAGCGCGGACAGGACTTTGTAACAATAGCGATCTGCTTGATGTGAACGTGACGAATAAATCTAGACAGCATCCCCATTTATCTATGCCTCGCGAAGCTTAAGTTCGACCTCTTAACAATTGCAATACATCTTGCAGAGGTGCGAGGCTGTGAAAGTGAAAAAACTTAAAACCCACTTGTTCTCTAAATCATTTGAATAAATACGTAGCACGTGACAACAATTATTAGTTAATTATTAATTAATTATTTTAATTCAATTACAAATTTAAAAGCTTCAATTAAATTAATTAAACAATAGAATCACCATGTAAAGCGCCCTTGAGGTATTTTATTACGAAAATAGCGCTATATAAGTTATCCATAATAAATAATAAATAAATCTTGATATTAAATAAATAGTATTTTTTGTGATCTTGCTTGTAATAAACGCCATCGTATTTTGATTTTCGCAGCGCTCACAGTGAACTGCAGCGAAATTTTTGTATTGTCTCGGCGTTTTGTCCTGCGCGTTTGAGGCTGTTCACGAAACTAGGATAAGACAATCATTGTCATATATATTGTATTGTCTACATGTAAACGGCCCTTAATACCTTACATATATTCTAGAAGTTGTTCTTATATGTTCTCATTATTTATAAAATCACTATACATTGTTTTTATTTTTTCGACTGTGTACTATATTATGTTATTTCTCTGAATCAGCGCGGACGAAGAATATAGCATGAAAAATAGAACCAAAAACCTGGACAAGTGTTTTCGATGGGTGCTCTCAGGTTAAATTACTGAACGAGGAAATTGAGTGGAGATGAGTCCGCCTCATTGTGAAGTGGTTGACATATTTTCCACCATTCTTAAGGTTCTGGATTCGATTTCTGGTAGGATGGACGTTAAGTATTGATTTCGAAGGTTTTCAAAACTGCAAAATTTCATTGTTCCTGGGTTCATGTTCTAATGGGAAGTTGAAATGTATCTTTATTCTTCTTCTTTAGAAAAAAATAAGTAAATGGCCAATATGTAACAGGGTTTTATATTGATTATAGTTTTATGTTAACAGTCATCTATTTAAGTTTTTGACAGTATTTTCTTGTAAAAAATACGTGTGCTTTTACTTCTTAAAAATGTTTATATTACTTTTTAAATTTAAATTTTTTCTCTAACTTTTTTCTTTGTAAAGGAAAAATAAAAAACCTGCTGACATGCTGGTTTTGCGTTTTTTTTGGTTTCGTTTTTTTCCTTTTATATTTTCTGTTCGTGTTTACCTTCTTAAATAAAAATAAATACAAAATGTAAAAAAATAATATTAGCACAGTGATTTTTTTTATAACATGCTCAATTACAACGACAACGAGCATATAGATAATACAGCAAATAAATCACTGAATTTACTTGGCTTCATTAACAGAATATCCTCTAATTTTACTAATGTCCGTACAATCAAAACTCTTTATTGCCCAACTGTTCGCCCTCTTCTTGAATATGCCTCAGTGGTCTGGTCTCCATTCTATGTCAATCGCATAAATCACATTGAATCAGTCCAACATCGCTTGCTTCGAAAAATAGCGTGGATGCTTGGACTAGAGAGAGATAATTATTATCATGCTGAAATAGAGTCAATGTTAAATATTTCTAGTCTACAAAAACGTAGAACTAATATTGACTCCATATATATGTTCGGCATACTAAATGGTATAATCGATGTTCCATCATTACTGGGACAAGTAAAATTCAATATTCCGACTCGTAGATTGAGAAACAATGAAGTACTGTTCATCGATCAGCATAGAACAAACTATGGCCTAAATTCTCCAATGACCCGCCTTTGTCGTATTGTTAACTCAAGACAGGATCTGGACTTTTTTGGTTTAAGTTTACAACGATTTAAACGAGCACTAAATAAATAGTCCAGATCTTGTCTCAATGTCCCTTATGTTTGTCAATGCTTCTTTCTTTTTTTTTAAATGTTTTAAACTATTCTTTTGTTGTTATATTTAAACCTTATAAATTGTATACATGGACAATGTCCGTTAAAAAATAAATAAATTAATTAATTAATTAATTACAGGTTACCGACCAAGGTACTTTAAATTTCCATACAAATATACACTTTTTGTGCATTAATATCGATTTTACCTCATAGCGTCTCAATATGCAGCCATGAAGGTAGCATTTGTAATAGCGGCCCTGAACTGGCACAAAAAGCGTAGAACTATTATCGTTACCCTTGTGTAACAGATGACTGAGATACTGCATTTGGTTAATCGATGCGATGCCCTTTGCACCAATGGGTGCGAAACGGGATCATTATGAGTTTGTAATATCTTAGTTTATATTATTATCCACACTCATGTCTGGGCATCCGATAATAAAAATTTTGTTGATTATTAGAACTGAATTTTAATAAACATTTGACCCTTAGATGAACACTCGATTTAAGTAGTAGACTTTACAAACTTTGGCACAGCCTAACACTAGATCCCAGATCGTGTTTTTGCCATAGCCAGCCCCTCTTTTGCCTAGAACTGATTGCCTTCATGCTTGCGTGTCAAGTCCCTGTCAGTTTGAATCTTAACTTCAGACGTTTTTACATTATATCCTTGAAATCCACGTCACAAAGAACCTGAAGGACACGCCATTAAAATTCTTCTTCTTCGTCCTCTTTGTCTAGGTCATATGACCCGTTTGTGGTAGTGGGCTGTCCTGGGATGATGATATCCAGCTGTTCTTTCATCTTTTTGGTGGCCTTCCTGGTGGTTTTCTGCTGCAGGGGTTTCCAGACTTAATGATTTTTGCAAGCTTTGTATCTTCTATGTGGTTCACATGGTCCCTCCGAAAGCGCCTTCTGCTTCTTCCCTACATCATTATGTTTTCAACACCACTGACAGACCTTATCGTTTCATTTCTAAGACGCGATTTCTAGGAGTTTTGCCTTCGATGGAGCATAGGTTTCTCATTTCTGCCACTCTGAGAAGGCTTTTTGTCCTGTTGGTGTCAGCTCTCACTTCCATCCCGTAGGTCATAATGGGTCAGATGCATGTCTTGTATATCTTGACTTTACTTTCAGTTAGCATGTGTTTGTTTCTCCACAAAATGTCCCGCAAGCAGCCAGCTATGCCTGTAGCTTTATTATTCTGTGCTCATACTTCCAAATATAGGTCACCGTTGCTGGGGATCTCTACACCTACATTTTAATTCGGGTTGTGGTCCTGTGGCTAGTGTCGCAGACTCACGGACCAAAGGTTTGTGGTTCGAATCCCACTTTACCCCAACTTGATTCCCATTTTCTAATAGTGAGTTATTTACAACTCGTTGAAAATGGCCCCTTGAAATTAAATATTTGGGTAAATCTTAAGAATGCAAATATTTCTTTTAAAAAAAATAAAATAATAATAATAATTCCCTTCTCTCAAGTGTTCTCCATCTGACGTTCTCTCGGACGAAAATTGGCCCAAACTTTGAATCAGCCGAAACCTGCGGTAGGGACGTATCGAATTAAGCTTGGCTGTACTCCGGGATTTTTATTTATTTTTAATAGCATATCCCTATATTTTGATATTTCGTAATTATTGAGTCGTAATTTTCAGCGGGTTAATTAATCAATATTTTACGAAAATATCATAAAATTCATCATAAATACATTTTTACCAAACTTATTTATGGTAATAAAATATTAAATAAAACGCTATGCGTACTCCCTAGGCTCACGTCAAATGTTTATTTTTATTGATTAAAAGTTGAGTTGATTTACTGTTTGTAATTTATGTACTCATATTTAGTTTATTCAGAATAAAATATCAGTTTGTAATATTACAACTAAATATAAATTTTATTTGAATTTAACACACATTTTTTTTTTATTTGTTATCATATAATATATGTAAAATTATACATTTATACAAAGTTGCTTTGACTATCTGACTAGGGTTGTGTACCCCGTTTTAAGCCAGTCAAAATATTTATAGATATATATATAAACAGTAATCAATACGTAGCAAAAATAAATAAAGGTAGTAGACATGGTGAAAATACAGTGATAAACATAGTCAAATACATAGTTTAAAAAAATACTAAAAATGTATAAAAAAATACAGTAAAAAATTAAGTAAAAATATTGTCAAAACGTATTTAAAAACCCAGTAAAATTCAAAGTCAAAACAAAATTCATAGTTAAAACAAAATACACAGTAAGAAACATAGGAAAATACATAGTAAGAAAATATTAAAAAACCCTTAGTAAAAAACAAAATACATATCACGAAACAAAGTAAAAGACGTATCGAAAATATTTCAACATATTTATGTATATAACAAATAACAAATTTAAGAAAAGCCATAGTAAAATACATAGTAAAAAGAAAAGAAAAACACGAAAATACACATATTTAAATTTAATTTAACTTGTTTACATTAACAATTGCCATTACGATATATGCCTCGTGAAACGCCCACGTGACCTTTCATATTTATATTTGTGTAATTTATTTATGGTTAATAAGTTCCTATTGCTTACATTGAAGAACTGTTAGGTACATGAACGTTATATGTAGATATAACAAAACAACGAACCAAAAGGCGCTTAAAATGAACAAATTTATTCCAATCATTTCATTGAGTTTATTATTAAAGACTTATTTTAGTTAACTCGTAAGATTTGACAATTAAAACGCCTCATTTTGGGCATTTCAAAGTGACTTTTAACTCATATATGTTTCGGTTTTGGCGGAAAATTCTTTTTTGGTCGGTCACAACTGTTATATATTTTATTGTTTAGTCTTAGTTATTTATGTTATGTCCTTTATATCAAACTAAATTTTTATTGTGGACTTTCCATATTTACCTGAAGTGAACATCCTCTTTGAGCGTAAATAAACCTAATGAAAAACATAGGTTGGGACTAACGGCCAACAGTCTTGAGCATGTTATTATGAAAATATTATCAGGTACTTAATATACTATTTGTACAAAGACGTTTAATATTATCCGTATAAAAAGTAGTAGGTAAGGCTTATTAGGAAATGCTGCATTAATTTTGTGTTTGCATTTGAATAGAGAAAAGTTTCTCAAACAATACAAATCATAGCATGTTAGAAATATGTAAATGTGCCAAACAATGGCGTAGTACTTGGTAAGACCAAAAATTTCATTGAAAACTTTCGCCAACACCTTGTATAAATCATTAGCATACACACCGCGCCAAGTTGGAAGAATAGTTTTCTCTGGGAGTTCGTTACGAGCGCCTACCTTTATTACCTTTACGTATGTTAATTCACCTCCAATCTTTCTGGATTGTTCTCGGCTCATCTGAGAATCCGGGACTAATCTCACACCACTTGTGTGTTTTTCTGCCATCGGGGATTCTCAGCACAGCTGAACTTGTAAAATGCAGATTGCTCGAGTTCTCGTACCCTTGCTTGCATAATATTACCCCAGCAAGAAACACAACTTTATATCCCGAGAAGTTTCCGACTCGAGAGGCTGAATATTAATTTTATCAAACATCTCGCAGGGGGAAAGTTCAGCCGTTAAAATTAATTGATACCGAGATATTGTTTTAGGATAATTACGGATTCGAACGATTCTCATTTCATACTGTTCATTGTTCTCTTTCTTTAGATTTGGCTTTTGTAAAACCACCACTAACTTGACTTACCTGATAAATGATTTCCAACTCCTGACATGAGCCTGAAATCAGTTTGTTCGACAAATTCAAACAAAATTCGTTAATTTTACTACGAATATTAAATCTGTTTATTAGCGCATTCACGAGAAGAGTTCTATTTGGAACGCAAAAACAAGCAAAAATTATGAAAGTACGTCAACTAATATATTTGAATGTAATGTTTTTTGTTCATAAAATGATTAATGGTTATACCTCAAAAGAGATGACTCAAAAGGTTTTTTCTAATCAATGTGAACAAGGATATAAAACAAGAAATAAACATGAAGTAAGACTACCATTTCGTAGGAAAACAAGTACACAGAACTCATTGACGCACCGAGCTGTACAGTTATATTAAACTAAATATTAAAATAATATAAGTCAATAAATTAGAACTAAATATTAAAAAATGCAAAATAATGTCATTTCATAGAACAAAACAACCAATTTCCTTCGAGTACCTATTAGAAAACTCCAAAATTGATGTAGTCAAGTCCATCAGAGATTTATGAGTTGTTTTGGACTATAAACTGACATACAACGAGCATATAGATAATACAGTAAATAAATCACTGAAATTACTTGGCTTCATTAACAGAATATCCTCTGATTTTACTAATGTCCGTACAATCAAAACTCTTTATTGCTCAACTGTTCGCCCTCTTCTTGAATATGCCTCAGTGGTCTGGTCTCCATTCTATGTCAATCGCATAAATCACATTGAATCAGTCCAACATCGCTTGCTTCGAAAAATAGCGTGGATGCTTGGACTAGAGAGAGATAATTATTCTCATGCCGAAATAGAGTCAATGTTAAATATTTCTAGTCTACAAAAACGTAGAACTAATATTGACTCCATATATATGTTCGGCATACTAAATGGTATAATCGATGTTCCATCATTACTGGGACAAGTAAAATTCAATATTCCGACTCGTAGATTGAGAAACAATGAAGTACTGTTCATCGATCAGCATAGAACAAACTATGGCCTAAATTCTCCAATGACCCGCCTTTGTCGTATTGTTAACTCAAGACAGGATCTGGACTTTTTTGGTTTAAGTTTACAACGATTTAAACGAGCACTAAATAAATAGTCCAGATCTTGTCTCGATGTCCCTTATGTTTGTCAATGCTTCTTTCTTTTTTCTTTAAATGTTTTAAACTACTCTTTTATTTGTAATATTTAAACCTTATAAATTGTATACATGGACAATGCCCGTTAATAAATAAATAAATAAATAAATAAATATTATAAGGAAAAACCATTGGAAATAAGAGAGCAAAAAAATATTATTTAATTTAAATGTCAATTAAAAAAACATGTGTTTAGCAGATTAATTTTCGTGTTAGCTTTATAGAAGTTTTCTTTTTAAGTGTACGTATATCGTTTGAAAAATGTTAATAATTAGTATATGTTTTAATAATAATTAGATATCAGTTAATATTAGGACATTCATTCATTATGTTTGTACTATTTAAAAACAAAATAAAAAAAATAAAAAAAAATAAAAAAACGCATTGGCATTCTGTTCGTCATATTGAGTTGTCTTGTAACATAGCACACAGTTAATATTTATTTATAGTCTCAACGCGTGTATTTACATGCTAGAATTTAGTTGATATGAATTCGAAACGAAAGCCGTTTTTGGGAGAGATGTACAAGTTAGGATTTTGTCTAAGGGAAGAGACCATTGCAGGAGACTGCTGCGAGACAATGCATAGATTTATATATAGGGATATTTAGCGGGTTGTCTAGTTGTTGATTGAACATTATGTAAATGTAATCGTTTCTATTTGTTAACATATTACAACAGAGATGAAGGATATTTAAGAGAAGGTAATATGGAAGTCTAGGCATCTACAGGGCGTATGACCTGTCAATGGCTGGTTTAAGTGTCCACTTTACACACTGTGTAACATTCACCATTCTGCCTATATTTGAACATGTATATTCCTTCAATTCTTTCATCTGTTGATGTTTGTGAAGTTAAAGAGCTGAAACCTTTGCTTATGCGGGTGAGATTCATCTAATTGAATTATTTCACCTACATACTAGGCAACGCCTGAAAATATTATTTTTTCAATTTCTATACTTCTTCATGGACCAGGTAATTTATCTACAATATTTTGAGTTTCTTCTCTTAAATGTTTAGAGTTTTCTTATCTTAAATGTTATTCATTTCTGTTGTAATATGTTAATATAAACAGCTCCCCAGGGAGTTGAATCCAGTCCTTGTCTACAAAAATTTGGGCAAACTCAAAATATTGTTTTTATTTGTAGTATTCCTCGATAATATGTATTCCTCCACTTCTTATTTTATTGTATCCCAACTCAAAACAGGGCTCTTGCCTTTATATAGTTTAAGGATAAGCTATTACTTTTTTTCTTAATATCTATCTTTATATGAATAAATAACTAAACAAATAAATCAAATTCACCCGTTTATGACGATGTTAGTAGAATTATTTATTTGTATTTTTTTTTCATCAAAACATCTTTTATTTTATAAAGTACATGAAAATGACTATCGCAAAAATATTAACAAAAAAAAGTTTGTGTAAAAAAGAGCATTCTATATATGACCCTATTTTTCAGCAGACTCCCGTGGGGTATGGAAACAAAAATTTAGGGTGGAAGCAAAAAGGTAATTTTGTGAAATTTGAAAAAAATACATTTCATCATGATAACTTTAAAGAAATTCAAAATGAGTAGTATTTCTTTAAAATTAACGTGGACATGAGTATTTTATTAAAACTTATAAATGTTCAATGTTTTGTGGTGCAAAGTTCTCTTTACTTTACTTTTTTAAACTTAAAAGATATTAATAAGCAATAATTTTATAAATTGTTTCATACATATGTGATTTAAAACTGATGTGGTGCATATAGCGTTGCACTTGTGTAGTATATTGTATTAACTGCGTTAGGTTTTCATCGTTTTTTAAAGTTTTTTTAAGAGTTAAATAATATTATATAATTAAAAGCACATTTTCAGAACAGAAAATTACTTTCAGGAGTTTCTTAGTACGGGAAATAATTTATTAGAATCTGACGAAAATAAATATTTCAGCACTTTTACTTACGAAAATTGACCGGCATTAGAATTTTAATTTAATTTAAGGTCGAATGGTATACTCGTATATAATTACAAAGTGTGTAAAGTTATTAAAACAAATGTCATGGTTTGTCATAAGATTAACAAAACCTTTTACAAGTACTGACGAATTAAGAAAAAAAAAAATTTTTGTATGTGCGTATTGTCCTAGAGTTTGGCTCTCCGATTTGGAATCCTCAAGAGTTTATAAAAATCGCATTGAACTAATAAAAACTGTTTTCTTACAATTAGACAATTAGATTTTAAAAATAATGTTACGTTTTCATGTAGGACTGAGTCCGCTAATTTTCATGTCTCGCAACTCAGCGTATCATGTTGGATGTAAAATTTCTTTATAAAATTGTTAATAACCTAATCGATAGCCCAGACATTGTTAGTAGAATTTCATCATATCGAATCCCTGTCTGTAGAACTCGGCATTCTGTACTCTTCGACATTCCGAGCTCACAGACTAAGTAAATGAAGAATAGCACTATTCGAAGAATAGCACTATTCGAAGAAGAGCACTATTCGAAGAATAGCACTATTCGAAGAAGAGCACTATTCGAAGAATAGCACTATTCGAAGAATAGCACTATTCGAAGAATACACACTCCCTATACGCATTCTATATAACTGTACATATTTCGTATTTTTATCGTAGGATGCATTCTTTTCAATAAATAAAATAAATCAGTTACGCAATTATGTAATAACTTCTATTCAAATACATAAGTCATGAATTAAAAATATCTGGTACACTTCCAATTATTTGCTTGACCAATTAGCGCGTTCACCCTATAAGGGGATCATTTATTCAAAACAAAATATTTTACATTTTAAAATCATGTCGAAAGAGACACAATAATATTTAATGGAAACAGAAAGAGACAAAGTTATATGATACATGTGTTGGTAGAATGGAAGTAAACCAAGTATTTTTAATTTATAACCAATCGATTAACCCTTCACTGCCCAACTTTTCAAATTCTAACTAAAATATACATTCGGGTATGTTTTTTTGTGTAAGTATTGAGAAAAATAAATTGAAACTCTATTTTTTTTTTTTTTTTCAGTTTTACTTCCATAGTTAAGGTATATTGACAATATGATGCATCGGGCATTAAACGTTAGAAAATATAAGGAAAACAAGATCTATTGAAATAATTCTATGAAAATTACGGAATCAAATATAAATTCAAATCATTAAAAAAAAAACACAATTCCAACTTAAGTTAAATTATACTTTTGACAGAACACGTGCAACTTACTTTTCATTTAAAATTTTATCGAACAATTTTACACTTTAAATTTAAATTTTAAAGGCTATTATGTATCGGTACAATACAATAGACTTTATCACCAAGTGATACAAATGTTTAAAATCACTTAAAATCATTGGAGTTATACTTGTATCGGTATGTAGAGCAGATTTTCTACATTGGGCACTGTAGGGTTAAGTATAATTACAAAAGAATTATTATATCATTTCAAAGGAATTCGATGAAGAATTGTCAATAAATAACATCGAATAAATGAAATATCCATTTAAAAAATATAGAATGATTTATTTCGTTGTTTTACTTTACCTTTGTTTACACTTACCATTAAGAATAACGCTGCATTCGTTCTGCGACCAAGTGGAATTTTTAGTTTATAAAATGAATCGCTTGAAATATTTGCGTGCAAATTAAAAACATAAACAGTAAAATCGATCATTAAACGCATTTCGGGGCTTTCGTGCTTCCTTGCCGCTTCTGGCCAAGTAACCGGACTCCAAAACCAATAAGGCAACGGTCTCACCAAATTACGTACAAATGCATAAAATATCGCGGTACAACGTGGTAAGGGATTTATCGGAGTATGTCGATATATTTAACTTGAATTTTCGATAAAAAAATGTTTACTTGTATAAAATAAATCGGAGTCAATTTATCGGTTTGGGCACCAAACTATTCGATCCATTCACAATGAGTAGAAAGAGTACTAAATAACATTTTGAAGTAGGAATGTTGAATTCAAAACAAATTCATCGGAGGATCGTTTGCCTGATAATCAATTGATTAGTTTACTTAATTTATTAAAGCTGGGTGATAGGGGAAAATTCTCCGATCTAATCAATTTATTAAAAATCTTAAATAATATTTTAGACTGTCTCTTGTTGTTTTAAATGATAAATCTTTATGCTTCAACCAGAAATACTAGAAACCATCAACTATTTTACAGTGTTTGAATTCAATACTTCTAAACATCGAATTCAAAACCTCGGCAATGAATTTGCAGACCACATCGATTTCTGGTATATGTCAGTTCCTATGTATAAAGAGATAACAATCGCAATATTTTTTGCTAATACAGTATTTTCTATTTAAGTATACCATTATTTAGATAGATATGAATAAGACTTTTTTTAGGAGGTAATAAATATAATTAGTTTCAAACCCCTAAAACATAATTTAGAAAAAAGCATACTTATAATACATACACGTATTGGTTCAACTTACTCGTTTAGTTGTACTTAGGAAATATGCACCACTGATATTTCAATAATAACCAATGAACTAAAAATAACATATTATTTTTTACAGAATGTTTTATTTTTTCTTTCTTATGCTATACAAAATTATTAACCGTCCATTATTTATTATAGGAGCAAAAATTTGTTAACATTTTCTTGTATACCCACGAACAGGCCATGCCTTTGTGGGATTTTTCGTTTACTATTTTTCTATAAATATGTATTTCATTGGTATGTAATTGTGTTTTATTTAAAAAAAATCGGTTTTATTAATATGTTAATTGTAAAAAACAAAAAAAAAAAATATATAAAAAAAAATTTTTTATAAAATATGTTCATAAATGCAAATCAATGTCTCTAAGCACAAGAGTCTCTTTTAAGAATGTAACAGCTATAACACTAAAAAGTTATTCAAATAGATTCCATAGAGAAAATAAAATATGTGATTTTAAACAAAAAAAAACAAAAAAATAGAATATAAATAATATTGTAAATTTTTTTTTTTAATAAAACGTAATACAATATTATAATATTTTTTCATATTATGATTAAAATATAGGCACATTATGTAAAGGAACACACATAATGTGCCTATGTGTAAATAATTATATTTATGTAAGATTTATAAACTGAATGCGTATCTTATATTTTATTTATATTTAACTATGTTGTACAATTCGGACAATTAGCTACGGCCGTTAATAAAGAAATAAATAAAATGAAGTCTGTAATATGCATCAACCGACGAATACGTGTAAAAATTCAACTTAAAATTTAAATACCTGTCTAAAATATTGTAAGCAACTTGATAGATAGTACTATTAAAAGACCGGTCAAGAGAAAAGTTGGTCAAAATTTTGCACTAAAAAATATATTAAAAGATTTATCATATGTGAATCAACATAATCAAATGAAAATAACAGCTGTATTTTCAATGGGAAGATTAAGTTTTCACGCATAAACCTAATAAAAGTACATTATTTTAGACACATTAAAGGATGAGAAATGTGGGATCAAGAAATGAGTTTTGGAAGGGACAGGAAGAAGAACCAGGAAAGAGAAATAATAAAAAACAATATCGACAAACATTGATACAATTTTTACTTTTCCATTGTTATGGTTTTTAGATGGTTTAAGCTCATAAGAAACTATTTATCAAAAAGCAAAATTTTATTCTAATACTTTTTCTCAAAAATAAAACTAAATCGGTTTAGTTTTGAGGTGCGGTAAACGAAACAACGGAAGTCTATTTTAGTCAGGCAAAATCAGTCCGGCGTGCAGTTGTCTCATTTGCACAGTATAAGTGAGCCATTTGCGAAAGAGTGACAGGAAAAAAGTTCAAAAACCTGTTTATCAAAATATATCTTAAATTCATAACTTATGTAACAATATAAATTTGTCCAAAATTTTTGAGGACAAGGACTGGAAAACACCCCGTAGGGAATTATTCATCATCATTCCCTTTCCGCACCTAATGGTGCATAGGGCACTGCATCGGAACGTCAATCGTGCCCTATCTTGATATTTTTTCTTACGAAGGTAAGATAATTGGTCTTACGCTTCAGGTACCAGTCCAGGGACTATGAAATATTTTATTGTCAAAACACCTTTTAAAATTATATTTCATGTCAAACAGGGAGATATATTTATTTGATATCGAGGGATGGGCTATGTGTTTAGATTTAACAAGACTTACAGATTTTTAACTACTGTTATACTAACTACAATTTTTAACTATTATTACTAATAGGCATACAATCCAGAGTAAATGTTTTTTTTTTTTTAATCTGTTTTTAATATCCGCCATTTCTACTTTCTAAAAATAAACTAATTTGCATGTTTTTAAAAATATTAATAATTAATAATGACTTAGACCCAAGACTTTATTAAAAACCTCATTTTTTGCTATTGGGAGAGCGATCTTTTTTTATAAATCAATTATTTTATTTACAATTAGAAATTTCAATTTCTTGAAATCTAGCGTATGGAGATGACGGGTATAGGAAATACTCAAATATTGTGTCAAAAAAATTATCTAATTTATTAAATTATTTGGTCTTTCCGATGACCGACTAAAGTTTCGGTTTCGGACAATTTTTTGTGCAAAGCTTCGGCTCAGCCGAAACCTGCGGTCGAGATGTTTCGATTCTCCCCACCACCGATTGATAATATTGTTTTCCAAGCAGACTTTTTTTTTATGTATTTATTTTAATATTTTTATTATACTATTCATATGTAAAAATTAGCACAATTAAAGCTATTAGATGGTTGTCCATTAAAATAATACGTTGACGTATTGCCATTGTTTAACATAAAAAATGAACACTAGTCTGATTTTGGGATTTGTTAACTATAGATAGTAATTCTAGACTTTTCATATTTATATTTTTTAAAGTATTTTATAGTTAATTAGCGGACCCGACAGACGTTGTCCTGCCTTGGAAGAAGCTTTTCATTGATAAGTAGGTACCTAGGTATTTGTTTGTGATTAAATTCCAAAACTAAAATTGTTAATATTTAAATATTGAATTAAGGTAGGTAGGTACCTAGGTACTAGTTTATGGTTGAATTCCAAAACATAAATTATTATTTTTTCAAATGTGGCATTCTTTTTGCAAACGTCAAACTCCGGTCTTCTCACCAACCGAGGGGTGTACTTTTATAGGAATTCGATTTTTTAACATGTATTGAAGTTAATATTATTTTAGTTTTACCAAAAATAAATGGGTAGAAATTATAAGGAATCGAAAGAAAAAATTTGATTGAGAACCACAAAAAACTAATGATGTTTGTAAACATTCAAAAACAAACTTTTTCTATTCACAAAAAAACAACATCTTTCCATTTTTTTGTAAATGGATTCTCCTCGAATGCAACCCTGGTAGATCGATGAATAAATCATTTATGCTCCTTACTTTCAAAAAAAAATTATATTGAAGATTTTAATATCTACGAACACGCACAGCGCAAAGATCTATATTTCTCTATAAACCGCACGTAAATCGGTTATCCGCTTAGAAGGAGTTCAGTGACATCACACGTATGGAAGAATTATATATATATATAAAGATAAGTTTAAGTCTCTTTAGCGTACATTAAAGAACTGTTACATATAAGTCATATGTACATAACAACGAGCCAAAAAGCGCTTAAAATAAATAAGTTTGCTTTTTAATTTTTTTCCTGTTATTTCGTTGTGTATTTTATTTAACACCTATGTTCTTTTTTTTATAAAATAAATATTTACGTTCTTATAATTTAGGCAAATATTTAATTTTGAGGTCCATTTTCAACGAGTTGGAAATAACTCACCATTAGAAAATAGGAATCAAGTTGGGGTAGAATGGGATTCGAACCCCGTGAGTCCGAGACACTAGCTACGAGAACCCGATTCATTGGGTGTTATAAAGTAACTTTTAACTTGTTTCAATAGGTTTCGGTTTCGATTTAGGTTTCGGCTGAAACTAGGACAGTAGCCGACATTCGAGTTCGGTTTCGGATTCGACTGAAAATCTTGTTTCAATCAGTCACTAGTTATTACCTTATTGAATAATAAAGAGACACATTCATAAATAAAGACATTTAAAACAAAACATTGCTAGCCACATTGTGAGTTTCAAAAATCATAAAAGAGACAAAAGTGAAGATAAAAAACAATAATAAAAAATAAGCCAAAAAAAAGGAAATCAAAAATAAGAACAAAATAAAACATATGAAAAAAAATTCTGGGCCAATCATCGGGAAACTTTTGTTTCTTATTAGTGTCTTTGTGTTAATTTAAATACTTCATAATTAATTAAATTATAATTAAAAATAAAGGTTTAACACCGACTACATTACGTAGGCTCAGAAACGTTGAATTAAAATTCCTACAAATGTAATAATCACATTTTTAAATCATTAATTTAATCACATTCCATAAACGAATGCTGTTTTAAATAATTATAATGAGGGTCATTAAGATCCTTTAATTTGTTTAAAGAATGTTGATGGTATTTGGTAAAGGTATTTTTAGAATTAGGACATTCCGCAGAAAATATTTTTGGAAACCGGAAGCTAAATACCTATGTATGCATACATGTAGATAAATAGATTTGATAATATTTTTACATTTCTGAAACAAACAAATAACCTTTTTAGACGTTTCCAGTGGGGTATGCACAGTGGATAGAACGCTGCACCACTTTGACTTTTTTTTTTTTTGGGGAGTTATACAATATTACAAAATAAGAAATACATAAAAGAAGAAAAGAACTTTCACTTTTTTTTCGTTATGCGAATTCTAATATGTAGATATCATCATCATCATTCCCGTTTTCGCACCTGTATGTATGCATATGTATATATGCTTACATCACATCACATTACATACTTTAATATTGTAATTTTTAATTAAATTTCTTTACTGAAATTTTTATTTCTGCTAATATTAGCAATTAAAGCAATATTCCTTGTATTAAATTTTATTAACAACCTTAGGTTTAAAATTTTCTCTTAATATTGCTTTTTTTTTAAAATTACATGATATACCTGTTATTCTTTCCTTTTTCTCAGCCACGCTGGACATGTTTTTATAATTTTAAACTACTCTTGATTACTTTTAAAATTCTTTCTAAAAAATATATATTGCTTTTCTTTTGTATGTCATTATTTTTGAAGATGTTTTTTTAAATTAGCTTAAATTTACTGTCTTTAATTTCTTTTGAAGTTTCTTCTCATTGTTTCTTTTTTGAATTCCTTAAAATATGTATGTATATATTATATACATATTTTAATATACGATTAATAATAATATGGAAACTTTACTGGTCCATTAGAATTAAGTCTAACTGTATGTACTATAAAACTATGTTATTGTTCCGTATGTTTCCTCAATAAAAGAAAATAAATTCAAATATCCAATATATATAATAAATGTAGGTATGGATTTATTTTAATTTTCAATGTATAAATATAACCTAAAAATATTTTACAGCGCGTTCAGTATGTGTGCGCGTCGACAATTATTAAATTACGTCAGAAACGAAAGAAATTGCCAATTTTATGAACCGTTGTCTCTGTCGCACCTGTCCGGTGTAAAATAATGAATGAACTACTGAGAGAGACAGTGCTTTAGGACGCATGTGTATTCCTATGGTTTCGGATCAGTTCAACTCAAGCTTTAAAGGTCGAATTGGAACATACGAAAATGAATCCGATTTATTTAAATAAAAGAGCTCTTATTCCTATCTGCCAATTAAGTCGAACGTTTAACATAGCACGGCACAATGAAATAAAATTATGTGGATTTATTAATAATTATTTTTTAAATTATTTCATGTATTAATAGGCAGGTAAACATACAAAACAGTACACCATGATGCCGACTAACTTCCCTACTCACACGTGTGTAGAAATTTATTAAATAAAACCAATAAAGAAAATAATAAATAAGTATCCACCCACCTTAATTTTAATAGACCAAATATATTGCCGCGATACATGTAAAACGGGCCTGTTTATAAGAGATACAATCAATCATTTTTAGAATAATAACAGCGCCCTTGAAGTGATTTTCACAAAAACGGCGCTATATAAATTATCCAAATATATATATGAGATTAACCGTTAAATTTAAGATTAAATCCTTTTTCTCGTGTTTTAATTCCACATGTTTATAGGCGAGGTAAGATTCCACAAAGATTTACGTTTTAGTTTCAGTGCTGCAGAGCAGCGTTTATTTAATAATTAAAAAATACACATAAGAATTTGTTACCCAGTAAGTCTAAAAACTTTTCGGTGGGACACACTTTTTATTTTATTTTTATGACAGGGTTTATTGCAACACAAGGGAAAAACGTTTATGAGAAGGGAATGTATAAAATTATGTAAATATTTACACTTTCTTCAATTTAGTGAGTTAACATATCAGAAAAACAAATGAACGTCCAAACTCCTTTTTTTCTACATTTGCTCCTATGTGGAGCATGTGGACATCACTAGAAGCCTCCGAGAGACGCTATCTCTAACCAGCACTCTCAATACTACTCTTAGTTCCGTATTAAAAAGCTGAACGATCGTCATTGATGGTTTTCGAGGAAGGCAGGAACCCAAACACCGCCGAATCCAAAAAACGCTATTTAGGAGGCTGCTGCGTCCATTCTTAGACTTAAATGTAAGTCATGAAATCGAACCTCCTTTTAAATTTTATTCTTCTTAAGCACTTACTCTTAAAACTCAGGAGATTCGTGTTTTGGGTCACTTAATTAAGTAATTATATGAAGACAATTTTTGTTGAAAAAATTTAGTCTTGATTTTCTCATTGTTACTTAAAGCTTTGCCACCACTCACCGCACACCGCAGGACATAAGTCTCCTTGGCGGTGCCCACATACACGTTAAAAATACTCGCACCCTAACGAGAAAAGCTGCTCCAAGAAGCTCTCTGTAATCTAGTAGCCTTAAGAATATAATCCAAAAGTACATGATATGCACTTTATTGGATTGAGAAAAAGAGAAAAGTGAATTATTTACTGACTGGGAATAAATTGATTGGGCATAATCAGTTCGTCAAAATTATTACAAAACTTTTTGAAAGCATTGAAATTCTTTTTGGAAGCCATCAGATTGATATCTCCGACAGGACTTATAACAGGGCCATGGAAATTAGTATCTTAAGTAATCTCCTTGTTACTTTAATATTTAATCTATTTATTCATCTTTTTCTGGGATGGTTTTCAATGATTCCCGTATATTCAGAATTCCGTACAACTCGTTGATTTGAACGAGAGTGCCTCGGTGATATGGCAAGAGGCAAAATATTCCATCCTGTTGGAGAGGGTTCAGAAAAAATCTGAGGTATCTCTACATGAGGGAGCAGGAGCATAGACCTAAAATTGCAACAGAGAGGGAAAACATTTTCGACAAGGTAATATGGAAGTCTAGGCAATTACAGGGCTTATGATATGTCATTGGCTGGTTTATGTGGCCTACGAAACACCATTCAGCTTTTTTTTTACCATTCTGACTTCTCTAAAATGCTTTTCCTCTCTCAGAACAATTTTAGATCTAAATAATTCCCTTGAGAGGAAAGTCAGTCTTTTTTTTAATTTTATTTTTTATACACTTCAAAACATTTGGGCATACTTAAAACATTGTCAAGGAATAAAAGTTCAATCGATATTCAACCGACTGGGAACATTATGGAAGTTTTTGCATCGGACGGTGCACGAAAAAGAAAGCACCTTTGTCTTGTAAAACAAGTGTCGTTTAATCAGTAGAAATCATAATATACACTTTTATGACACCTTAATTCTGTCACATGTTTTACATAATTAACATCCTCATAGTAAATACATGTTTAGCTTTGGAATATTGACATTCGTATAGTTAACAAAACAAATACTTACATCGTTATAGTTGATTATATGAATTTCACTCATAAACAAACATAAAGCCTACCAATTGCCATGGATTCGAATAAAACCGTAGCGTTTGGAATTCAATACGAAGAAAAAAAAGCAAACATTACACCCATATTTTAATATCACAATAACCAAAACATCTTGTCTACGAGTCGCCCGGCAATAAAAATACCTTTATCATGTTAATTCAACAAATTCCAATATAAAGGGAACAAAATTGTGTGTATAATAGTATTAATCTAACACTGGATGCAATAAATCGCCGGTGATCACATAGTATGACGTCACTAAACCCGCGGGTGGTGTCCAGAGGAAAAAGGAATATAGCTTACCAACTAGATAATATAGAGCTAACAAACCGCGCACAGAACACGTAGATTGCCACAGGTAGGCATTGGAGCTGGGCCAAATTTAAACAGTCAATAGCCAATAACTAATTTAGAGATAATGAAAAAAAAAATCAACTATCACGTAAAATCTAAAAATATAGATTTTAATAATAAGGAAATAAAACTTTTTTACATTGAATAAAATCTATGAAATAGGTACTCTCCGTAAAAACACTATATTTTTGCAAATTTTTAGTAGCATATTTTTTTTTAAATTTGTAATTTTGAATTCCCGCAAAAATGGTCATTTTATTGGCCACGCCTCTTATACGTCACGAATCATGTTTATTTGTTCCTGACCATTCAAATTTGTTCAGAACATTATCACAAATCTTGACGTCACAACTAACAAAGCCGAACATGTCATGTTTTTCAAGCGACATATTTTTTATTTTATAAAATGTATGCGTGAAAACATTTCTCCGCAATATCCATATTGATTTTCAAAATACAATTATTTATTCTAAATCCATTTAATATATTTTTATCGATATTCTTAGTATATAATATTTCCCAATTGGCTTATAATAGGCCGATTAAACGATGAGCATAATCATATGAAATATATCGCAGAATGGAAAATGTTACACAATTTGTAAAGCGGCCACTTCAACCAGCCAATGACAGGTCATAAGCCCTATAAATGCCCTTTCACGTTTTTCTTTACCCTTGTTCATTTCGCTGCTGGATGCCTCTTCCAAACGTCTCCATTCCTTCCTATCACCCGCTATTTCGCATCCATGTTTTACTGGCTATCTGACCCATCTTTTCTGTGGCCTTCTAACTTCCAACACAATTATTTTGTTTGCCCGTAGTCTCCCCTATATTATTTTGGGTGTCCACCTGTCATCATTTTGTCTCCACCAAAAAGATATCTTAACCCTTATATATTTTATACTCCTAAGATTGATTACCTTACCTTCCCTTACATTTCGTCTAGCTTCCACCAGTTTCGATAATTTGTTAAATGAAAGAAAAGTGATCAGTCTAGGAAAACTACAATATTTCAGTTTTAACAATTTTAAAAATCATTATTTCACATTCATCCTTCCAGGAATAGAACCTAAAATCTTAAGAATGGTAGGCTATTGCACCAACCACTACACTTATCCTTACTCGATTATTGTATTCATTATTTTAACCTAAGAGCAGCTATCGATCCGGAAACACTCGTCCTGGGTTCTGCTTTTTTTTCACGCGTAGAACTATATTTTTCATCCACCTGGAAACAGAAATAAATTGAGAAAACAATTAAACAAATTCAACGAAATTCAGAAATCCTGACTTGGTGATTTGACATTAATTTAAGGCTCTGGTTTTCTTTCTTTATTAATCGTTAGAAGATTATGTTAAATCCCTCGCGCCGGGACTGATGGCGTTCGAAAAACAAAAAAAAACGGTGGTGCACAATAGTACGGACGCGGGGTCGGTGAAAAATGGGCGATTCACACGGAAGAGTTGGGCCATTGTACCTTGCACCTACCTTCATGCTGTTAAAACAAGATCTACTGATAACATTACATGACATAATTTCACCTTTTGTACAGCGCAACCCTTCGTCAAAATGCCGCCGTTGGTTTCCAACTATCAGTTTAGCGACGTCGTTTTATCAACAATGTTTTAAGTATGTTCAAATTTTTTTTAATATTTAAATAAAAAATTATAGATGACCAATTCTTATTTCTATTCTTTGAAGGGAGGGTCAGTACTATAAAAGCTCCTGACGTTACTGTGACCTCTATATACAATAAAAGCACCCACCCCTTTCCCGAAACTGTTCATAAAGACTTGTGTCTTTCTTCAGTTTCGCATATTCACTACCAATTTTTTAGAACTAACTAAGCGGAAATGTAATATTGTTTTAAGCTCAAATCGCAAAAATAACAAAACATACAAACTTTCTAAGGTTTCATTGCACCCCTTACCGCAGTATCGTCAAATTGTAGTCAATCAAATACAATAAGTACAAATACCTTATTCTAATTTCCCAGCATTACATTGAAGGTTGACAGTTTGAGGTTCAAATTGTGACCGCAGCTATACGCTTTAGATCCCGCTTCTTGAAAAACAAGAAGAACGTAGTAATACAAATAAAACAAACAATTACACAAAACTCTCTAGGGAGGAAATCCAGCCAGTTTGCAAGCATTTGAACATACTCAAACATTGTTATATTACAGTATAATTATTTTGAGAAAATTATTTTAGATCGATATTTTGGTCGAAAAATGCCACTGTCAAAATCTTCAAATTCGATTTTTTCAGTTAAACGCGTTAAGTCTTATAGGACTGTAAATGGGAGAGTAAGATATTTTTGTATCTATTAAAATGTTTTTTTTTTCTTCCTTCCATTTTGAAACAATAATATTATGAAAAAAAATTTACTTAAATAGTTGGGTGAAAGAAATTGCAATTTGTCAATTAGCCCGCAATGTACAAATACATAAAATTAAGTAAATCCATAAAATAAAAAAAATTGTTAGGTACCTACCTATGTTGTAAAAATAGAACATTAGTATCAAATATTTTCATATGGCTAATAGACACGCAATACAAGAAACTCATGCTACGTATTTTATCAATATCACCGAATCATGTAAGCATTAGTTAAGTTCATTATTTGATCGCCACGTGCCGAGTGCCCACTACGCCTAAAGTAGGTACAAGGTACACGGTAGCACAAAACTGGCAAGTCTAATAATTATAACGCAACTCATTAAATCATAAAAAACAGTGATTGGCAATATCTGTATTCAAATTGATGGCCCAAAAAAATAATAATGTTTTCCATTTTATAAATTAGGCCCTTGAACATTAAACCAAAAAAATATACATATAAACAATAATTGTAGGAAAGGTTCATTAATTATAAAAAAGTTCTGCTATATTTAACAAAGATAATTTAACAATAACGCCTTTTTCAATGCAATATTACCTTGTTCCTAGACTGGCGCCTGAAGTCTATAACTGATCACCTAATTTATTTATTTATTTATTATGGATAACTTATGTAGCGCTATTTTCGTAATAAAATACCTCAAGGGCGCTTTACATGGTGATTCTACTGTTAAGTTAATTTAATTGAAGCTTTTTAATTTGTAATTTAATTAAAATAATTTATTTTGTTGTCACGTGCTACGGATTTATTCAAATGATTTAGAGAACAAGTGGGTTTTAAGTTTTTTCCGAAACATCACTTCACTTTCACAGCCTCGCACATCTGCTGGGAGAGCATTCCATGCCATAGGGCCTGCGACCGCAAATGCGCGTTCACTAAATTTAGTGCGCTGTTTGCGTAGAGGTATAATAACTTTTCCTCTCGCCGAAGACGTAGCTGATCTAAGCGTGAGACGCCTGTCAGCTAACCAACTATATAACGAAAATGATTAAGATACGCTGCAATCGGAGTACCAATTCAGTGTCCTATAACACCACTGGGTACAGATAGGGAAATTATAATTGTAATTTTTTTTTTGGAAAACTTTAGTCATCATTATCATTCCACGTCCGCTCCCTAGTCGGAGCATATGATGTCCACAAAGAGTCTCCAGGCATCTCTCTCGGTTGCTAGCTCATATGCCCCCTCATCCTTAGTAAGGTTCACGACCCGTAGTTAATAAACTTCCAACGAACAGTCAGCAATGAACGTCCAGGACGCCAAGAACCTGATACTTTATAGAGTAGGCGCAAGGTAATTTTTCACTATGGATTCTTACGTCTTTCTATGTTAAAAAAATAAATCCTGCCGACAATTCAGTCTCGCGGTTTACGGTTTTTTATTTAAATATTTATATTTATTTCTAATTCATTTTAGAAAAATTTTCAAATGCATTTCTTATTATTTCATGCCTTTACTGGAATTGTATCTCCATCCGCAACAAATTAGTTTGTGTACCAAAAACAGTGTCCTATAATAGTAAAAATTGTAGATTAGTTTTAGAAAAATTTACAGTTGTTGGCCTTTATCTTGGATATTATTTTATCATCATCATGTTATGATAAATGGACATCAAAGGAGAGTAAGATGAAATTAAAAAAAACCTAATGGAAGTTCTGGAGAATTTAAAAGGTTTTGAAGATTGCAAAAAAAGGTTATTTTTTCGTTATTTTGGTGATTTAAAAAATTCTTCATAAATCCGATACCTTACAATTCTATTTATTTTTAATGTAATTTTTCAACTCGGACCCCAAAAATAATAATGGCACAACTCAAAAAACGTATTTCTACAAGACAGTGGTTACATAAATACAACCCCGGGATATCAGTACATATTTACATTTTTTCTCAAAAACGTAGACACAACTGAAATTTTACTCACTTGGGTACATCTGGATTTTAATATTTTCACAAATAACAATGGCATTTAAATCATTTTGCAAATCTTACTTCTTGAATTTGAAAATATTATATTCTCATTTTTGCTTTTATGGTCAAATAAATATTTCAGAAAATTGTGCGCATAGAAAATCCACTCATCGGTAGCATTTCTGCATATTTTATGAAGAAACGTCAATTTTCTTATTATGGCTCGGGTGCGATATACTTATGTATTCCCTAAATGTTATTAAATATTTGTATATAACCACTTACCGACTTTTCCATGTCTACCGGTTTCGAACGTACCCGTCTCTTCGTCAGGACACCAATTTAACCAACATGAAAAAGATGTAACTCCAGCTGGACGTCATCATTTCAGGACCGTCACAAACAGGTCATACGACCTAAACCAAGAGGAATAAAAAGATAAAATTATGTTCTTAAATGACTGCTAAATTTTAATATTTGGCATGTTTATCTTATTCTTACAATCGTATGCTATAAGTTTACAAGTTTTGTGTCATTCTGTACCACGTTCTTCTTCAAAGCGTGCCGTTCACGTGGATGGCAATATTTATGATCATACATGGAGGGATTATTTTTCATGGAATGTTTTCTTGGAGTAATAAATCCTTTTGAAATAATAAAACTATCGACGAATATATTAAATCAATATGTTTAATTTCTTTGCATTCTTCTCATTATATAAATGCGTTTTGGTGCAAAGTTTGCTTCCTACATTTGTGCACAATATGCATTGCGTTTAAATGTTTTATTGCTATAGTTTTTTTTCCCTTTTCGCACCAAATATTGTCGAAGTCATTTCATTGGTTTCCAAATAATTTTTGTTACATTTAAGGTATGGCGATCAGTTGTGGACTTCAGGTGCCATCCACAAATAATAATATATTTATTTACACGTTACATTTTTTTAAAACTTTAATAACTTGTGCGGGAAAAATGGAAATCGATTTGTGGTAAAGTGGGATTTGAGCCTCGGAGTTTTGGGCCGTGAGTCCAAAATACTACCACGGTACCACGGGACCACAACCCGGTTAAAAGAGTTGGGACTTATATCTCAAATAATGTGTAATAAACTGCCTTTAAGTAAATTAATAAATAAATTGTATAATTGTATGGAATATTTATTTAAATATTTCTATTATTTCATTTACCATATTTGAAAATTTCAAAAATTCCGTTAGAGTTATATAAACATATTATTATATATGTTAAGTCGTTATGACTGGTCTGGTTAAACTTTTCTCTTGTTTATTTTTTTATTTAGTCAGGTAAATCATTGTAATGTGCAAATACATTTTATAGTATTTTTGACACTCCTGCATTTGCCCTCGTTTTTTTAATGTGGCAGTGTTGTTGTTGCCTGGTATTTAATGTGTGATGTGGCGTTATATCCTCATTGCCTATCCTTACGGGGACACGGCGTGATGGTTTGTTCATGTCATCGTCTTGTATGTTTCCTAATGCAATTTTACCGTCTAAATTTTTGACTTATATTTTATTTCAAACTAATGTATTTTTTCGTGTTTCCTTCCGAGCGGAACGCACACGTTCTTTTACTCTGAACCGGCAATCACATCAAAATTTCAAAATATATCAAAGTATTGAAAATATAAAAGTATTCAAATCCAAACTAAAGAATCATATGAAACACTTTCACTATTCTACTTTATATGCTGTATTCTTCGATTATTGTAATGAAACTTACCAACCTAAATATGACAAAAAAACTGGAATGTGGTGTCACCATGGCTGTTCAACGTGTATATCGATAACTGCATGAAAGAAATGAAAGGTTTAAGAACGGGAGCAAAAATGGGTGATTGAAATGTCAATTGTCTTTAGTATGCTGACGATGCCGTGCTTCTTGCTAACAACAAAGAGGTACTGCAATTCTTGGTAACAAAGGTCTGCGATGCATGCAAGTTAAGCGATTTACTGATGAATGTCGATAAATCGAATGTGATGATTTTTGAAAGAAATGAAAGTATGACTAAATATAAAATCACTGTAAATAGGGTTATACTAAAACAAGTGCAGGAATTTGTGTATCTGGGAAGTACGTTTTCTAGGAATGGAACGACTGAGAAAGATATTGAAAGGAGGGTGAGAGCCGGGAACAGAGTGAACCTTGGCAAATATTTTTTTGTCGCAAGAAGCAAAATAAGCAGTTCACAATGGGAGTTCCTGATGTATAGGAGCGAAGCATGAATTTGGAAAAACGGCGATGAAATTAGGCTGAATTCTGTCAAAATGCGATCTCTCGGACAAATTTGTGGTAAAACTATGTACGATAGATTCACAAATGTTGAGATCCGTACATTATATAAGGCTGAGATAAGCACTATCGACAAAATCAAGAAAAAAGCTCTGCGCTGGTTTGGACATACAGAGCGAATGGACAGCAAAAGAACGGCTAAGAATATTAACAACGTAAATGTTGATGGATGCAAAAATAGAGGAAGACCGAGAAAGACATGGCATGACAAAATCTAACAAATACTTTAGGATGGACATGTTAAAAGTTGGAATAATCGGCGCGCGTGCATGAGAAGATGTATGAATGTAGAGGAAGCGAGATCTGAAAGATAGAGTGATGTGGCGTTTTATCCTCTCTGCTTAACCTTACGGAGAAACGGCGTGATGGTTTTTTGTTGTAAATTGTAAAACGAACTCCTTTCCCTCTTTAAACACGAGCCTCAATATATGTATGTCAATGAACCTTTTTTTTTTTTTACTGGGACATCATACAAATTGAGAGCTGATGGGAGTAATGTAGGTGAGGTACTTAAATAACATTTATCCTCAAATTGTTAACATTAACAAAGTTATACACACTAAAATACTTTTCAAAACATCAAACCCTTTTTACAAAATGCAGTTACTTTAAAATACTTAATATTACACGGGTCTTGTTACCGAGATCTTTTATTTGAGTTTAACAGTAAAACACGGGGTCTCTTATCTTTAAGGTTTATTTAGGACCATATAAATGGCTAGCCAATTAAATAACTTACTGAGAATTTCGACAGAACCTCCGCCAATAAATTTAAAACCTTAAATATATCAGTATAACATTTTGAAATTTAGCCCCGAAAATGTGACATTATTAATTACTGTAACAGTTAAAAAATTAAAAGGGTGCCCAATTTATTTACAAACCTTGTAAAATAATTTCATTGTAATTTTTTGTAAATTTAAAACAAAAAAAAATAACATTTTGACATTATCATAATTATTATGAAGTGTTACGGAGCCCATCAAAAAAACATATTTATCGAGCTTTATATTGCAGTGCCGCGATTATGAACGCTATCTTCATTTGTGCATATCGAGACGGTACACATATTTAAATATATTTTTTAATTGATTTAACTTTTTGTACACAATGTTATTTGTACATTGGCGGACATATTACCAAATGGCAATTTCTTCCAACTAACCAATAAAATAAAAGTTTAATTTTTATAACTCAAGTTACAGAACATATTCAATAGAAAAAAAAATTAAAAAGCTAAAGATATACAAAAATAGAAATAAACGTAAAAAAATACCTTAAATCAAAACTATTACTCTATGGAAAAAAGGAAAGAAGGACAGATTAAGGAAGAGAAAGGAGATGTTTCTTCAGACGTGATTTAAACAGAGATAATGTAGTTTTAACTTCTGTACTATCTTTATCTACCTCAATATGTTCTACCGACTTGTCATCTCGACGTCTAATGATCGAATCCAGCCCCGAAAATTAAGTCCGCGTTTCTTGTTTTATTACAATTTCAAACGGTTCAATTTTATATTT
Organism: Micrasema longulum; assembly: GCF_059751315.1. NCBI lineage: Eukaryota > Metazoa > Arthropoda > Insecta > Trichoptera > Brachycentridae > Micrasema > Micrasema longulum. Next base: position 310,064 of record NW_028277313.1, on the reverse strand, counting down.
TAAATAGGCTTCTGTGATAAAAAGTGCCCCCTTCAAAGCGTTTATAAACTTCAACCAATCCCAATTCAAGCAGAAAATACTCGCTAATAATTTTAATATTACTTTTGACAATTACCGAGTCGGTATGCTTAACTATCGTCTGTATTTATCTACTAAGCAATGACAAAGCCGGCTTCTTTAACTTCTCGATACGTGCACTCTGGAAGATAGTAATACAATTGGAAAAAAATAAAATAACTAAATCTGTTTTTTAAGGTAACAACTTAAATATATTAGACAGAATCAAGAAAGGGGTGCTGCGTTGGTTTGGACATGTAGAGCGACTGGACAGCGAAAGAACGGCTAAAAGAATCTACGATGCAAACGTTGATGGATGCAGAAAACGAGGAAGACCGAGAAAGACATGGCACGATCAAGTGCATCAAATACTTGAAGATGGACATGTCAAAAGTAGGAATAATCGGCGTGCGTGCATGAGAAGATGTATGATGAACGGCGTGATGGTTTGTTTGTTTGTTTTACTGTTATGAAACCAGTCCATTACAAAAGTAAGTAAAATAAGAATATTAAAAAAATACTATGTTTTTACTGCTTTTATTAGGGCCATATAAAGCATGATTTGAAATTAATTGAAACATACAATATTTATATTGTTTATAGCAACGATTAGTAGTTTTCTGAAAATTCTAAATGTTGCACGTTTTTCTTATATTATACTTTTCTGCCATAGAAGTCTGTAAGCGCGCGTTTTTTGCGCTGAATTTGGTAAACGCGCACATGCGCGTTTACCAAATTCAATGCGCTAGTTGCATAAGGCATAATGACTTAAATAATGACCCGGTAATGTCAACAACGCTAAGAGCAGATATCTAGTTGATTTCAATTAATTCGAATGAATAATTAATCGACTAGTTTATTTTCTCATGCTGAAAGAAGATAAATAATGATTCACTTATTATACAATACTCCTACATTATTTTGAACAGGTCGTTATTTTATCTTTCGAAAAACTATTTAGAACACCCACCCTCAGAATCGTTTCCACCTTTCTGAATAAAATTAATATCCCTTATCTGAATCCCATTTCCTTAGGCTGTTTCCGTAAAGAAACTCGATCCGTTAATCCAGATAATTAATCAAGGTAATAAATAATAATAATAATAATCTAAACACCTCCGAGTGTATACGGACGGAACTACACACATCTTGAAATCTCCGTCATCACTATACCATCTCATCAAGCGGAGATCTGCTGAGATATTGGGCTTGCCTTAATGGGGAAACCATGTTTGAATGAAACTGAGCAGAGACGACACATCAATTAGGTTCACTTTTTTATTTGTGAGGTTTATTTGAGATCGGTTGTGTAGACGAGAGTTACGAGCAATGGACGAAACTGTAATTACGATTTGTAATTCTGTGGTGAAAAAAATAGGTTTGTCAAAGCACATATGTTGCTTGCAAATTAAAAGCCGCGGACACGCGTTACCTTCACATCCTTTACCCCCTACTTCACCTTGGTTTTTTGAAAAGGTTAGTATTTTCTATTTTTATGAATTTACAATTCAAAAGAATTTCAATATTTCTTTATTCAAATAATTTAGCTTCTCTTTAATCACATTTACGTCATGTCTATTGGAATAATTTTACACTTTTAGTTTTAATATTTTTTTTATGTTTTTTGCATAAACTATTTAGGATAAGTATTTTTTTAATTACCTACAAAGTGTGTGATGTATAAAATTATTAATGAAATAATATATTGCATTATAAGTTATCAGAAATCATTAGAGATTCAAACATTAACAAATGAAAAAGGAAAAATGAGCGATACAGATTAATAAATAATATTATGCAAATAATACGTTTTTGTAGTATAAAATAGCGTTTTTCAACCGTAGATCGTTGACCAGTCTGTTGAGGTCCGTTGAGATTTTATGCCGGTCGGCAGAAATACTTGTCGCCCGTTTTAAAAGTCGTGTACTAAAAAAAGCGTCATTTGTTATTTCCATACCCGTTATAATATAATACTAAAAATTAATAATCAAAATATTACAAAAATATATGTTTTTATACATTTTTTAACGGTCTTAAACACAGGCTTAAAAATGTTAGAAAACGCTGGTTTAGAGGAACCTTCGTGTTTTTATAGATATTTTTTTTAAATTTCATACATGTTTTCACTGATGTACTGTAATGCTTACCTACGTGACTTTTACATTAGTTATTATATTTTAATATCTAAGGTAAAATGTGAATAAAATTGGAAATGTTTTTATTATTATTTTACTAAGCATTTTCAGTCTCGATAAATACAGAGGTTTTTTATTTTTAATATCACGAAAAGTTCTCAGCTATTTAAAGGAGTAAGCAGGTTAGCACAAAGGTTACAGAGAGTTCGTTCGTCTATTATCGGAAACGAAGCATAAATACTATTTGAAAGCAATACAGTACGAGTGGTATAGAATACGAACCAACTTACAAAACAAAGGTATTGTTAGTATCAGTATATAACCAAAAAATAATTTGTTGTATTACAAAATAAATAGACCCTTTTTTGAAGAAAGGAAATATGGAAGTCTAAGCACAATGTGCATTGCAAAAAGGTCTGAAGAAAAGTCTGCGTCTCTGTTGTAATATCATCGCTTCAGTTCATTTATGTCCAACAGACCAAAACACAAATCAGCAAAATTAGAGTTATTAAGAAATAAGCATAAGTAATGACCACAACTTTAGACAAAATTCGTTAAAAAACCCCTTTCACAATTAAAAAAAAAAGTTTTTTTCATTTGAATTTTTATAAATAAAGGCTTTCGCTGAACTCCTGTACACTTAACTCAATTTCATTTTCAATGGTCTGTTGGACAACAACGAACGAAACAACGATTTGTCAATCTTAATAACTCCTTCAAGGGTGAAATTTTGTCCTTGCGCACAAACATTTGAACAAACTCAAGATATGTAAAAAAAATAGCATAAGGTAATATTAATGAGTCAATACGAAAATCTAGTCACATGCAATATTTTCCGTTTCACTCCATTGCCTGCTACACTTCCGCCCGACTGACCGTAAACGCTAGTCCCAAGTTTCATAGCTTTTGGACTCTACTGGGTACCAAATAACCACCTATAGACTGGCTTGTATCGGCCGGACCCTCGATAAAAATCTCATCTATACCCTCGTTGTGACAGTGCAAGAGTGGGTTGATTTATTAGTGCTGTAACAGAGAGGAGACTCTTAGCCGGAACCTGCCCACGGACCAAGAAAAGTTTCAAATTTGGACGAAAATATTTAATCATTTTTGCCTGATACATACCGTATACATAGGCTTACCATAATTATGAATCTCTAAATCGGGACAGATTTTTTTTGTCGCTTTTGCAGAGGGAGAGGCAAAGAAACAAATTTATTTTATCCCACAAAACTTTATTATTAAAATATATACAAATACACATTACGGTATTACATTTAAAAAGTAAGATTATTAACAAGAGGTTAGGGTTTTAAAGGTAGTACTGTTTCAGGAATTTCTTGACGTGTTAAAGTTCTCATTTGCATTTACGGTAAGTTACATGTAGGTAAAGAGGTCAGTCCTGCGTTTCATGTGCCAGTCCAGAAACAATATAATATTTTATTTTATTTTATTAACATAAACGGCAAATCTTCTTTTTACAAACATTTATAATACTAACATATTTGGCTTTTTTTTTTTTTAAACATAAATTTCCTTAGACCCAAGATTTTTTTAAAAAAATAACCTTAAAATTATACAAAATATTCAGTAGAAAGTTTAAATAATAAAACATCTCACAGTAATATAACAAGAGATTCATAAGTACTGTTTCATACAGGTGGGCAAATTGAACAAAAAACTGTATATTATGAAATGCATGAATTAATAAAAATAATTACCATTCACCATCTTTGAAAAAGTTCAAAAGGTTTGTTCTATATGAACAATACCCTACACTAAATATATCAGATACGTGAGAATAACTATTGCCGAGTTCATGAAGTCTATTTAATACAGCATTACAAGTATACACCGTCCGTGAATTTACAATTTTGAATAAATTTAAAAGGTCTATTATTTTTCTTCTATCGTTAAGTTTTAACAAATTTAATATTTTTACTAAAAAATCGTAATTTAATATTGAAGAAAATCAATCGTTAAAATTAATATTTTACGTCCATTCTGTCAGGAATCGAACCCAGGACCTCGAGAATGGTAGGCGAATGTGCCGAGCATTTTACAAAGAGGTGGACTTATCTCCACTCGCCTTCCAGCCAAAGAGAAGCCATTGAGTCCAAAACACTCATCTAGGGTTCTACTTTTATTTCACCCACAGAACTGTATTCCTCCCCCCCATACATTTTTAAATCAACGCAAATTTTATACATAGCTAAAATGTTTTTTCAAAATATACATATGATCGGGAAGAATTAAAAGGGAAATGAATGAAATGAACGGAAACTTCGTCACTACAACTACTGTTGAGAAGTAAACGAGGTGTGAAGAATTCTTTGTCCTAAGAGGAAGAATATTTTTAGTGAATTGTATCGTTAGGGAAGAAAGGTTGCGCAACTCCACTAACCTGCTGATGATGAGACGTGACGTGTGCTGGTACCTGGTGGAGAAGATGAAAATGACGGGTAGGTAGAAAGAGATTTGGTTGAAAGTTTTCCGAACAACTACTACCACGCCATTTCTCCCTAGGGGTAGGCAGATGGACCGCCACATACATTTCTAGCTTCTTCCACATTCATACGTATTGCATATTGTCACGCCTGCCGTATGGCCGTGTCTGCTTTTGACACGACCATACTTGAGATTTTAATTTATCTGATCATGACGCGTCTTACTTGGTCTTTCAAGTCCTACGTTACCATTCATTCTCGCCGTATATATCTGTTTTACAATTCTTTCGTCATCCATTCGTTTTACATGACCAAACCGTCTTAATGACCCTTTCTTAATCTTATCAATTACACCTATCTCAGATTTGTACTCTCGCTTGATTTCACCTTTTGTAATCCTGTCATATATTGATTTCCTACCCATTTCCTTCGGCATTTGGACCGCATTTACTCTGCTTTCAACTTTCCTCTGCTAGTTCTATGTTTTTCTTCCATACATGAGTGTTGGGACTAAAAACCTATTGTGCACTACCATTCCAGCTTCGAGTAACATATATATATTAGCAATTACTGTGCTTAGGACGCCGCTTATATTGTTGCCTGCATTCAATCTCCTTTCAACATCTTTTTTTAATCTTTCATCTCTTAAAAACGTGCTTTCCAGATACGCAAATTCTTCAACTTGTTCAAGACATTCATTCAACTCAAGACACGTTTAGTAGTTTTATTTTTGCAACCTTTAAAGTTCAAGTACAGCCTTTCAAGATTGTTAATAATTATAATATCTTATAACTTTAAAATGCGTGGTATACATTGTATACAACGTAACATTACGTATTATTTATAATGGCATCACTTGAGTGTCACTTTCACCGTATGGGCAGATTTTGAATAATTATCGTTAGGTTGAAGCGTTCGGGGTTCCCGGCATAGATCAATTACGTCAACCCCGCCTTATCAATTCATCATCGTCAGAATATGACGAAGGGGAAAATTCCCTTTTATAATTTGCAAATAATATCATACTTCTTAAAATAATAGCTAGAGCCTTTTAGATTCGTTTGTCTCTTCGTCAATACTAATTTTTAAAGTGTGAAATGCACTCTTGTGCGGAGTGTGAAGAATTTTAATTAATAAAATGATTTATCCATGTAAATGATAAAACTCCTTATTGTAACTGGGAAATAATAATAGCACAAGTCTAAAATTATCATTTTTGAGTTTAGTATGCAGAAATCTTCCTAAATTATTTCCTATTCATATTATTTACGGCACAATTTTCAGAAATATTTTTACCGTCGTGTAAAGCAAAAATGTGAAATTCATTCAAAATCGTGTTTTTTTATTCAAACTCAATTAATAATACTGTTATAATGATTGTTATATTTGAAAAAATTAAAAACTTTTGTCGTCAGAGGCAAAATAAGCAGTTCACAATGGGGTCCTGGTCCCGACCCTGATGTATGGGACTTGGAAAAAAAGGGATGAAACTAGGCTGAATGCTGTCAAAATGCGATCTTTTAGGCGAATGTGTGGTAAAACAATGTACGATAGATACACAAATGTTGAGGTCCGTATATTACGGAAGGCTGAGATAAGCACTATCGACAAAATCAAGAAAGGAGCTCTGCGCTGGTTTGGACATGTAGAGCGAATGGACAGCGAAAGAACGGCTAAGAATATTTACAATGCCAATGTTGGTGGATGCAGAAATAGAGGAAGACCTAAAATTGACCTTGCTAAAAGCTAAATATAGTGAACGCGCATTTGCGGTCGCAGGCCCTATGGCATGGAATGCTCTCCCAGCAGAGGTACGAGGCTGTGAAATTGAAGTGATGTTTCGGAAAAAACTTAAAACCCACTTGTATTCTATATTATTTGAAAAAATCCGTAGAATGTGACAACAAAATAAATGGTTTTAATTAAATTACGAATGTAAAAGCTTCAATTACATTTATTTAACAATAGAATCACTATGTAAAGCGCCCTTGAGGTATTATATTACGAAAATAGCGCAACATAAGTTATCCATAATAATAATAATAAAAGACCGAGAAAGACATGGCATGACCAAATCTAACAAATACATCACATTGAGTTTTAAATTTCAATATTTTAGTTTCTTCATTGTGTGATTTTCTGTTGCGCAAAGCAAAAACAAAAAAAATAATGCAATATCTCGTTATCCTGCGCCTTTTACTTCTTGTTTTTACAGAGTTTTTTACAGATCGCAGCACCACCTACCGGGTCCAATTGTGAATCTAAACCACTCGGGGACCCACTCAAACGCACAAAAAAATTCATCGAAATCGGTCCAGCCGTTTAGGAGGAGATAAATGAGATACACGCGTACAGAAGAATTATACATATGTATAAAGACGACTTCATTTCGAATTTTTGTTTTCGATTTTGTTAAATAATATGCATTCGTCCCTTTCTATGATATTGTACCCCAACACAGGGCTCTTGGCCTCATAGAGTAAGGGATACGATAGTATTTTTTGTAATATAGATGTGTTGCATGAATAAAATAAATAAAAATAAATAAATTAAATAAATACCTTGCATGTTCCTTACGATTCTTCTAGGACAACTTTATACAATTAAATTTGTTGCAACAAAGAGAGAAAACATTTTAGAGAAGGGAATTCAATTCTATTCAATTCATTTATTTTAAATATAACATATACTTTACAAAAATATATTCAATAAGTACATATTGTAAAAAAGAAACACGAAAGAAACTCATGTTAAAGTAGTAGGAGAATCCTGCTCCGGAAAACCCCTTCGGTTACATGGAACTGATCAATATCCAGAGCGATGTTGTTCAGCATAGCGGTAGCTCTTCCAACAGGTATAACCATAGGCAGGTTGGTCCTGAATATCGCAATATGAAACAATCTATGCAGACGCTGTCTTAGGTAATTATCAGAAACATACAAACCAATGCAACAATCGATAAAAATGTAGAGTCAAATACACATTCCTTCTAGTCTAGTCTAGCAATATAAGAGTCTTGGCATTTACAGGGCTTATGACCTGTCATTGGCTGGTTTAAGTTAACATTCACCATTCGGCCTATCTTTGAACATCCTCATTTCCTCAACTCTTCCATTGCGGGCACCTATGCGTTCATTCTGCATGCGTTCAATTGGTTCAGCCGGATGAATCTCACCCGCATGATATAGGTTTCAGCTCTTTTACTTCACACAATTCAACAGATGGAAGAGTTGAGATCTATGTAAACCATCATACATTATTGCGTAAACTGGAAAAATCAATTAGAATGTATGACCACAGAAGTATTTTTCAGTCTGTTCATTCATATTTTGGACATAATACATGTTCAAGTAGCCAATCTTAGTTCCTTTAAATTGTTGCAGTAGATAAGATTATTAAAAAAATTCGGGTAAAATTAATTAATGCTTTTCGCCAGAAAACATCAAATAAAAAATTACTTTTGGTGGATTTATACATGCTAACTTTAAAACTATTCCTCTAAGGATTTTTTTAATTTTATCAACTAATATAATATGCTCAAATCCTAAAAAATGCTAATTAATTATAATATAATATTATACGAGTATTCTATCAAAATGTTAGTAATTTACAAAAAAAAAAAAAAAATCAGAAGTTATTTTTCTGTGTAGTACCTATACTTAATTTAGGGTTAACCCAATATGCTAACAACCAATGCACACATTTATAAACATGTTAAAAAATTTGTACAAATTGTTTTTTGTCACTTTTCATTGAAAGTAAGTTATCTCTGGTTTGACTTACGAGTAGGAAAATAATAATAGGAACCACCCAACATTTAGATAAAAGCTAAATGTTGGGTGGTTCCTATTATTCTGATGTTCAACATTGCGAACAATATAGATCACATGCGAGGTACAATGTTACCAGCATGTTCCTACCCTTAAAAATATGTTCGGCAACGAAAATATCCTGACCATTCTAAATAAAGGATGTTTGACAACATATTATAGTTTACTTGTACGTAAGTATTTTACTGAGCTGCCCTCTTCATTCGTAACTTGACATAAGCGAAAGCGAAAAATCTTTTTATTTTTTCTTTTCTTCCATACATTCTCTTCCCCTCAATAATTTGCATGGAGTTTGTAATCCTTTGGAATATTTTTGCTAACTTTACTCAATGTGCAACTGACAGTCTCCCAGGACTCTATCACAGCGCGGGTGGATAGTGGGTTTTTAGATATCCTCAATCAAATTATATAGTTCTAGCGGTTTTGTGATTTTTGCATGCTCACGACCACGATTTTATTTGATTTATAATGTTATTATTATTATTATTATTATTATTGGATGGATAACTAACATAGCGCCATTTTTGTAATATAATACCTCAAGGGCGCTTTACATAAATAAATTTATTGAAGCTTTTAAATTTGTAATTTAATTCAAACAATTTATTTTGTTATCTTATGCTACGGATTTGGTCAAATAATTTAGAGAAAAGTGGGTTTTAATTTTTTTCCGAAACATCACTTCACTCTCACAGCCTCGCACCTCTGCTGGGAGAGAATTATGTTATAATTTAGTCAATTAAGGTATTACTTTTTTCTTAAAAAATGCTTGAAACTTTTCAAGCTTCGCCAAGCTTGCACCGGACTTGGCCATAATAAAAAAGATATTATAAGTGCTTGCTTAATTTTTGCGACTACCATAAAATGAAATGTGGTGGTCATAATATGTTAATTGACTGTATATATTTAAAAATAATTCATCGTTTTTAATGTAGGTATATTACAGTAAAATTATGGTTAAAAAAAATTTTTCATATTGATCTGTGGACAAAAATTAGCAATTTCAAATATTTTAAAGTCATTTTTCTCAGTTTGACGCGTTTGATTTGTGGCACTCTTGACGGGGAGGGGGATGCGAATTACTCATCAAAAACAGAAGTATTATTAAATTGAGTAAATAAATAAATTGGCAGCATCCAATCGCTTTCTGTTCCTAAAAATCTTCCCCAGCTGGGATACAGAAAAACTCAAATAGCAGTATGATGAATTAGATGCCATTACATTTCACAATAGACGGATGCCCGAAGAACAAAGCTAACCTGCCATGCTCTGCCGCCACGAAGTTGTACTTCGCCCCATTATGTCATTTGGCAGATTCCGTGAAATGAAGATAGCAAATACCCCCCCCTGAACTAAAAACTATTATACTGTTTTACTACTGCTATCACGCCGTTTACCCGTAAATTAGGCTGAGAGGATAGAACACCCTATTTTTTTTACAAATTTATGCATCTTGTCATACCTCTCGATTGTGTCCGCTTTTGACATTTCCAGAATTGAGATTTTGGTCGTTTTTTGACATCCTTGTGCTACTATCAGATTCATTCTAGCCATACTGCCCTACGTATGAAGAGTAGAGTATATCATATTATTTTATTTAGGCTAATTTATTTAGCGCCATTTTGGTGAAAATCACCTAAAGGGCGCTGGACAATAAGCATCCCAACACGCCTTGCAGCTGCAGAGCGCATAGGTGGTTGCGATTCTAGTTCGTCATTTCCATTGGGATTAAATATTAATAATTATGTAAGTGCTATAAAACAATACGTCTTGCAGCTACATAGCGCACGGACGTTTAGAAAACTAGCACCCATTTACGCTGCACAAGAAATTAGTAAAAAGTGTTTTTAATTTATAAATAATCAGTAATCTTTTAAGTTTGTCCAAATTTTTGTAAACAAGGACTGGATTCAACCCCTAAGGAGATGTTAATATCAACATAATACAACAGAGATGAAGAACACTTTAGAGTAGGGAATATAGAAGTCTAGGCATACACAGGGCTTATGACCTGTCATTGACCGGTTTAAGCGGCCACTTTACACACTGTGCAACATTCACCATTATGTCTATATTTTAACATCTATATTTCTTCAATTATTCCATCTTTTGACGTTTGTGAAGTTAAAGAGCTAAGACCTTTATTGTTGTGGGTGAGATTCATATGATTGAAATTCACCTACATACTAGGCAATGCCTGAAATTGTTTATCAATTTATATACTTCTTCTTGGACCAGGTGGATTCACAAACGTCAACAGATGGAAGAATTGAAAGAATATAGATGTTCAAATATAGGCAGAATGGTAAATGTGGAGCGAGAAACTCCATTACAATCACAAAATTCAACAGATGACGAAATGTGGTTTAATCATAGGCAGAGTGGTGAATGTTACGCAGTGTGGCCACTTAAACTATAGGCACATAAGCCCTGTAAATGCCTAGATTTCCATATTCTCTACTCAATAATGTTTTTTCTCTCTGCCTCAACAAATTTTGATCTAAATTAAGAGTAATTCATTTATTTATCTAATATAATATGTAGAAAAACAAACGTATGACTATACATTACCGGTACACTTGTTATTTATATTATTATGTATTACGTAACTTTATATTTGTTAATTAACTAAACCATTTATGTTAAGGTAACATTATGTATTCTCAGCACATATGTATAATTTTTATTTATACATAAATAATCATTCAATTCTTACATTTGACTGACTATGCAATTATAATTAAGTAGTTTTATTTTTTTGTTGTTTTTGTTATTGTTACATTAGTAAAGAAATTGTATGCTTTTAAATCATAACAAGATCTTCATCTTAGAAACAGGCTGTGCCATGTAATATGGATACTATCCTAACCCGAGGACGCTCCGTGTTCATTTTCTAATTCACTAGTTTTTCATAGATTCCCTGCTATTAAATGTGTATGCTTATTTATGCAATAAATTTATCAAATAAAATAAATATCTCTCTTTGGAGGAGATCCGGCCTATCTACAAACTTTGGACACTCTCCGAACCTTGTTAACTTGTTCCGTTTTACTTTTTAATAACACCATCAAAGATGTTACTACATTATCTTTGTTTAAATCACGTCTGAAGAAACATCTCCTTTCTCTTCCTTAATCTCTCCTTCTTTCCTCTTTCCTCTTTTTTCCTTTTTCCCATTGAGTAATAGTATTGATTAAAGGTAATTTATAAACAAATACGATTATTTCTATTTTTGTATAACTTTAGCTTTTTAATATTTTTTTTCTATTGAATATGTTCTGTAACTTGAACTATAAAAATAAAACTTTTATTTTATTGCTTAGTTGGAAGAAATTTCCATTTGGCAATAAGCCCGCCAATGTACAAATAAAATTATGTACAAAAAGTTAAATAAAAAAATAAATAAATAAATTACAGGGTAAAGGTAAAAATATCATTTTTGGTTCTACCAGTGAAAACAATGCGCATCATATTCTAAATATTTGTATGTTACTTTTGCAACGATAAAATATTTTACAATATTCTTTGTTTCGTTTATACTACCTTCATTGTTATAAGGTAGGAATAACACAATAACTACGCAAGCAGAAGCCATTGGGAGGGTCCCATTATGTTCGACATGTGGTCAGTTTTAGGACTTACTGTTTTCAATGATTAATAGCACAGACATAACGTATCTGTTTGGCCTGTTTTTGTCCCGCGCCACACGAAATTAGATCTTCCAAGAATGGTGAAACAAACACTTGTCTTGATGAGTTGGTAACATTTCAAAACTAGTCTTCGCAACATTCAAAAACATGTTGTATAACTATGATACCTTCATTGGTCATTGTGAATAAACAAAACAATGAGTCTCTTCAATTGGATATCTTTATTTACTGAACGCGATTCGAACCGAATCGTGGTCCCGCGGAAGTGTCAAAGATCCACGGATCAAAAGTTCGAACCTTACTTTTCAACAATTCGATTCGCATTTTCTGTCATTGAGACACTGTAGGCCGCGGATGACCAAAAAACCGTGCCACGATCGGATAAACTAAGATCTCAAAGATCAAGACTCGTGAGGCATTGCATTCTCTTTGCCTACCCCTAATAATATTCAACGGCTTTCAGAAAGACCATAATATTTCCTTTATCATATTTTACCCAGTGGTGCAAAGGGCTTCAAGCGTGGAATACAAACGTGCCAACCACTAAACTACTAGGCGGACTTATCTCAATTCGATACTTTTTACCTGAGAGCAACCATTGCGTCGAAAACACTTGTCCAGGGTTTTGGTTTTGTTTCACACACACAACTGTACTCTTCATCCACCCGGGATTGAAATACTCGATGTAAATATCTTTAAAAGTTTGCCGTGTTTTCGCTTGCAATATTTTTCAAATTAAGTATGAACAACTGTTTACCAGCAGAAGAGAAAAGGACCCTACATTAATATGACAATGATGGATGGTTATCTCCGCTTTGTTGTTATTTTCCATGGGATGACATGGTCCCGAGGGAGAGTAGTCTATTTTGACAAAACAGAACTTTAGACACATTGAAATACTAGCAAATGATACCTGAATGTATATTTCTATGGTACTGTGTACCTATTTACTTTGCGCACGCCATGCTGATCAATAACATCAGTCACAAAAACAAAGTACGTGGAGTCCTAATGGAATGTCAGACTAAAAGTGAATCTCATCACTCCACTACTTTGGGGACAGGACTGGCTGCACTTTCCTTATAGACTGGGTAGCTTGGCTTTTAGATAGGAGTTGCTGTTATCTTCTGGTATCTTAAGATTGGGTTACATACCAATGCTGTCTTAAATCTAGACTTAATACCGGTCCAGAATATCATTAAAATGTGCATTTCTATTGAATTGGCCATATATATATATATAAATAAATCTTTTGTGTTTTCATTTTATTTTATTTGGAAATTTAATAAGGATACATAAAATTATACAATTGGTTAGTAAGCATTGATATAATTCTTCATATACAGGGTGACTGGAACTGAACCCGCCATAGCAAATTCGCGCATAAAGGAGGTCATTTACTAATTATTTGATCAAATTATTGGAACAGTTCAGATTCCAACTAAAATCCCACTTCTTCAGACTATCATTCCCCTTAATTTTAAATCTGGAAATAAAATATATCACTTTAGATTAGTTAGAATTTAAGTTTAGGTATACAATTGTAAAGCGCTCTTGAGGTGATTTTTCACAAAAATGGCGCTTTAGAAATCAGCCAAATATTATTATTATTTTGATTTTCCCGTACTCAAGTTTTATAGTTTTGGAGATATGTCTATTTTTATACTTTATTGAGATTTTTCAATAATTTGACCTTCAATCTTTCATAACTTAATTTTTTTTCATTATTTTACTATTTTTTTTATTTTTCGATGGTAGTCATAAACATTTGTAATTAAAATACGTCGGAAATACCCTTATACTTGGGATAAAAATAAGACATTACGCTTTTTAAAAAAAAATACTTCATGATCAAATTCAGCATGAAATAAATATAAAAACTACGGTCTTTCAATTATTAATTTATTCTACTCTAAGTAAGTTCTCTAGTTCGTCACCTTTTTTTATAAAGTGAAATATCTTATTTTTTAATCCTAGTTTGAGGAAGAGTCCGACGTATTTTAATAGCAAATATTTATGTGTATCAAAAAATAATAAAATAAATACTAAAATAATGAAAAAAATAATATTCTGAATGCTTGATGGTCAAATTTTGGAAAAATCTCATCAATCTTATTATTAAATAAAAGCGCAGTTATTTTTCCAAAAAAATTAAATAAATTGTTAACTGCGGATGCCTTATGACAGCCTTAACAACATACGCTTGTTTACTTATTATTCGGGGTATCAGGTTCTCGCGGTCCTCGACTCCACGGCCGGCAGCTCATCAACAGTTCAAGTCTGAACTCCTGGACGCGAGGATACACGGGAGTTGACCGCTAACAGAGAAGTCTCAAGAGACTGAGGATACCACATCCCCTAGAGAGCGAACATTGATTAAGTAATCAGATATAACTTTTGGAATGGAGCGGTTTACAAAAGTTGTTTAATGCTGTATGGAATGTGAATTCAAAATTAAGCAATTGATTCTGGAAATAAGATAAAAAAGAGGAATACAGATTAACGTTCTTACCTAGGTTTTATTAATGATTAGTTAAGACAAGAACCTACTAAATTGATAAATACATAAAATTTCAAATATCTGCCTTCTAATAACATACAAAATGATAAATCAAACTTCTATAACTAACTTATACAAAAAAATATTCATTTAAAAATGTGAATTGAACAGGAATGTTGCGTCTCATAAAATGAAATAATACGGACCAAAATGGACACCAAGTCGTTGGAACAATAGGCATAATCCCCCAGTCTACACACGTGCGTTTCCAGAAATTCTCCAGCAGCCTAGCGGACCACATGGTGACGATATCTACCTACTGTCTACAAAAGATTCTCTTCGGACATCTATCTCCCTTTGTTAACCATGGAGTTGATACAGTGCTTTATTTATTTAGTTTTTTATTGCTTAGTTCTTGGCATGAACACTTGACAAACTTACTACTATGCTCTGTTTTTTATAAATTTATTGATATCATTCTAACTTTGCTAGAATTCCACTCGTCCATGCGCTTTGTAGCTGCACGATGATTGGTTATCTAGCTTTCATATACCAACTTAAAAATACCTAAATTTTATAAATGGGGTCTAGAATTCCAATCGTCTATGCGCTTAGTAGCTGCAAGACGTGTTGTAATCTTACTCCTTTTTATTATTCATATTATTTTTATTTTTTTTTAGTATCATTAATACAGTAAATTTATTTGTCAATTTTTAAAATGTGTAAATGGGGGCTAAATTTCTAACTGTCTATGCACTCTGTAGCTGCAAGACGTCCTGTAATCTAGCTCCTATCTGTTATAACTATTATTTTTTTGATCTTAATTGAAAACGAGGAACTAGAATCCCAACCGTCCATGCGCTCTGTAGCTGCAAGACGTACTGGGATATTTATTAATTGTACAGCGCCCTTGAGGTGATTTTCACAAAAATGGCGCTATACAAATTATCCAACTATATATATATATATAAATTGCATTGTCAACTAAATGCTTACCTTTCTTTCTAAAATTATATTCTAAGGTTAAAGCAAATTTAGTATTAGGGTGGCTCAAATACAGATATAAATTTTTCAACTAGTTACCATACCTGTCAATGTTCAACTGAAGGTTCTTTGATATTTCAATCTACTTGCAATAAATCAGAAGACATAATACTCACGCAGAGAAATTTCCTTGAATCCCATTTCTTAGGATGACCAACTTTTTAGTTCCGAGAGGAACGGATTTAAATAAAAATAATATTTTATCGAGTTTTTAATTATTATTGATAATTTATATTGTCATCGCGTTCGCCTGCAATACGAGAGATCTCTAGTTCGATTTCCAACGTGGTTGACAAGAAATATTTATTACTACTACTACTACCATCGCGCCATTTCACTGTGAAGGTAGGCAAAGAGGATGAATCGCCACACACTTCTATCCTGACGTACGTTTCTAGCTTATTCTACATTCATGCATCATGTCATAAATGCCCATCGGTTGTGTCTACTTTTGCATGACTAGATCTTAGATTTTGGTTTAACTAACTATGCCACGTCTTTTTTGGTCGTTATATATATCTGTTTGACCATTCTTTCATCATTATTATTTATATTTTGTTAAACAGTTTTCTTTAAACAATAATATGTCATAGTTCATGGGCTGGTATTTGAAACGTAAGGCATTAGGTTCGATTTATACGGTGGAACTTTTAGTACAATATAACCTGAACGGCGATTTACTCGAACATTAAACTTTCTAGAACATTTTATAACTTTTTACTTAAAAGAATATCGATGAATAATTGTTCGTCGCAGGAAGTAACGTTAGTAGTTTACAATGGAGTCTTTGTGCCGACCATTATGTATAAGTAGGAGCTAAATATGAAATTGGAAAAACAAGGATGAAAGCAGCGGAATGCTGTTGAAATGCGTTTTCTCAGGCGGCCTCCGTTGTGTAGTAGTTAAGATGCTTGACTTACACACGGAAGGTTCCGGGTTCGATTCCCGGTGAAAACACCTAAAAAAATTGTGATTTTTCTCAAGCCTGGGTGTTCTGCGATGTAGTTCACCACTGTAATTGGGCCTCCTGGCTTGTTGTGGTGCAAAAATAAAAGAATAATGTCTGGTAAAACTATGTGCTACAGGTGCGGTACGCAAATGTTGAAATATGTACATAAAGTAAGGTTTTGAAAGCATTATAGACAAAACCAAAAAATAATTCTGCTTTGGTTCATATTAGAAGATGGGCATGTCAAAAATTGGGATTATCGGCGCGCGTGCCTGAGAAGATGTATGAATGTCAATGAAGCGAAGTCTGTATGTTCTGTCTTCTGTGTCTACCCTTACGGATAAACGGCGTAACAGTTTTGTTGGTTTACATAACAGTTTTTTTTTTAAATATAGTACTTTGACGATAAATGTAGATTACTGAATGGAACTGGAATACAGTACTTTGGTTATTCTCAATATTTGAGTAAATTTATCTTATTTACCTGGCTCATATTTTTTCAGTAATCGAAATAGATCAGATGTTTGAATATGGAAGAAGCCAGTATGGCGGTCCATCTTCCCTGCCTTATCTTTGCCAAAAATAGAGTGATCGTAAAAGTAGTACTCGTAGTAGTAGAGATTAGATCAGAGATATTATGTTACGAAAATATCGCTCTAGAAAATATCACATAAAAACAATTCTAATAACGGTAACCAAATGTATGTGTAAACATTTTATTTAAGTACTATATGAAACAGGTAAATTATATTTTAGTTCTTATTTACTTCAAATTGTTCAAAAAATAAGTTTCAAGTAGGTAACATTTTGAAAACTATTGTTCAATTTACAGGTAGAAGATAGATCTTTGCACATCATGCAGCTACGGAGCGCTTGGACGGTTAGCATTGTAGCCTCACTCTAGATCAAATCACTTTAATGTGTATTTAAAAATAAAAATAAATGATTGTAAAATGTTTGGGATTGAAATTATGGTCACCGTAATCTTCGCCTATTATTTACATTGGCTTGTGACATGATTGTAGGGCAGCCATTTGTTTGGCCATACATCATGTAGCGATCCTAAGAAGGGCCGTTTTGCGTGTGGTCAGAACGGACCACGGATGGACCCATATTATGTGTACGAACATCTGTTTCCTAGAATACTCGATGCACATTAGTGATGGAATAGTTAGCATTCGCATTGCGAATTCACCAATATTATTTAAATTTGTAAATACCAATAGCAATTGGTATGCGCTTGCTAATTTTAAAGAATGCGAACGTTACGACACACGGCGATTCAAATTATACGCAAAGGGAAAACTGAACCAGCATATTAAATTAACAACAAACAAACCTCTTTTCTAAATGATTTTGAATAAATCCGTAGCGTGTGATAACAAAATGAGTTGTTTTAATTAAATTATAAATTTAAAAACTTCAACTAAATTTAATTATTTATATAATCCCTACATAAAGCGACCTTGAGGTATTATATTACGAAAATGGCGCTGTATAAGTTATCCATAATAATAATAAAAACAAACAGTCATTAATAATAATAATAATAATTACTCAAGGGCGCTTTACAAAGTGATTATATAAAGATATAAATTTAACTTTAACTTTTTAAAATCAAACAAACAAACAAATCACCACGCCGTTTCCCCGTAGGAGTAGGCAGACCTCGCTTCCTCTACATTCATACATCTCCTCATGCGCGCTCGCCTATAATGTCTACTTGTGTATGTCCATCTTCAAGTATTTGATGGACTTGATCGTGCCATATCATCCTAGTTTTCTGCATCCATCAATATTCACATCGTAAATTCTTTTACCCGTTCTTTCGCTGTTCATTCGCTCTTCATGTTCAAAAAAAGGTGGCACCCCTTTCTTAATTTTGTCGGCAATGCGTGTCTCAGCTTAGGCTTTATTTATGTTAGCATAGTTCACGGATTTCGGTATTTGTGCACCTATCATACATCGTTTTACCACACATTCGCCTGAGGGATCACATTTCTACAGCATTTAACCTACTTCTATAATTATTTTTCCAATTCCATACTTCACTCCTAAACATAAGAGTTGGCACTAGAAATTCATTGTGAACTGCTAGTTTTGCCTCCTGCGACAAACATTTGTTTGCCAAAGTAGATTTTAGTGCACCGTTCACCCTGTTTCCGGCACTCACCCTCCATTCAATATATTTTTCAGTCTTTCCATCCCTAGTAAACATACTTCCCAGATACACAAATTCTTTTCCCTGATTCAGAACATCTCCGTTCACACTGATCTCACATTTAATTATATTTTCATCCCTTTCAAAAACCACCACTTTCAATTTATCAACATTCATGAGCAAATCGTTATTCTTGCATACATCGTAGACTATTAAATTAATATAAATATTAAATTGAGATATCCAATATCGTTAATCAGTCTTTTTCAACCATATTTTTTCTTCAAATATTCATAAATGTTTTAAAGTAAGTTAAAATGCAATTTTTCAGCCAATCTGTAGTAAAACTACACAATAGGTGCACAAATGTTGAGTTCTGTGTGTTTTCTGAGTATTACGAGTATTATGGATAACTTTTATATCGCCATTTTCGTCATATTATACCTTAAGGGCGCTTTACAACGTTATTCTCTGAATATTCATTAAATTTTTACACCAAATTTAAGTAAACAGATTATTTTCGCATTACGTGCTTCGCATCACGGGCGAAAATGAACGGCAACGTGAGACGAGGACGACCAAGGAAGACGTGGCATGATCAGAGAAACCAAAATCTTAAGTCTGGTCATGTCAAAAGCAGACAGAACCGAAGAGCATGTATGACAAGATGTATGAATGTGGAGAAAGCTAGGAATGTATACTAGGATAGACATGTGTGGCGGTCCATTCTCTCTGCCTACCCTTACGGGGAAATGGCGTGATGGTAGTAGTAGTAGTAGTAGTGCTTCAGATTTATTCGGATGATTTAGAGAACAAGTGGGTGTTCACTTCACTCTCACAGTTTCGAACTTCTGCTGAAAGAGCACTCTATGCTGTAGGGCCAGCCACCGCAAATGCACGTTCTCCGAATTGAGTGCGCTGGTTGCGTAAAGGTATAAAGACTTTTTCTTTCGTCATGGATGTAGCTGATCTAAGCGTAATACGTCTGTCAGCTAGATCATCTGTAATGCATAGTTCCTTTAAATATTCCGGAGTAGAATTGTGGATTGACTTGTACATAAGCCAACAGAGTTTATATTCCACCCTGTGATTCCCGAAGTAGTGGAGAAATACGACTTAACTAAGAGATTCGAAAAGTATGTCTCGCTTTGGCATTTAATACTATTTATTATTTTTTTATATTAGTACATTTCTTTTGTTTTTTATGTTTCTTAATTTATATTTGTTTTAATTTTCTTATTATTATTAGTATATACATTTACGCTTCATTTTTTGTTATTAGGGGTATGTTTTCCAATTCATATAATTTTTTTAAAACACATGTAAAAATAGAGGTCCTGCCTAAACGTAGAAATTTCCTAGCTAGTCGAGTTCTGAAAAAAAAACCTCTGTTTGTTTTAAAGCTGTAAAAAAATTAATAAATACTGACTCTAGGCGAGTCATTTATTTATTGGTCGACCTGCGTAGAAACTAATCCAATAATCGACTCTAGACAATACAAACGCATTTATTAATTGACGGGGGGCATCAACCGGCAAATTTTGTGCATGGATTTAATCCGTCTCAGCTGGTAAAAACATGAACTTATCATCCAACTTTTGGGCCTCAATAGAGAGGTCAGAATTACGGAAGACTCCCAATAGTTTAATAATGGGTGAAGCTGTATTTTGAATCATATTCCGTCATCTGGCTAAAGCCATTAATGATAGGGAAATATCACATACTACGAATACCTATAAAAATATATGAAATGGATTAAGAATAATTAATTGTATTTTCAAAATCTATATTCATTTATTTATTTCTACAAAAACGGCATAAGTTGCCTTTAACATATACTGAACATAAATATGAAAAAAAAAACATACATAACAAAAAATTATAAAATTGCATAACTATAACAATTTATTGTAACAAGTAAGTAAATACACATCAGCAGCCAAAAATAGTAACTAAATAAATAAATAAGTAAGAAAAAACGAAAAGGGAAAACATTTTTAAATATAAAGAAAAGTTTAAGAATAATATAGCGAGAGAAAAAAAGAAATCAGACTCGTTTTATAACTATCAAGTCCAGAACCAAATATATCAGCCTTGTTCTCATACTGATTGCCATATGCACGAGTGCATGTGATAGTTGGTCCTAGAACTTGCAGAACAAAAATGAGATCTGTGGCGGGTATTTCGACCATGTATGTACACGGAAACACACCAACTCCAGTAAATCTGGACAGTCAATTAATGAATTGTTCACTTTATAAGGTAATATTATAATAAAATAAATGTACGTTGGTAGAAAAATGCAACGTGTTTGGCCTTGGTTGTTGTGACGTCAAGATTTGTGATATTGTTCTAAACAAATTTCGATGGCCAGGAACAAATATATATGAATCGTGACATATTAGGGACGTGGTTAATGGAATGGCCGTTTTTGCGGGAATTCAAAATTACAAATTTATAAGCATTTTTATGCTACTAATAACTAGCAAAAAAAATAATTTATAGGACAGTTTTTCATATTGGACCTTAATAACTTTAAAAATGTAAAAAAACAAGTGATATTTCCCTAAATTTTGGTGGTTTTAATGTAAGTCTATTTTTAGCCATGCAGTTTTCTGTTTTCTCAATGCATTCATCAATTAAGTTAACAAGCCCACATATCTTGCCTGGTTTACTGAATCAGTAATGCTACGAACAAATCTGATTCATTTAACAGAATTAGCAATAGCATTTTAAACGTTTAACTAATATTCTACGTATGCACGAAAACACAATTAGTCACTTTGTCAAATAGGAACCACTCCGTCACACCAATGTGCGGTAGTTGGCGATTGTTTTGGGGTTTCGGGAAGACGCACGCCTGGAAAGCCCAGCGGGACGTTGCGTCATATTCTATGAGCATTTTTGATAAAACAAAAAATGCTCAAATTGTTTCTAATTTAAGCAATTTTTGTCAGCTTCTTGGTAAATTTTTATTATATTTTGGATGCCGAACATGAGATTTAAGTATCAAAATGGACATAATCGAGAAAGAAAAATGAATTAATAATTCTACTTCAAACAAATATCCTTTTTACTCTAAGACATGTACATAAAAAATATCTAAAATGAAACAAGAGGTAGACGAAGAGGTAGGATGCCATATCACTATTTATTTACATATAGATCTTCCTCTTCATTCATACATGTTCTAATGAAGGCACTGCTTATTAATTCGACTTCATCTTCAAGTATTTGTTGAATTTGGTCATATCATTTTATTTTCATTCATCCTTTATTTTTCAAATGAGGAAGTTCAAGGTGTTTAAATACTACTACTACTACTACTACTACTACCATCACGCCATTTCCCCGTAGGGGTAGGCAGAGAGAATGGACCGCCACACACGTCTATCCTGGCATATATTCCTAGCTTCTTCCCATAGTTGTTCAGTTTTTGGGTTTAATGTTAGTCGGTTTTCAGCCATCCAGTTTCCTATTTTCTCGATGCATCCATCCAATTTTTGCGCTGCGAATGCTAACGGAGAAGTTTTTGTTACTCTGACTCTTAGACATACACCGAGCATCTGTCTTTCCATGGATCGTTTACATAATTACAAACATTATTTCTTAATTTCTTATCTCGGACACCCTTCAAATACGTCACTCAAATATAAATCTCATAATGATGAATACAGCAATACTTATTTTCAGGTTAATAACTAGGTACATCATTTTAATCAAGTCACGATTCTATTGTTACCGCGTGTAAAAAAAACATTTTTCATATCCAAATTCCCGTAGCACTGAACGTTTTTCTTCCCAATCAATACATATTTTTTTATAGAACATAATTTAAACTCAGAACAAGTAGGCATATATATAAAGTTCGTATTGCATTGAACCGTTAACTATTTAATAAATTACAACAGGGACAGAGAAAACCTTAAACAAGAGAATATGGAAGTCTAGGCATTTACAGGGCTTATGAACTGTCATTGGCTGGTTTAAGGGGCCATTTTACACACTGTATAACATTCACCATTTTGCCTATGTATGAACATCCACATTTCTTCAATTCTTCCATTGGTTGATTTTAGTGAAGTTAAAGAGCTGAAACCTTTATTGTTGTGAAGAGATTCATCTGACTGAATTATTTCACATTTGTATTTCTTTTGTCTACAAACATTTTGACAAACTCAAATATTGTAAGTTAACTATTTACCTATATTTTTCATTTCGAAAAGGATGTCTGCCGAGTACGAACAACAATCTTATTTTATTTACGTGCTTAAAATACTGTTTGATTTCGATTGTACACGAATCGATTTGCAATACTCTTGTGTTTTCTTGCGTTTAATTTTATTGAATGCAGATGTGGGTCTTTGTTGTATCTCCATTGGTCCAAGGAGGTCCCGTCTCGAAGTCGGAACAAGACAAACTACCAAATTATTCTCGGCCGATGACAAAATTTGTTTGGACGCTCCTCACGACGAGGCTTACCCATGGTTTTTGTATCGTGTTTTACTTACAAAGTCAGTTACACCAAAAAAAATATTGAAACTATCGTGTTTTTGACCTAAAAGGTATTGGGTCTAAGTAATAATTATTATCAGAGACCCAATAGTTTCATGCGTAGTGTTAAGTTAGTTTAGAATGTAATTCTTAATATAAACATAAGTTCAAAATTGAAAAGCGTCCGTAAAAGTAAGTTTTCACGAAAACGTCAGAGTATAAATTGGCCGACAATAATTTTTTTTATTAAAAAAAAAAATACACATTTATGTTTGTGTGATTCACCAATTTCAATTTTGTGTCCATTTTTAACGAATTGTAAAAAAAATCACAATTTTTTATTAGGGAATGGGAATCAAGTTGTGATAAAGGGGTTCGAACCTCAGACCTCCAATCCGTGAGTACATGACACTAACTACAGGACCACTACCAGGTTCATTTATATTCACTTTCATTTGAAACATTTTTTTGGTCTTAATCAAAACCCTTTTTTCATGTTTGTGGTTTTGCACTACAGTCCTTTATCGTCTCTTGACTGGTACCTGAAGCGTAAGACTAATCACTTTACCCACCTGTATCAAATGATCATGATACACTTCACTGCAGATTAGATGCATTGCCTTTTGTATAAAAGAGTTCAGGTAGGATGATGCCAGTGCGAATGGTGATTTTATTTACAGGTAAGCTATAAAAAAATATCATAAAAGTAAAAGTAAAAAGTGCATAATATAATGTAAGTAATATTACTATAAATTGATATTTTTCTGTGGTTCTTTGTGATACAACAACTCTTATCCATGAAATCAACTTAAACGATGTAACTTCGTGATATATTATATTATTTTATATAGATATATTATCCATTACTTTAATATATAATATATTAAAAAATAAATAAAAAATACCACTTTGAATTCAGTCAATATTAGGTATCCAATTGGAATGTCAACTGGCCGCATTGTTCTAGTAATTAATAGTGCTAAAACCGGCCGCGTGGAGCGCTATATGTCCTGCAATATGACGCATGAAAGTAATTATTGTCTTATGTTATAAGTAGTAGTGGTCTTATGTCAAAAGTAATAGTAGTAGTAAGTAGAAAAATAGTCCTTAAGAAACAATGTTTGAAATACTGTTTTCCAAATCAAGAATCTTCAAGTAATTTGTGTAATCTGCAAGTTTAACCTAGGAGAAAAAACCCCTACTTGTTAATACATTCAAAATAAAGTATACTTATTTGTATGAAAAAAAGAGCTGGAATAATCGACTAGTTTCTTGGCTCACCCCAGGCGCTGGGCGCGTTTTATTAAAATTTATATATATATTAGGATAAAAATATAAACGGTGGAAATGATTTTAAATAATTTTTAATTATTTATTTGTTTTTCTGTAAATTAAGTTACAATAAAACATTATTATGGTTAGTCAAATATAATGGTAAGCTACGCATAATCGCTTCTATACACGGTTCACCCGTGGAGGATGCCGATGGTCATTTGATTTCAGTGGTTTTTTTTTATTCTGTCCACGGCACAGTCAGTGACAGCCTTTGAGTAATAATACGCCATTGGCTAATAGAGTCGCCCATACGGACAAACACCCTTCTATGACTATTAACCACAAAGTTAGCTTAAGTTTACAGCAACACAACGGGCCGCAGGTATTTAGGTGTAAGCGCTAACCGAAACCATCCTTTACACGTTTATTGTTAAATTAAAAACCAATCCAACAATTGGAACACTTTAGTTTCATGCAATAGAGATAAAGGGCTTCTCTTGTAAATTATTACGCTGAAGTGACATTTAACTGTTACTTGCTAATAATAATATTTGAAGTATAAACTAACAGTGTATCGTTAGCACTCTGATTTCAGATTCATTCATTATATTTTGAGGAACGTGAGCTAATAAATAAATCTTTGCTCTGTATCAGATGTAAAAAATGTACAAAACATTGTGTAGGAACAGATCTGAATTAAGCAGCATAATAAATTAATTGTTCTATCCTCAAACTGAAACCTTAAAACCGCGGGTAATATGGCGGATTTGATTGCGTGATAGCACGCTAGAACAAAAATGGAATAAAGATGGATTGATTTCAACCGATATTTTTTTACAATTCATTCATACGGATATAAAAAACCCCTCTCAAACAAGTCAACAAATCACTCCGAAACTGCCTTAATGCCTCTCAAAAATAATCAATGATTCAAATATGTACATATTATTATGTATAATATTATATGGTCTTTACAACCGGCCGGGTCGCTCAGCGAATTTGAATATGGCAGTCGCGTTTGATGTTTTATGACTTTATTCTAAGGTTTATACAGGACAAAGAAACTCAACATTTATTCATGCTGGGACTAATATTGATGTCTGTTTGGACAAAGTCAGTCTGAACGAATGGCCGAACATCAATATTTCAAATTAAATTTGCGCATTGATTTAATTTATCGATCGGATCTTTAAGGGTGTACCCATGTAAGGAGTTTCAATATTTTTTAACTCGGTACAATACGTGCTTAAAATATGGATCACTTTAAATAAAATCCACGTGAAAACGTTATTTTAACCGTATTGTTAAATACCAATGACGGGATTAGCAAAAACCACAAGATAAAAATATATCATCGTATGTTGTAATTATAAAAAAATCACTGAGCACAGAAAGCCCTGAACCAGCTCTTATTTTTAAAAAAATGTTTTCTTTGAAATTGTTTTATTTTATTGAACACTAAACTTCATGTTGAGTATGTCCAAATGCTTGCAGACTGGCTGGATTTCCTCCCTAGGGAATTATAGTATTGTTAAATACCAATGACGGGATTAGCAAAAACCACAAGATATCATCGTATGTAATAATTATAAAAAAATCACTGAGCACAGAAAGCCCTTAACCAGCTCTTATTTAAAAAAAATGTTTTCTTTGAAATTGATTTATTTTATTGAACAAACTTCATGTTGAGTATGTTCAAATGCTTGCAGACTGGCTGGATTTCCTCCCTAGAGAATTGTTATGATCCAAATTTGATGCAAAAGAGAGGAAAAACATTATTGAGAAGGGAATATAGAAATCTAGGCAAAGTGGTCACATAAACCAGCAATTACTTAAATGACAGGTCGTGAGCCCTGTAAATGCCTAGACTTCCATATTCCCTTCTTAATAATGTTTTCCTGCTTGCAATAAATTTAAATATGAATAACACCTTAGGGAGGAAATCCAGCCAGTCTGCAAGCATTTGAAAATACTCAAACATTGTTGAATTAACTACCTGGTAAAAGAAGAAGTATAAAAATCGAAAAATTGTTTTCAGGCGTTGCCTAGTAGGTGATTTGGTGCAGCCGGATGAATCTCACCCGCATGTTAAAGGTTTCATCTCATTTACTTCACAAAAGTCAACAAATGGAAAAGTTGAGGAAACTTGGATGTTTAAACATGATAAATTCTATCCAATAAGAAGACCTTTCCGTCTAAAATGAATTTTGGTTATGTGAAGGGAGTGCTTTTACTGTTCGTGATGATTGTGTTGCAAAAACAACTTATACAGGTGCTATTTCTGCGCAACTTTTTACAAATAAGATAGAAAAATCAGACTAGCATCTAACTCAGGGAAAATTTCAGCGGACGCGGCGTCTTCAAAAGATACGATAAATTTAGACACTAATTATCTACAGAATTAAGAAAGGGGTGCGGTGTTGGTTTAGACATGTAGAGCGAATGGACAGCGAAAGAACGGCGAAAAGGATCTACGATGTTGATGGATGCAGAAAACCAGGATGAACGAGAAAGACTTGGCACAATCTCAAGTCTATCAAATACTTGAAGATGGACACGTCAAAAGTAGGAATAATTGGCGTGCGTGCATAAGGAGATGTATGCATCTAGAGGAAGCGAGGTAGGTATGAAAATACTGAGTAAGGTGGCGTTATATTCTCTCTGCCTACCGCTACGGGGAATGACGTGATGGTTTGTTTGTTTGAAAAGTGTGATATATTATCCAACAATATTTTCACTACGCAAACTCTTGATGATTGATTAAATAATATTACAACAGAAGAGGAGAATCATTTTCTATAGGGTGTATATATTCATGTATCTAGTGGGAAAATAAGAATATAGTTATGTGTCAAAAAGAATTAAAACCCTTGATGATTGTTTTCAATAAAACCAATTGATTAAGTTTTTTTTTTTTTTATTTGTATATTTTTCCATACATATATTTAGATAGAATTTTAATTACAAATATACACTTTAAAAAAATACATCTTAAAATTCAGCTGTAACATAAATTGGAAAAAAAAGCCCACAAAGATTCAGCGTCTGAGCGAGGGCTATTTCATTTTTAATCATTAATAAGTTTATAGCATATAAATATGGTATGACATGACCATGAAAAGAAAAGAAAAGTAAAAGAAAAGAAAACAAATTTAACATATGCTGATATGAAAACATAATTTATTTGCTTTATTAATACAATTTATGTGCATTTAATTTTTTTAATTTTTTTAAATCTGTTTCTTCCATGCTAATCCAAACCCACTTTAAACTGTACCGGTGATTTATATTTTATAATTCCTTAATTATAAGATTAAAGGGTCTTGGACCAACATATAAGGAGTGCCTCCGTGCGAACTTAGTTCTGCATCCTGGAACTGATAGTACACTATCGGATATATTGCTAATACGACTTAAATTATGACTTAATAATTCCCTATTTAAGTGAACATATTTCCGGCACTGGATTAAATATTATTTTCTAAAACTAAGGAGTCCACTCTCTACGTATAATTCATTACTAGTACATTTGTATATAACGACTTATCGACTTTTTTATGTCTACCGGTTTCGAGACGTACCCGTTTTTTCGTCAGGACACCAATTAAACCAACATGCAAAACCAAAAGGTTGTTGCACAAAAATATAAAACTAACACGACATGCATTTTATCGACGATTTTACCATGCACGACAGAAATGGGTAGACATAGAAAAGTCGGTAAGTGGTTATATACAAATATTCAATAACATTAAGTTTGACCACAAAGTTAATGCTTTAAATATTAATAAAACCAAGTGAATTTGAAAGAGAAAATAAATTTTATTTATGTGTTATGTTGTTATTCGATAACCAGTAATTCACCGAAATATTTAATCGTCCATAACTGGCAACTGAACAGTCAAAATGATCATCTTGCCTTTAAGTATATTACGCTGATGTTAAGAGTACTTAGTTACACTTAGCAATGTGCACCTATGTGACCTATGCACCATTGGGTGCTGATAAAGAAATGGTAATGATGATTGATGTTGGTCAGATTTTAAGTTTTCACCTTTTTATCAAATGCCTTAATATTAATTAACTATTTTTTGTTTGAATCCGGTAAGTGCCTATCTCCAGTACTTTCCTGTTAACAATTATTTACCCTTTAATTTAATTTTAATTGGAACTGTTCGCATCTCGGAGTAAAATACAATCCGGCATTAAGTGTTCGTATTAATTTAATGAAATGTAAAGCTGATATCAGGCCATTGGGCATAACATGTTTTAGCTTTATCATAAGTGCGTGTAACTTAACTTAATGTTATGGATTCGGTTTAGTGATGCGCGCAATCGATTAATGTGAACAATGAGTTTTTGGAATAATTGTATTATTCGAAGTAATATTATAAACTCAAATTTCATAGCAGTGGAACACGCCATTATTTGGAATTGGGTATTTTATAAGTTATTGTTTTTTTTTATTATAAAATGAAAAGACGAATATTTTTTTTATTTTGTTAGTTTGATTGAAATAAAATTATCTTCTTGAAAAAGTTTGACTGAAGTTTTTTTACTAAATTTTTATAAAAAAAATATTAAATTGAATTGAATGGAGTTGGCCTCGTGGTGTTATGATCAGCGCGTTTGCTTACCATGCAAAAAGTCTCAGGTTCGATTCCCGATATATTTGATTTGAAATATTTATTTTTAAAATCGTGTTTTTGCACTAGAATATTTCATAGTCCCTGGACTGGGACCTGAAGTATTTTTATAAGCTATCTTTATCGTTTTAAGCTCTCAAAAATCAATAGCTGTCTATGTGATGATTAGACACCCCAGGATGTCCTTCATTTGTTGATGCATTATCCCATTTTCAGCTAAAAGCAAACGCAGCTAAAGGCGCGCTGTGAAAGTCTGGATAAGGACCTAGAAGACATCGTAACAGTAATAAGTCACAAGGCCTTATCGTATGAGGTAATATTATGCATGGTAAAAATAGTAAAGGTAATTGTTGAATTAAATAAAAAAAGGACACAAAATGCCGAACACTCTGAAAGTGGAACGGAAGGTCTGTTGATGCCTGTCAATAGTCCGGCTTTTCTTGAATGATTTTTTTGTGATTTCCTCTTCTTAAAGCAGATGCGGAGAAATTCCTTAACAAGGCCACAGCCGATTATCCCATCAGATCCTCACTCTAAAGTTAAAGTAATTAGAAGGAACATACATTTTGCAGTTAATGTAAGCCTTGTACATAATAAGCAAGACGAAAAATAAGCAATTACTATATAAATATAAAAAAAAGTGTGAGACTAATCATCTTACCTTCATGAAACGAAAATTATCACGATACGCTGCAATTGGTATAAGAATGCAGTTCTCCATGCACCATTAGGTGAGGAAAGGGAATGATTTATATTTATTTTTATTAAAAACATTTATTAGCATAAAAAAACAATACATTCGAAATATGTGATACAAATGAAACACTTAAGGTTGAACTTGCCAAAAAAGAGTCTAGCTCTTGTGCTTGGCAAGTTTACAAAATAACATAAAAAAGAAACAAAAAATGCAAAACAAAATAATAAAATAAATAAAAAATTAAACAACTTTAAAAATTGAGAAAATATAACACTAAAAAATATTAAATATAAACACAAAATTTATAAACACAGGCACATATTAAACAAACATCTCTTTTTTAAAAATACAGTTAATGTTAATTATGTCAAAAAACTTTTCTTTAATATATGATGATGATGAATGTATATATATTCACTTTTGTCAAATGCCCTTGCAAAATATTATACATAAAAATCACTGTGCAGAGAAAGTCCTCAAAACAACTCAGACGAAGCTTTCAATTTGTTTGTGGTGACCATGTTTATAGTGTATATATTATTTTCACCAAAAAAAAATTCAGATGGTTTTATACTTCAACTAATTAACCATAATGTTTTATGCGTTATAACTTTACTCATTGTATTTAAATAAAATATTATGTAAAGAGTCATTCAAACGTTTGATTACACATTTTTGTAAATTGATTTTGAGATCGCGAATCATAAAATTGATGGTAAAATTTGCATTTTTTTATATTTTTTTGTATAAAACAAATAAGTAACATTCCCATAAGTTATTGCAACTCAATCCGGGACTAAAATCTTATTGATATTTTATTTTTAAAAAACATATTCTGAACAACAAAGACACAAAGCAAGTTTAACATTATTTTTATTACTGAATATATAACAATACTGTATAAACAAAAAAAAATCTTACACAAATAAAACTTCCTTCATTCTTAAAGAAATAAAAACCTCTTTAAGAATGAAGGAAGTTGTCAATTTAAGACTAAGGGAGATAAGGTCGTTAGTATCATATGCTACGCAGACTATGCAACTATAATGGTAGAATCAAAAGATAATTTACAATGCGTGTTACACTAATTTATCTCATTTAAATTTTTGTGATTACTATTAACACTGTTATGACAAACATTTAACGAGTTAACTTAACTCAAACTGATCAGTTACTAGAAACATATTCATGGAAAAAAATATTGATTCGATTAAATTATCACAATCTGTTATGCCCATCACTAACATAAAAAAAAGGATGTATCCTTGCTGATGCGCATTTCCTCTTTTATAATATACACGAGAGAATTAAGATAATCATAAGAAAAATGTGCTTACTTACTAGGCCCTCTAAAAATATTATCATCGTTAGTCAATTTTTAATCGCCAAATTAACTTGTAATTACTCGACCTTTATTAATAGTCAAATTTTTTAAACAGATATCACAACATTTTTTTGCTATACGTTACGTCTTAGTTATTTTTCACAAGAAGATTGTTTTACTGTTAAATAACATCTAGTATTTTAATATACAGCGTTTTAAGAATGTCTAAATGTTATGAAATTGGAGTTATCAGGATCGAAATTTGTTTTAACAGAGAGGGAAAATATTTCTGAGTAGGTAATATGGAAATCAAGGCATTTACAGGCCTCATGACATAATTGACTGGATTATGTCAATTTTTTCACACATTTTTATTATTATTAATATGGATAACTTATAAAGCGCCATTTTCGTAATAAAATACCTCAAGGGCGCTTTACATAGTGATTTTATTGTTAAATTAATTTAATTGAAGCTTTTAAATATGTAATTTAATTAAAACAATTTATTTTGTTGTCACATGTTACGGATTTATTCAAATGATTTAGAGAACGAGTGGGTTTTAAGTTTTTTCTGAAACATCACTTCACTTTCACAGCCTCGCACCTCTGCTGAGAGAGCATTCCATGCCATAGGGCCTGCGACCGCAAATGCGCGTTCACTAAATTTAGTGCGCTGTTCGCGTAGAGGTATTCGACCCTCTGTGGAAAACGTAGCCAGTGTAGTTCCCGAAGTAGTGGAGTGATATGACTGAACAGTGTAACATTCACCGTTCTGTCTATGTTGAAACATCCATATTTCTTCAACTTCCTCATCTATTGACTTTTGTAAAGTAGAAGAGGAGGAAAACACTTTTGAGAACAGAATTAAGTGGTTTTAGTCGCCACTTTACACACCGTGTAACATTCAACATTCTCTACAATTCACAAGATTCACTAAATAAAGAGTTAAGGGAATGTGGATGTTTGAAAATAGGCAGAATTCGAATGTTATACAGTGTGTAAAGTAGCCACTTGAACCAGCACAGTTGGGTTGGATCGTTCCGACGTTTCGGAAATCATTGCAGGAGACATCTTCAGGGTAAACTGTTTACGTAACGAAAACAACTTACACGGGATCACCCAAAAAGACACATATTGATAACAGTGACTGAAAATCTACGCACCTATTCATCTAATGACAGGTCAAGAGCCCTGTAAATGTCTAAACTTCCGTACCCCCTTAAAAATTAAAAATATTTTCCTTATCTGCTGCTATAAATTTAAATCTAAAAAAACTCACTAGGGAGAAAAATCCAGTAATTTCTGAAAATATTTGGACAAACTCAAAACATTGATTATTGATCTTACATACATATTACTCATGCTCTGACTATCAATAATATCTTTATATCTGGAAGTATACTGTCATGGTGTCATGTCTTATTTGTAAAATAATCAAATAAAATTAAACAGAATTTGCCTCATAGAAAAATAATGCTCATAAAACTTTTTTAATGCGGTATTTATTTAATGAATTATTAGTGTTAGTAAGTATCACCTTGTAGTTTTTTGTTCAATAAAGGGCCATTGAAAAAATACACACATAAAGGGCAGAACACATCGTTCTCTAATTAATTACAACCGGATATGGGAAATGTCGTAACGTTGATAAGGCAAGTTGGCCCTCAATCAATAACCCCCTCTTTTGAACCGGCCCAGAACTCATCCTTTTTTGTTACATCTACAGGATACTAAAAAATAAAAGCCTACATTATTTTGTATAACAATTTAAAATACAGGTTTTATTTTATATTGTTTCGATTTGGATAAGTATTTTAACAGAGTTACAGAATATTCTGTTTTTCATGTAGACAAGGACTGGACTTTACCCCCTTTTTAATTATTAAAATTAATGTATTACAATAGAGATGAAGAGCTTTTTAGAAAAGGGAATTTTGAAGTGCAGATTGTCAAATTCAGTCAAATAAAAAATGAGTGAAATCTTGTTGATTTTTTTTTTTTACTTTCAAATATGTATTTTTTAAAAAGTATTTTTACGTTTGTTGCAATGTTTATTATTAAAACTATTTATTTTATTATGAATATGTTTTGTATTTTATATTTATGTTCCAATATTTCATCAAACAAGCACAAACAAACCATTACGCCGTTTCGTAGGGGTAGGCAGAGAGGATAGAACGCCATATCACTCTATCTTTGCATACAGACCTCGATTCCTCTACAATTATACATATTTTCCTGCTAGCACGCCGATTATTCCTACTTATGACATGTCATGTGTTTCTCGGCCTTTCTCGTTTTCTACATCCATCAACATTAGCATCTTAGATCCTTTAAGCCGTTTTTTTGTTGTCCATTCGCTCTACATGTCCAAACCAGCGCACCACACCTTTCTTGATTCTGTCGATACTGGATATCTCAGCCTTACACAGTTCGCGGATCTCGACATTTGTGCACCTATCATACATCGTTTTACCACACATTTGCCAGAGGGATCGCATTTCAACAGCATTTAACCTACTTTCATCATCATTTTTCCAATTCCATACTTGCTCCCATACATTAGAGTTGGCACTAGAACTCCATTGACTCTAGTTTAGCCTCCTGCGATAAACGTTTGTTTGCCAAAGTAGATTTCAATGCACTCCTCACCCCGTTCCCGGCACTCTCTCTCCTTTCCATCCCTAGTAAACATACTTTCCAGATACACAAATTCTTCGACCTGATTCAGAATATCTCCGTTCACACTGATTTCACATTTCGTTATATTTTCATCCCTTTCTAAAACCATCACAGCAAATTGCTTTTCTTGCATACATCGTAGACTTCTGTTTCCAAGAATTTCGTATTATCATATTATTATAATTGATTTTGGTTGTTAAAGCATCATTTAATGAAAACATACATGTAACAAAATGAATCCTGCCTACACATGGAAAATGTATAGCTAGTCGGGACGTAATACAATGAAACTTAAATAGTTATACACGAAAGTAAAATGAGTAAATAAATGTATTTAAGAAATACGGATGTTCAAATATGGCAGAATGGTCAATGTTTCACAACCCTGTAAATACATAAATGCTCTACTAACTTCTTTTATCTATGTCCGCTCCCTAGATGAAGCATATGGTATCCACGAAATCTCACCGGGCCTCTCTATCTGCGGCCAACTCCCGTGTGTTTTCCCACGTCAGGTGCGCGTCCCGTAGTTCAGAAGTGTACTGCCGATAAACTGTCAGTCGTGGACGTCAGGACCGCGAGAACCTAATGCCTGGTAAATTAAGCAAGCATGATCAAGGTTCTCGGGAGGCATTCTCTATACGAGCATATGGTTTAGCCAGCCGACGATTGATGGCGGTAATCAACGGGGGTTGCTAAGACCGTCGTCTTATTTTTACATTATTTACAATGTCACACCACCGCTCACACAGTCGCCCAGTATTTTTCTGAGGTAAATTTTAAAAACATAATAATTTGTGATTTTGGGCCAGAGTGAGGTGCCACGATTCTCATCTGTTGAGAGGAATAGGTGCTATACAAATATTTTATAGGCAACATTTAGTTTTTACCGAGTAAACACCATACATGCCTAGACTTCTATATAACCTTCTTAAAAACTTTAAGATATATGTTTTTCAAATTTATTTATTTTCATGTCGGTCTTACTAGGGTTATTTAGTCAGTTCTAAAAACAAACAAACTAGCACGCCATTTCCCCGTAAGTTTAGGCAGAGAAGATAGAATTCCATATCACTTTGTCTTTGGATTCAGATCCCGCTTCCTCTACATTAATATATCTTTTCATTCACGCCCTCCGATTATTCAGACTTTTGACTTGTCCATGCTAAAGTATTTGTTTGATTCGTTCATGCCATGTCTTTCTCGATATTCCTCGTTTTCTGCATCCATGAATGTACATTCAGATCGTAAGTAAATCTATTTATTAGCTTAACACGTCAGAACTAACGCAGAACTCCTTATCGTTCTAAGACAGTCAAAATATAAAAACAGTAAATCAATAACAATAATTAAAAAAAAGAAAAACAATATTATTAGAAAAATATAGTACACATAATAAAAACGTAGGAAAACACATAGTAAAAAACATAGTAAAAAACATATTAAAATTGACAGAAACAAATCAGTATAAAAATTATGTAATTTATTTAGACCCATTTTTGTGAAATCGCCTTCAAGAGCGCCGTTTGTTAAAATTAATTTATTTATTCATTTCAAATTACATTTCTGTCGTATTGTATATGTAACTTGTAAGGCTGTGCCTGTGTCAAGCCATAATAATGAATAAACAACACCAAAATACAAAGTAAATTATAATAATTAATAAAAGTTCAGACAAATCTATAAAGTAAAAAAATAAAATATTTTTTTATGTATATTTTTTTCCACTACAACAAGCCAGAAAGCCCAATTATAATGCTGAATTCAAACACACAATACCCTGGCTTGAGAATGATAGTAACTTTTCTGTTTTTACCGGAAATCGAACCCAATGTGAGTCAAGCGTCTTAACTACTACACCAAGAAGGCTACTTTGTTTAGTGGAGAAATCACATTATACACTGATGCAGCTTCTTAGTGCATGAACGGTAGAGATTTCAGTTCTTCGTTTCCAATTTGATAGCAGATAGAGTCTGGATTACAACACGCCTTGCAGCTACAGAACGCATGGACGGTATGAGATCTAGCTCCATTTACACTTTATTAAAATTGAATTATTAAAAGTTTAGAAATAAGAGCTAGATTACACGTTCTGCAGCCATAAAGTGCATAGATGCGGACGCGGACGGTTAGAATTCTAGACCCTGTTTTCAAACAATGTTTTCAGTATGTTCAAATACTTGTAGACAGGCTGGATTGCTCCTTAAGGAATTATTAAGATCCGAATTTGATGCAGAAGAGAAAAAAAACATTTTTTAGAAGGGAATATGGATCTAGGCATTTACTGGGCTTATGGCCCATTAGCTGGTTTATACGCCCAAACCATATTCCCTTCTCAAAGGGTTATCCATTTTTGTTTATTAAACATTTTTGTTACCAAATTTGGTATAATTTTTATAAAATAATTTTGTTTAATGTACTTATTAAAAGAAGATATATGAAGCCCACTATTGAAGATGGCCAAGCAATTCCATGCATAAGTTTTGGAAATCTGTAAAAGCACTTTATAATTAAAATATTTTTCAAAAATGCTTTGTATTTGATAAAATTTGGTGCCAAATACTTTGAACAATTAACCTGAAGGTTAACATAACAAGAAAGTTGTTTTTTTTTAAAGAATTAAATATGCTGTTGGCCGCTATTGACACTATTTTTAGCGTTTGGCCATCTCTGATGCCCCATACCAACTAGTCCATTTTTACAAATATTTTTCCGATTTTTAATTTTTGTATGGTAGTATTTTTCTCATTTTCTGCACAATATGTCAGCGTGTTCACTGTATGAAACCGCTGTGCTATAAAATGTACATATAAACTTTTTTTTCGTTTACCTTACTGTATATTTTAAGTGTTTATTTCTAAACACTAATTATTTTTGCACTGTAAAAGTCATTTTGTTCCATGTATATTTATAAATAAATAAGTTGATTAAATTTACTATGGGTAGCATAGTTTTTTTTCTCACTAACTCATACAAAATTAATATATCTGAAATTACAAAATTGGTTTCGTAAATATGGATATGTTTGAGTATTTTTTATTGTTTCCTCAGATCGAATTAAATTTATGAAAGTAAGTTTAGTTTTTTTTCTCCACTATCTTGTTCAAAATCGTAAAGGATCGGCGCAGGCGCTCACGTCAAATAATGAAATAACTCTGTCGCCACGGGGTTTGATAAATAGACGACATCTTTGAAAATATGTATTCGGGATAAAAATAATCCTACAAACGTTGAATTATTATATATTACAAAGGTAGGCAGTAAAATTTGAGTCATAATATTTATATTATGATATATGAATGCGCCCTGCCATATTTGAAAACTAATGCAAATATTTGTCTAATCTGGTGTATGTACATATAATATATAAAAAGGTTAATACATTTAGAAAAATGCGCCGGAAATTTTCTTATGTTTTTTTTAACTCATATTTTTTTAAATAGTACGCTTGAAAACTAAATATTATTTTACGTAAAAAAAAAGTAAATTATTGAATCATTTTCATCTCGATAAACTTTCAACTGATTATTTTTATCGAGTGTACAAAGGTTTAACAACTCATGTGAAATAAAAGGGTACAAGTTTCTAACATAATATTCTATCCGTACATATAAAATAATTAAAACGCTCTTACAATAGTTTTAATTTTCTAAAAAAATAAATTCATGTAGGTTACTCAAACTGCAAAAAAAAGGTTAACAAAAAAATGACCGTTAAAATAGTATAAAGAAAGCGCAAAAAGAAATAACACTTATTATTTTTGCTATATATAAAGATATATTTTTAATCTGTAACACATTTTTTTTTTCTTTTTTGGTCCAATTACAGTACAAAACAAGCTTATTTATTTATTTAACACTTTATATACATATACAATACAATATATATATACATATAAGGGCGGGCATATTGCCTTAAGGCAATTTCTTCCTACCTACACAAACCGTTCAGTTTGAGAAAATTACAAATACATGGACATATTCCAAGGACGAATTTTATACAAAATGTAAAAAAAAAAACTAACCTAAAAAAACAGTTAAGGCTATACTATGAAGAGAGGAGAGATGGAAAGGAAAGAAGAAGGAGAAAGGAACCACTCAAATATTTAGATAAAGACATTTCAATCTTAATTTTAAAGTAAATTAAGAAGGGGTGTCTCTAACATTAGTGAGTAGATTATTCCTTAATTGAGCAGCTTGGAATTTTTTTATATTTTTATTATTAATAAAACATTTAATACAAAAAATGCATATTATACTCCCGGGAGTTATTAAAAAAACTATTTTATTCGTTTCGTAACATTTTTGTAGTCTTACCGGGAATTGAATCCGAAACCCTTCGTGAGTGAGGCAAGCGTCTTTGGCATTTTACCACGGGGGCCACTAAATGTTATTTTTTTCAAATCATGTGGCAAGTTTAATATTTTCAGAATAATTTAATGTAATGTTTGCTTCCATAAATATAACTCATTTATTTAAAAATCGGATCGAACCCGAGACCTCAAGCATAGTAGGCGAACGCGCCAACCACTACACAACGAGGGGGACTTACCTCCACTCGTTTTCCTTATTCAGAATGTTTACCTGGCCATCGAGTCGAAAGCACTCGTCCAGGATTCTTGTTCTTGTCCACATTCAGAGCTGTATTCTGATTCCTTCCGGGATGGTTTCTAAAGTGTTCATAAATTCAAGCGGATTCGTATTAAATTTCATTTACTTGTAAACACCATTCTTTTGTTAATACGCCATCTCAAACATTTAACCATTCGTCGCGAACATTAATATTAATTTATTGAATGAACAATTAGTAGATAGATCGTGTATACTCCTCCTATCATATTACATCGATCGAACTTGGGTCCACAGCATGCTAAGATGGATTATTAGCTTTGTGACTAATATATTTCTAGACGCGGCACTAATATTTTTCTCAGGTGGTGAGATTTAACTTGGAAAAAGTGTGCGGGGGTCCCAAAATTCTTTATGAATTCCAAGCTCAGTGGGGCACTCGGTTTATCCCTGTCTAGCGACCACTCGTGTACATAAGCTCGTCTCTTTTCACTTAGCTCACCATCAGTGGTCCACTTGCCTGTCTCAAACTAAGTGACCCCTACTGTTTTTTGGCTCGTAGCTTTGATACCCAGATTCTGAATATCGTTGTTGGGTACAATATAGTATTCAGTAAAAGGATATTATTACTTTATCATTTTCGTGCGTGCCAACAAATAAATATGATCAACATACCCGATACTGCATATGGCACTGTATTAGTGAACCAGATGCATCGTATCTCGACTCTCGATCATCTCTTACATGAAGGCGCGGTGATCAGGCTAAACAGTCTTACGGACTGTGCCAGTCCAGGTTGGTATTTATCAAGATAGGGTATGTAAGTGTAATTCATTCTTCAGCTTTCCTATTTTGTTTAAGGTGTCTGACTTAGGAATGCGCTACTTCTTCATATAATTATGAAATCCACCTTCCTTTACATTATTATATAGAATATCCTTAGAATCCTAATTTTCCTTCATTTATTTTCTTTCCTGGATCCTATTCCAGTCTCCTTCCGAACTAATAACCTTTTCCTCATCATGTAATGTCTATAACAAAAGTATTTATATCAAATAGTTTATTTGTGCAGGATCTACCTGCCCACTAAAAAACAGCGGTAATTTGTTTTTTTGCACAATATGTGAATTTATATAAAAATATAAAAAAATGACTAATTTTGACAATTTTTTCTTTTGAACAGTCTGTTTTTGGTTACTACTACTTCCATAACGCCATTTCTCCAAAGAAGTAGGCAGAAAAAGTGAACCGCCACACACGACTATCCTGACATGAATTCATAACTTCTTCCACATTCATACATATTTTCATTTATGCCCTTTTGTGTCTGCTTTTAACGTGACTAGACTTAATATTTTTATTTATCTGATCATGCCACGTCTTTCTTGATCGTCTACGTCCCAAGTTACCATTCATTATTGTACTCATTCCGATTTTGTAAATATTACTTTTGACAATTTGCCGTGCTTTTTTTGTACTTGAAGTTTTAAATAAACAAATGAAATAACCCTGCAATCTAATATTTCATGCTGACTTTGCCAAGGATTGAACTCACAAGGTTAGCAAGCAAACATGCCAATCACTGTACTACGAAGCGGAGTTATCTCCACTTGATTCCGTTTTTTAGGATTATTATCTAAGTATCCATCGAGTCGGAAACACTTGTCCAAGAGTCCAAGATAGTTTTTTTCTTATTTTACCCACTGAATCGTAATCTTTGTCTGCCCGGATATGGACTAGATTTCATCATCATAATCATTATCATCGTTTCCTTTTCTGCACCCAGTGATGCATATAGCACTTCATTGAAAATCAAAACGCAAAGTATATCAATCATTTCTTAGATGAAGGTAGGTGATCAGTCTAACGCTCCAGGTTACAGTCCAAGAACGATGCATTTCAAACAGCCTTTAAAATCAGTATTTCTTATCTACCTCGTCAGGAATCGAATCAAAAACTTCAAGAATGGTTGGTAAGCAGGTTAATCACTTTTACCTGAGAGCGGCCATCGTCTCGAGTCGAAAACACTCGTCCAGGATTCTAGTTTTATTTCATACACTGTCCTTCATATACTTGGAGACGAATTAAAAAATACGACTAAAAATACAATTTTATTGTAGTCCGTTTTAGTTCCAACAACTGTTTAAGCAACAGAGAGATAAAACATTCATTGATCTGCCTATACTTAAACATCCATATTTCCTCGACTCTTCCATCGAATGACTATTGTAAAATAAGTTTGGACATACTCGAAATATTGTTGACAACCAACAACAAACTATTACGCCGTTTCCCCGTAGGTGCAGGCAGATGAGACAAAACACTACATCACTCTTCTCGTGAACGCACGCCGATTATTTCTACAATTGACATGTCTCTCTTAAAGTGTTTGTTGGATGTAATCGTGAGATGTCTTTCTCGGTCTTCCTCGCTTTCTGCATCTATCAACGTTCCCATCCTAGATCCTTTTAGTTCGCTGTCCATTCGCTATACATGTCCAAACTAACGCATCGCTTTCTTAAATGTTTCTCATAATGATTCTATCAACCTTACAAAACGCACGAATCTCGATATTTGTGCACCTATAACACATCGTTTTACCCCACATTCGCCTGAGAGATCGCATGTCGACAACATTCAACCTACTTTCATCATTATTCCATTCTTCGCTCCCATACATTAGGGTTGGCACCAGAATTCCACGGTTGATAACTGTTTTCTTTATCTACGAATGACTTACAAAATTTAGGCTTGAAAACTTTCATAGTGACGATGCCCCGAGCATCAGTATAGGCAAACAAAACACTCTTCTTATCCCTTCTCTCCTTATACAATTGTTTCGTTTAGTACGGCGCCATCCCTGTCTGCCGTTTTTTTTTAAGAGCCATGTTGAAGGAAGGAAGTCTCCCCAGGGGGCAAAACTTGACCTCCCTTGGGTCGAAAAACAAACGAAACCATCAGGGGGTATTATGCCAACAGAGTACCTAAAGCCTTATACACTTGATTCGGATTTAATGTGTTTATTTTAACTAAAGATCGCACCAAGCGATCGTTTCATTATTTTATTACATTTGTATGCTAAATAAGTTGGTTTTCAATACGAGAAAATCAACACTCAATAGGGAGGGAAGCTTGAAACAAAGGATAATAAGCGGTAATCACTTTAATAAGGAATTTATTTTTATATCAGCGTGGTTTATGTTGGTGCAATGTAAATAAATAATGTAAATTTAAAAATACACGATTCTATATAATAGCTATGGGTATATTATTATCAACACCATCGTTCCCTCTCCTCATCTAATGGTGCATAGGGCACTGTGTTGGTGTACCAATGGGGGGAAAGGGAATGATGATCAGTTTTACGCTTCAGGTGCCAGTCCAGGAAATATGAAAGATTATATTGTTAAAACATTATTTAAAATCACTTTTAAACATCAATAAATAAAAAATCACGTTTTCTCATCAGTAAAAATTTTAGCGCGAAAGATCTTTTTACAAAATTATATCAAAATTGCGATAGAGACGTCCCAAGACCAAATTTTGAAGTTACTTTTAAAAAATTTTGTTTACTTATTGGTTTTCATTATTTTATTATTTATTATATATATGTACGCGTATGTATGTGCATTAGTGTATGCGTATATGTTCATGTGTGTATATGTGTGTATGTTTGTATGCAGTGGCGTGCGTTCCATAAAGGCACATAAGCAGTGCCTACCCTACTAGAATTTCATTAAAATAATAGCAAAAAATAATATCAAAAATATTAGTAACAATTTTAAAAATTTGAAAAACGCGCCAGAGATAATTCAGTTAAGTAATATATTGTACCGATCAGCGCGCCGCTATCGGCCTGGGTCGGGAGAAGCACGAACTACAAATGCCTTTTTCTTCCATATGAACATAACGCGATGCGGGAAAGAAATGTGTATGCGTTGGTTTTATTTCAGTTGTAATTACGCTTGTATGTGTAAGCTAGTAGGCAGTGCTTTTCGAACGTTGGTAGGTACATTGTTTTAGAAAAAACAAACAAATACGTTACTGACATCTAGCGTTTTTTTCGATTATTATTTAATAAAAGACAGTGATGTCGAATAAATAACCTCAAATTGGTATCTGTTTTAGTTATACAATCGAGAGTATTTTTGTTTCGTGTTTATTTAAAATAATTAAGGTAATTTTTTGGAACTTACTGATTTGCTACCAAAATATATCGGTATCTTGGAAAATCACTTGCAATTATCTTGTAGTGCATTTATGGGAATATCATATAAATTTAGCATTTATTTGGATAGTTGATGTAGCTTAGGTAATTTCAATATTAACTACCTAAGGCATAGTGATTCAAACTAATGTGACTAGTGAAGGAAACTGTTTGGTAAGATTGATTAGGTACTTATAAAACGTACTTTTTTTCTACTGCCTACCCTAGTTAAAAATTCTGTGCACGCGACTGTTTGTTTGTGTATGTAGGTATGTATATATATATATACACTTAAAACACTTTATTGCTCTTTAGTTCGCCCTATTCTTGAATATGCATCTGTAATCTGGTCCCCTCATTATGCTGTTCATATCAAGCGCCTTGAATCAGTTCAACATCGTTTTATAAGAAAAATTGCATGGAAGATGGGATTGGAAAGAGGAGACTATTCATATTCTGATATGGAGAGGTTTTTAAGCATATCAAGTCTTGAAAAACGCAGATGCATTGCAGATATAATCTGCATGTATAAAATTATGAACTGTCTCATTGATGCCCCTGAAATTTTGCAAAAGATTCTTTTTAACGTTCCCACCCGTAGACTAAGAAATAATGAAATGCTTTTCCTCGGTCACTACAGGACCAATTGTGGTGCACAGTCGCCTTTGCCCAGAATGATCAGGCGGGTGAACGATCATCAAGATCTTGATTATTATGGTGTAAGGATGTCTTTCTTTACAAATCAGCTAAAGAATCTGTATAGTTAGCCTATGCTTTTTACTTAATCTAAAAAATCTATCATCTGTCTTTGCTGCTTATTTCTGTTCCTTATATTTTTTTATTCCTTTGTAAAAACTTCTTTTAATTGTAATGTTTATAATGGACTTTGTCCGTAAATAAATAAATAAATAAATAAATATGTAAATATATGGATGTGTGTGTATGTTGTATTTGTACATTTACATACATTATTATTTATTTTTTCATTGTTTGATATTGAATTACTATTTCTTTTTCTTTTCTTCCTTCCCTTTTTTCCCATCCCACTTCCTTTTCCCCCTAGCGAACCATACGTTTTGTTTTTTTTTATATTTTTGTTCCTATATGAAACCCATAAATATTCTTGTTGTATGTTGTTATTCTTTATGTATTGTTTATTACTATGACTGTGTTGGTTTCGGAAATAAATTAATTAATAAAATTAAATTTTTAAAAAACATGTCGGGAACGAACCCGAGACCTCTTGCAAGTAAGGCAAACGCGCTGACCACTACACCACGACGCCGACAAAAATAGATATTTATATTTCGTTTTATGTAACTCCCGTGAGTTCACATTATTTTTATTATTGTTTATAGTTTGTAAAAGTAAAATATCAATAAATAAAATAAAATAAATGTTTTTCGTTACCATATTAATTACTTTAATTCACACTCTACACACTGTGTTTTTATTATTATTTGGTTTATGTTATTTATTCTGTTAATTTGAATGATTCTCTTGTTTTAATAATAAAAATACGTATTTAGTTATATTCCATTTGTATTTTTATTATTATAATTAAAAATGCAGTTCCACCAAAAAATGTCAGTAGAAAAACTCAATGTATTATGATTCTATTGTTTTGAACACTGGTTTACGTTTGTAAATAAATATTCATATGTATATTTTAGGTAATTTATTTTATTTGGATTGTTATTTTTTATTGATTTATTTGATTTTTAACATTGTTTCACATGCAATTAAAATTTAAAGAATAAAATGTTGTTTTTTTCGATTCGGAATATTATTCTCAAATTTTAATAATTTTTTTTTTTTATTTAACAAGACTTAAATATTTCTTATAATGGACTTAAATAATAATGCACAATTTTTGTCTGAAACTGTTATTATTTTTACCTACCTACTTTTATGCACAAAATATTTTTTTTTTTTTCCAAGAATAAAAAACTATTTATTTAGTTAGGATTGTTATTTTTTGCGTTGTTTTAATACAAAATGT
Organism: Micrasema longulum; assembly: GCF_059751315.1. Classification (NCBI taxonomy): domain Eukaryota; kingdom Metazoa; phylum Arthropoda; class Insecta; order Trichoptera; family Brachycentridae; genus Micrasema; species Micrasema longulum. The sequence continues at coordinate 265,394 of NW_028277313.1, read as the reverse complement.
GATTCTAAAATTTTAGTATTACATTCTCAAAATATTTCATGTATTTTTTTCTATTCAATCTATCTAGTTTTGTTTTCACTATTAATTTAAAGTTACTTTATATTGTTTATGTTATTATTTATGGTTTAACAAAGGCACAGCCCATAAAGCCATAAAAAGTTAGCGGATATGTATGTTAACAAATGTAAATTACATGAAATGTTTTGAAAAAAAAGTGTAGATCAGTGTACAAACATTCTGCTAAGTACACCTCACACTTCGCCTGAAATATGTATGTATAAATGATTGACACAAATACCTGTGAGTTTTTTTTATTTAATAATTGGTATGCTTCAAAAAATTCAAAGCTCTTTTTTTTAGTATATCCAAATGTTTATATCATAGATATAATTGGCTAATTTTTATAGCGCCGCGCCGCTTGCATGAAAAATCACCTCAATGGCGCATTACATTTTTTTATGTACATAGTAAAACTTACATTCTAACTATACTATTTAACACAAAATATTGAACAAAACTGGATTGCTCCAGTTGAGAAAATATGGATGCTTAAATATATGCAAAATGTTGTATTGTACACTGGGGTCAATTAAACCCGCCAACCATAAGTCAGCCAAAAGACTTATAAATTCATGAACTTCCAAATTCTTTTCCTGAGAGTATTTTCCATTTCTGTCGCAATAAACGTCAATTCTACAAGTTTATCGCCAGGTTTAGTACAGTATAATTTTTCTCTACTTTGGATTTGGTGTTGAAATTCTGTTTTTCGTTAAATTATTAGCATCACAAATTAGTTTAAAAAATATTTATCGCGTTTCACTTTTTTGACAAAAAGTTATTTTTATTTGTTATTTAATATTTGGACCCTATTTCTTAATATTTCCATGCACTTAATTAGGTGATTTCTTATTTTCTTATATCCAAAATCAACAATGCAAATGGTTTCTCAATAGTAGGGATATAAAAAGACCATTTAATTAAGATAGGTGAGCAATTATAACAACAATTTTTATGTAAACTGTGTACGTACAATCATGATAAATATCGACACCAGCTTGTTAGAAAAAAGCACACAATTCCTGCAATTAATTTATAATTATCGACAAAGCGTATTTTCAAATTATGATTTCACGATTGGTTGACTATACAAAAAAAGTTAAGTAAAATATGCGTAACTTCTGCAAAGCAGCTTGCACGCATGCGTGCGTGTTTTATCAGAATAAGCCAATAGTCTATGAAAAAACGTGTTCACGATTATAATTACTTGCTGCCGGAAATAAAAAATATCGCGGAGTATTTAAAATTCTTTCCCTAGCTGCTAACTAAAGCACCAACAGTCAATATTTGCTTTTTTTAATGAAAAACTTGAATTAAAATGCAACTCGTTCAAAAAGCGCGTAATTGAGAATGAGAACAAGTTTTTCGCATGTATAAATTGCGGTAATATTTATGCTTTTATATTGTTTACACACAAGTCCAATGGTTTTCTTTTGGTTTAATAATTATTAATAGCAGGCTCTTGCACCAAGGTCTGTAAGGATCTTGAGCACCTTGAAATATTGTCTATTTGGGCCTAACAATTTTGTTTTGTTCAGAGTAATCTAAATGGAAAAAAAATAATTAGTCTTTCAGGATAATTCTATCGGAAGCGCACAAAATTTACAGATATAATATATTCAATATCTACAAAAAAAATCGATTAGTAAGCGATTAAGATTGAACAGCGAAGAATCTGTAATTTGAAATAATAACAGTCAGCTATGGCTGTTTATTACATAGTAGTTATTTCGGCACATCTGGTCTCATATAATCAGCCCTGCGGGCTTTAATGCAATTGTTCCAAAGTCTTTGGCATTGAAATTTCTAATGCGCTGTATACGTTATCCATAACACAAAAATAAAAATATATAAATCACTTTGTAAAGCGCCCTTGAAGGATTACATTACAAAAAGGCGCTGTATACACTATCCATAATAATAATAATGACAAAAAATACGTACGCCATTACTATCAATTATAAAATTATGCCTAGACATAGTGGTAGAACAAGGATGGTATTTCAAAATTTTGAAAATTCCATATGAAGTTATAATCGGTATAAAACTGTGGTAGCGACCATAGTTACTTATTCTACCTGGGTCCAACGTGAAATTGATTCTATTTTAAATGAAATTTAAACAATTTATAAAACATGCTTTTTTTCCGGAGATTTTATATTAAAATATCATTTATGAGTGTAAAAATGATCATCAAACTTTCATTTCGTTCGGATAAATTTTATTGAGCAGATATTTTATCAATGATTCTCGTTTTGTTTTGCCGTATGTAAACATAAAAGATTTATTGTAATGCATATTTAAATTAACCTTCATCCTATTGTCTAAATATTTTTATCAATGGCATATTTAGGTATGTAATTTATTGGTTTCATGACAAATGTCGATGCTAATGTCAATAATTTGTGAGAGGTGTAATATCTAAGAATGGACTTTCTTTATTTATAACAAACTCCGCGTGTTCTATTATAACAAACTCCGAGTGCAAAACACCACAGTAATCAAATAATACATCAATAAATAAATATCATTGTTGATTTTATTAGACTTAGATTTTGTTAGACGCTTGATATTTGTATAGTTTGTTTTGTGTTGTTACTAATACGAATAACGTGTTAATATTTGTAACTAAACATACGCACGCAGCTTCTTCATAGATGTGCGTTAAAATGGTGCATGGTTAAAAAATAATTAGAATAAGCTTAGTAGGTATACTTATTCTACGTCGTAAATGTTTTTATAAGTAAGGTTTTTTATTCCTGGTGCAAATAAGTGATACCGGGTATAGTTATTCCTTAATATAACCTTGGTAAAAGTAAATCTAATAAGTAAAGCTAATTTAATTATTTAAGATACTTATATTACAAAAATGTAGCTATATACGTTATTCATAAAAATAAAAATAGTAAAAAGCATACTATTGTTTACATTATTGGGAATATTTTTTTATTTTTTGAAATACATAACGTTGAATTGGGTGGTCAAAGGTTCGAGGAGTCCGCATACTAGGAATATTTGTGTAAATAAAAAAAATTGATTAAAAATGAAAATTATTGTGAATATTTTGTTAAAAAGAATTCATAAATGTAAATATACAGAAAAAATGAACAACTTACCCCTTTAAATATTTAAATGGCAAAGTACTCGAGAGCGCAGAATTGACAGCCGGATAGATCTGGTATATACGTTTATAACCTCAAATTGACACATTACTTTTCGTATGTAGCGTAATTTATTACATTGAGAAACATTATTCAATGTAATTGAATTGAAAGGTTGTAATTTTACTATGTGACATTTGAACAGTGTGTAGTTAAAAATTAGAGCAAAATAATATATACTCGTCTTACTAAAATTTTATGATTTTTTCATCATGTTAAGTTACATTTCAAAAAAATTTTAATTGACGTTATAAGTGGAAAATTTAGACCCCTTTCTCCCTCATACACCCCGTTTAGACGGTGCTATACCGAATGAGCTTTAAACAACAAATTTTATCAGACAAAACTGAGTGTATTTATTTAAGGAAGAGAGGTCAAATTCCCATCCGCTAATGACGTTGAACGTTCAACATAGCACTGCAGTATTAAATAAAATAGGGTAGATTTATTGGTATACGTATAGTTTTATTATTTCATTTATTAATAGACACGTAAACACAAAAAACAGTACACCATGTAGCAGACTAATCTCTACTCGATTTTTTTAGCAAAAACTTCACCCGAGAAAAGAAATTAAATAAATCAAATCAAAAAATAAGTTAGTATTCACCCACACTAATTTTACCGGACCGAGTGGATTGGCGCGATACATGTGGCGCGTGTGAAACGGGCCAGTGCATGACAGATGCAATCAATAATTTTTAGAATAAAAATATATAAGATTACAAAAAGAGCTGTATTATTTACCGTATAAAAATATATTTAAAGGATGTACCGATTTTTGCTCCTACATATATTGTATGTTGCATTACTGATTTAATTTTCACATTTGAAATGTCACTTCCTGAATATTTTAGTTTTTTCTTTCTCCGTCCTCTTTCCTTCCGTCTTTGCCCCTCCCTTCTCTTCATAGCATACTGTAAATATTTATTCAATTTTATTTCTGAAAAAGATTGACCAGCGGAGATAGCAAGTATCGTCGATGTCGACCTTGATAAGCAAAACAAGTATTACAGTAAAAAGCACGGACTGTTTAAATTTATCTACTGAAAGTTCTATTCTGTATGTCACTGTTTTCCGCATACTCGTCACCTTTGATTGTTGTTTCGCTTTACGCCCAACTAACTGAGCAGGACGGAGACAAAAGATAACTCACGAATTGTAACATATTAATAAGATGTTTTTTCACATTGAAATAGCTTAATCTTAAACAAGTATTTATTAAGATAAGAACATTACTTGCCGGTGAAAAGTTAAACCATTGCTTTTTCAAATCGATTCGTGCAGTATCTTAGCGTACATATAGGCATTTTAGTAATTTCGAGGAGAAAAGTATCTGGCGAACGCTCGCAACAGACTAAAGTCCGTTTTTTCAAACATAGACTAATTGGCCGCAGATTTAGGGAACACATTTCGAACGCTTTTGTTTAATTTAGTTATATACCTCAATGCATATGCCATGGATTTTTTGCAATTTAACGATTTGAGTAGGTAGGAAGAAATTGGCTAAGGCAATATCCCCGCCCTTATGCAAATATTTGTAAACTGTGTATGTATATAAAGTGTTTGAATAAATTGAAAAGTTTTATAGTCAAATTATTCAATGTTTTTTTTTGCACTGCAATAGCCCAAAATGTCAGATTCTGTATTTTCCCATGTGAGTGTGGGTTTTATTCTGCTGGTAGAGTTTTCCGTGCCATAAGGCTTACATTACACCCGCATAGACGAGTGGTACCTAAGTGAATCTAGTACGCTAGCTGCGTACAAGTATAATAACATTTTCTATAGTTATTAATCTTGCTGATCTAAGGCGTAAAACATTTATCAGGAAAAAGAGTACTTACCTACTAGGCGCGTGCGGTGAACATTATCAGTAGAGATGATGACAAAAAATACCCATGTCTTTACCTTTAGTAGCCATGATAGTGCATCGGTATAGGTAAATTTATAAATAAAATCAATACAGCATAGAATAATTTTATCAAGTGCACTTGAGGTATTATATTACGAAAATGATGCTATATAAGTTGTCTATAAGTACCTAAAACTCAAGATGTACTTCAATTTTTGTAAAATTTTAATAATACGCGAATAAAATCTTTATGCTATATTTTATACTTATCTTGGATACTCTTATCTTTATGAGTTTTGTAGAGCAATGTGACACGTTATGAACCTAAATGCGCGTGCGCGGAAATTCAATCATTTGCAATAGGACTGGACTCAAAATGAAGAGTAGTATCCAGATTCCATTGTATCTGACGAATTCTGTTTACATATCAGGAGATACAGTAATAAATTAGAATTATTACGATTTAGGAAATTTATCAAAATGGTTAAAAGTGAATAAATTAAAATTGAATATATCAAAAACAAAATACATGAATATTAGGAAAAAAAAATACCTCTGGGTTACAATAATAATATTGAATTTGATTATAAATTCTGTGAACGAAATAACGTATATCGAGGTCTACTTGGATAGATATTTGAATTTCAAAACACATTCTCAATATGAAACAATTTTTTTTTTTCAATTCATATATGGGAAGATTACGAAATGTAATAGATATAAAAAGAAGTATTGTTATATATAAAACAATAATATGTCCACACATAAATTACAGTTCTTCCATTCTTTTTCGTGTAATGAAGGAAAGGAAAGGAAGTAATGAGAAATTAAAAATATACAAATTCTTCAAAATAATGCGATAAGGATTATACTCAAAAGAAATATCTATTCTAATGTAGAAATAAATTGGCTTGCTCACATTAAAGCAACAAATTAAATAAAATGTAACAATTTTTATACATAAAATAATTAAGGAGATGAATAAAATAAAAACAATAATACAATTCAACCAACAATGGCATACATATGAAACAAGGGGTAAAAAATATATAAGATTACCAATGAGGAGAAAAACAGAATCTCAAAACTCATTGTACAAGGGATTAAAGCTGTACAATGAGCTACCTGAAGAAATAAAGGAAATAAAACAAATCGAAATCATCGAAAAATGTCATGGCTAAGGTACCTTGATATTCAGTACCTTGACAAAAAATACGGAACAAGATAATTTTGGGAATATTTAAAGATCATATTTGATATTTTTAATTTTTCATAATATACTACGTATTTTCAGACAGTCAAGGGATGCGCCGCATCCACAGTATGTACGGCGAAACGCGCCTGTTACCTACGTATTTTGCGTGAACTTAAATTATGAAAAAAAAGTTCATCATCACCATTGACTTTTTTTTAATTAGCGGAGAAATGATGAGACGAAAAAGGAATTAAGTACATATCGCCGTTGTTTATACGAATCAAATAATGCTACTTTCATAAAAAATCTAGTAATCAAACTGGTCTTTCAATTAAAATTTTATTAACGAAAGTATTTTCGAATGAAGCGTGCGCCAACCACGCGCCACTTAGGTTAATATTTAAAAAATGGTTTCACAAAATCTGTAATAAATCAGCAATGCCATAATTAATAACACTCCGTAGCAATATTCAGCTAACACGACCTAAGAAAAAAGATTCGCTAAGCAACTTAGTTCTCTTCGGCTGGGGATTATAAGGATCATGATTCGGATTTATTAAAATATCTTCATGTATTTATTTGATTACCGTACTTTCAAATGGTTCTAAACAATATTTCTACGAAAATATATCAGCTGAAGGAAATTTTTCTAATAAAATAATGTCGGCCTCGTGGTGTAATGACCACGGTGTTTGACTACCAAGCAAGAAGTCTCGGGTTCGCGAAATGGTTGATATGAAATATTTATTTAAAAGGGTGTTTTTACACTAGAATATTTCATAGTCCCTGGACTGGTACTTCATAGCATAAAAACACCCTTTCACAAACAAACAAACCATCACGCGTAGGCAGAGAGGATAGAACGTCATATCACTCTATCTTTGCATACAGACCTCGCTTCCTCTACATTTATACATCTTCTCTTGCACGCACGCCAATTATTCCTATTCTTGATATGTCCATCTTCAAGTATTTTATGGACTTAATCGTGCCATGTCTTTCTCGGTCTTCTTCGTTTTCTCCATCCATCAACATTCGCATCGTAGATTCTTTTAGCCGTTCTTACCCTGTCCATTCACTCTACATGTCCAAACCCATACAGCAGCCCTTTCTTGATTCTGTCGATGATGCATGTCTCAGCCTTATACAAAATGGCTTCAAAATTGATATATTCGGGTAAATCATTAGAATTAAAATATTTCTTTTTAAAAAATAATATGATGATATTTGAGATGCTATCAATATTAAATAAAATATATACAACAAGTTAAGTAATTTACAAATAAATATGCGTTGAAAATGTCGTCAACAATAATTCAAATGTAGTAAAATAAATATTTATAATTACCGCATTATATACATATTATTTTTATCAAAGCACCTCCAGTTTTCTAACATTCAGAAACATAAATAGACCCTTTTCAATGTAAGGTGGGAATTTTACAATGCTTTTGCCAGGCAACTTCGTTCTCTAATGCGACTTATGCTAAGGAGTTGTTCTTACCCCCTGGTGATTGGATGATTTATCTGCAAACTGAACAATGTCATTTGTGTGGCTATATAAATATTCTGTAACTAGTTTCGGTCGAAGTATGCAACAATTTCACGTTCACGATCCTCACGAAACCTGCGTCACGTGGTATATACACTCTTGTACATCATTTATATAAATATTATAAATTACAAGTAAATTAATATTGTACAAAACATACTTTACCTTCATGTAGGCTTTGGTCATTATAAAATGTATATTTTAATCATCACTACTACCATCACGCTATTTCTTCTTTGGGGTAGACAGAGAGGGTGGACCGCCACACACATCTATTCTGACGAAAATTCTTAGCATTTTCCACATGCATACATCTTGTCATATTTTGACATGACCATACTTTTTGGTTTATCTGATCATTCCACGTTTTTCTTGGTCGTCCTCATCCTACGTTACCATTCATTCTCAACATGGTTTTTCAGGGCCAAGCCGCGACACTTCAAAAGATTTTTTTTTGTGAGGTTCTATTTAAAATATCCCAATGATTGTTTTCTCTATATTTTTTTTTCATTGGGATTACGGGCGAATTTGACAAGCGAAACGGTTGGATTGGGGTTTTTCGAAGGGATGCTAGTCCGAGATAGAAAGATTTTTTTTATCGTTAAATTGTATTTTTTTTATAAAAAAACGAATTAAGAGAAAAAAATACTTGGATAAAAGTTTGCCATAAAGAATGTTGTTCTAAAAATTTATATACTTTATACATATTGGCACATTAAAATATTTTTTTAGAACGAATAAAATTTTTAAAAGTAAAATATTAAAAAAACAAATGGTTGCTAACTTCTGCAGGGGAGAAATGAGGAGGGGGAGGGGGGCGTCTGATACACCGTTAACCGCGTGTCTGCGCCTCCTTTGCTTCTCCCCTGCAGATGTAAGCAACCATTTGTTCTTTTTAATGTTTTAATGTTACAAATTTTCTTCGTTCTAAATATTTTTTTAAATATGCCAATATATCTTCTTGCCCATACTGATCATCGTGGTTTCGGATGTGACAGGGTTTAAAGAACACCCTGTATATTTGTTTTACCATTATTTTGTCGTCCATTCGTTCTACATGTCCAAACAATCTAAGTCAATCTAATCAATTATACTTGTCTGAAATTTGCACTTCCGATTTCATTATTCGTAAATCTGTCATGTATTGGTTTCTCACATTCGCAAGAGATAGCATTTCGACCGCATTCACTGTGCTTTTATCGTCTGTCTCTGCACAAGTCTTGGGGTTGAAACTTCGTTGTGCACTGCTAGTCTAGACTCGATTTATATATTTTTATTAGAAACTACTTAGTTTAGTTAAGAACCATCTTTTTAGTAATTCATTGAATTAAACTAAAATATAAAAGTTTTGTTTAAAACCACTTATTATTTATTTTATCTTAGCTTCTGTTTTTAAATAAATGTAAATGATTAAATTCCAATTCTTCTCGCGCCTCACTTTATACCACCCATAAACACAAAATACAACTTGATATATAATTGACTTAGATATTAGATTTAGTAATAAGTGTTACAAAATTAGCTCAGGTGAAAGTTATAAATATCTGGGTATCCACATAGATTATAGGCTAAAATGGGAAACACATATAGCTAAATTAACAGACAAAATCAGATATTTATCTTACGTTTTCCAAAGATTAAAAAATATTTTAACTTATGAAAAATTAAAAATGCTGTATTACGCTCTAATTCAGTCTTCTGTTACATACGGCATAATTGGATGGGGTGGAGTTTTGGACGCACATAGTCACCCTGTAGAAATCGCACAGAAGAGTATAATTAAGATAATGTACAAAAAGCATAGACTATTTCCTAGTAACGAATTGTACATAGAGAGCGGACTCCTTAATTTTAAAAAGTTATATTTATTACAATGCTTAAAATATGTACACAAAAATAGGGAATTGTTTGGCAATAATTTAAATAGGACTAGTAGCAGATCAGAAAGTGTACTGTCGGTTCCAGGATGCAGAACTAAGTTCGCACAGAGACACTCTTTCCATGTTGGTCCAAGATCTTTTAATCTCCTACCCAAGGAAATACAAAATATAGAATCCCTTCCAAAGTTTAAAGCGGCTTTGACGACTTGGATCAGCATGGAAAATACAGATATACACCTATTGTGAAAGAGTCGTGCAACAGCATATTCTAAACTTTGATGTCTTAATTACATTGTTTATGTCATTTTCCTGTTATTTCTGTATGATTTTTTGGCATTGTCATATTTGTGTTTGTATACCAAAAAATTCACCAAAAACAATAAAAAAGGAATGGCCCACGCTCAGACGTTTAAGTCTTTGTGGGCATTTTTTCCAAATTTAAGGCTATGTTTATTTTTAGAATATGTATTTTTTCTCTTTTTCTCTTCTAATGTTTAATAAATATAATGTATAAAATATGTAATTTAATACATGCATAATATGTAACAGTATGGAAAAATAAAAAAAAAAAATAAAAAAAGTATTTAGTAGACATTTTTTTAGTCTAAATAAAATTACAGAAAATGTTGCAATAAATATAGTATTCGTATAATAGAAGCAATGACCAGTATCATTTTACCGTGTCTCTTTATAATTAGGTTATCAGTGCCATAGTACAAGACAAAGCCAACAATAAATTAATTGTAGTTTGGAAAAAGGAATACTTTTAATCTGACGATTTTTATTTGAATAAGGATGAATTATACGTTGTAAAATTATTCGAAACGTCGCGTCGGCAAAGAGTGCGAAGGACATTTGGCATAGTAACTCAGAAAATACCATTGTACAAAGACGGAGAACACGATATATTTATATAAATAAGTTAAAAACCCTACAAAATTTTTTCAGAGCGTATCAGCGGTTAGGATCTTAGTTCGCCATTTCAGAGAATGGTTTATATGAATAACTATATGGGAGCTAGATTACAACACGTCTTGCAGCTACAGAGCGCATGGACATTAAAAAATTTACGCTTTAATTTTTAAAAAGTAGCTTAAACATCATCATTCCCCTTTTGCACCGAATGGTGCATAGGGCACTGCATTGATACACCAATCGCAGAGTATCTTGATCATTTTGTTACATGAAGGTAAGATAACCTGTCTTACATTTCAGGTACCAGTCCAGGGACTGTAAAAAATTCTAGTGTACATACACCCTTTTCAATAAATATTTCATATCATCAATGTCGGGAATCTAACCCGAGACCTCTTGCATGGTAGACCAACGCGCTGACCATTACACTACGAGGCCGAGGATATTTCGTAAATTTTAAACAATACCTAATCTTTACTTTAAATATATCGATCGTTGGCTACTTCTGAATACGACGTGTTCACAGTAAAGTCGTAAGGTGCAAAGATTTAAAATGTGATTTTATAATACCTTCATTGCGTACTATAAAACTTCATAAAATATACATCACTTTTGTAACGGTCACTTGAAGATTACGAAAATAGTGCTGTAAAAGTTTTTGATAAGAATAATGACCAAAAAAACAAATGAAAGGTAGGTTTAAACATAATTTATAGTATTTTTTACATTTTTGATTTTGGCGAGACCGACAATACCTCGAACAAATTTGCAAAACCGAAAACTTCAACATCAAAATTATTTTTGAATCAGTATAGCTGTAAATCCGTGAAATGCATTCTAAAAGAAATATCCGAATAGGGCCAGATCGTGACGGATCGCCCTATGACCTAAGGGGTAGGCTGTGCAAGAATGCCGAGCCGCATTCTCCGTCGACGCCAGAGTCAGAATACCTATACTTTTAAAGGAGCATTTCTAGTGCCTACTTAGATAGGTACAATAGTTGGTACATCATGTTTTTTTTAAACTAATCAAAAACTTAAATGTTATAAGTTTTTTGCTGTTTAATTTTTAATTTATTACTTAGTTTAGTATTTTTTAATTTTTAGTAGTTCAAAAAAATCATTTTTGATTGCTAGAATTTTATCCGTTCATGCGCTTTGTAGCAACAAGTCGTTTGGTAATATTCGCTTTTAAATTATCTAAAATATGAATACTTTAGAATTTAATGATTGCGTCTGTCCCTTATACTCGTGCACAGGAATTTAAGCCTTATTATAGTGGTATCACTCCTAAATCAAGGTCTTTTTAGTCTGTAAAAATTTAGTATTCGAACGGAGTAATAATTATACCACTTATTTTACCCCCTTATTTTAAAAAATAAATCATGAGATCGTATTTTTATTATGAAAATAATATTTACATCTAAACCGTTTTTTTAATGAGCTGCCAGAATGTATTTTATCAATATTTTTACAAAAACGTTTAGCAATTACTAAATCACTTTTTTTTTTAAAGCAAATGACTAAAAGAACATCAATTATATTCAAACTCTAGAATTGATTGAATACGTCTGTCGCTTATCACATAAAGTTGAGCCTCATTATCGTGCTATCAACGCTCAATCATGGTAATTTTCGTGTGTTGTAATCGTATGTAACGGTCGGCCACAGCTTTTGTAGCATTTATTTAAGTGAGTCCAACAACAAAAAAATAAGGTCCATGGGAACAATAATTTTAGGTGACAAAGATGTTAATCAACCGAGGCGTAAAGAACCGAAAACGAGGCCCGGAGGGCCGATTTCATGAGGGCTGAAGGCCCGAATTTTCTAGCATGTAACAGTCGTTGTTGCCTGCTGGTGTAAATTGAATAACTAAATATGTTCCACCATAAACTTCAACAATAAATAGGGTCTGAATTTTTAATTGTCCATGAGCTCTATACCTGCACTACCTGTATGTCGTAATTAAGAATCTATCTGTAAATGTTTATATTTTATTAAAAACATATCTTAGTCACTTTTTTGTAAAATCCAAATGAGAGCTAGATTTCCAACCGTCTTTGCGCTCTGTAGCTGCAAGACGGGTTGGGATGTTTATTGAGGTGATTTTTCCCAAAAAATGGTGCTTTGAAATTTATTCAGAAAAATACAAAAAAGATACAGAGAAAGAAACACTAAAATGTTAACAAAAATAAAACAAAATTTTATAAGGAAAAGACATTAACATATGTGCGAGGGTCAGTCGAAAATTAATGCTATTATAATAGACTATTTTTGTTTACTTAAAATTACTTAAGTAAATAATTTGAATACAGCGCTATTTTTCGAATCTTCTTCTATAATTTACTACAGTAGTAACTTTATTTATTTATTTGACAAATCGTAGTCTACATTACTTTACGGGCTGTGTAACCCATTACGTAATGCGGACTGTAACTATAAGTTAGAAGTTAATGAATAAAAAGCAAATGGCTGCTTAACTGCCGATATGGACAAAAAATAGATCCTTATTATCCGCAGAAGGCCGTATTAAGCAAGCAAATTGGCCTATTAATGAGTGAATTCTGACTTGTGTTTGTACGGCTTCTGGGTGTGTAAAACAGTGCATGAGATATCACTCTAGTATATTGGAAACATACAAGCTAATCTTTTTAACTTTCTGCATCAACAGGTGGCAGCACTACAGTCACTTGCAATATGGCCGACATCGATGTTCATATTAGACAGCGTTCTGTGATTAAATTCTTAAGTGTAGAAAGTGAATTGTCTATTCACATGAATGAAATACTAAAAACGTGTACGGTGATGAAACAATGGATGTCAACGCTGTTAGATGATGGGTTTGCGCTTTAACAAATCTGAAGGACGAACACTGCTAGTTGACGGAAAGAGGAGTAGCAGGCCGTTGACTGCAGTGATTTGAGGTTGATATGGAGCAGGGATGCACAATAAATTCTATCAAAATCCTTAAAAAGCTGAAAGTACGTTTTCAGCAAGTTCACCCAACAAAAACTATGGCAGATGTTTTTCTTTTGCATGACAATGCAAGACCACACACCGGTCGTCACACAAATTAAGAGATTGTGAAAATGTAATGGGTAATCTTGCCTCATCTTCCATATAGTCCTGATCTGGCACCATCAGATTACCATCTGTTAAATCCGCTAAAAGAATCTCATCGTGAAATTTACTTTGAATATAAAGAGGCCGTGAAAATGTCCGTGCGTTAATGGTTTAGGAAGCTGGACCGTGCTTTTGACCACATTGAAATACATGCTCTTGTTAAAAGATGGACCAAAACTGCGGAAATGGACTGAGATTATACATTGAAAAGAGACAAATTAATCGTCAATAGTGTGGGTTTTAACCTATAAAATTGAATTATATTTTTTTATCAATTAAAAGCAGAAAAAGTAGGAGTCATTAATTTTTGACTTCCCTCCTACAAAAAAATATTAATGAAAATGATAATTGCAAACCCTCCTCTTACAAAATTTTAATAAGTCTTCCAAGATATCAACGTTTTTCAGCGTCTTGTCTACATACGTGAGATAGAAGGTTATAATATCTTTTACTGGAGGAACATTTATCGAGTCTGAGTATATCTGGAAAACAATATCGCGAGACAGCGTGTTTACACGGGAAGCTCATTTTTACACGGTTTTGAAATAAAATGAAACAAATTTTTTTTCGGACATTAATTTATCAATGCGTACCTAATAATAAAATACATTTAAGTGTTCATTTTTGGAATTCTTTAGATCGCTCTTTGATTTAATATGAAAATCTCCATAGATAAAACGAAGAGCATGGGAGCCTCAAATGCAAACTTGAAATAGACAATAAAATAATAGAGCAAGTTATGCACTTTAAGTACTTGGGTGTAGTACTTGTAATATCCAGAAAAAATGGCCTCTTAGAAGAAGTAAAAAAACAAAGCCACCGTTGTGGCTGGATGCTTAAGAAATGCTGTATGGAGAAATAAACATATGCTGAAGGAGAGCAAAGTACAGGTTAATAAAACCTGCATTAGACCAATCATGACACACGGCACTGAAACAAGGGCCGACACCACTAGAACAAAAATTCTCCTAAGATCGAGTAAAATGAAAATCTCCCACCCATTGTGGGAACGATAATCTAAGACAGAGTAAGAAACTCCGAAATAAGAAGGATCTGTGACGTCAAAGATGCTGTGCGATGGGAAGATCAAGAAGACGTTTCTAGAAAGAGCACGTGGTGAGAGCAAATTCAGAAAGAGCGGGGAAAATAGTGTCAGGTGTAATACCAGTTGGCAGCAAATCCCCTGGAAGACCACCAAAAAGAAGCGGAACAATTGGACATCCGCATCCCAGGAACAGACTCCGAGCAATAACTGGATGCTGTACTAGAGAAAACAGAAGAAGAATAATATCAGTGATTATATTTTTTAAAAACGCAAAAGAACGGTAATTTTGAAGTATTCTTTTTTTGCATTATATTTTTAATTATATTAACGTTCAATAAATAGAAAACAAGTTGAAAAAAATAATAAAAGTAGAATTAAATCTAATAAAAGTGTTTTATTTTAGATACCTTACTAAATTTCAGTATGAAATTTTACCAATTATATGCATACACAATAAATTCATAGAAAATAGTGTTTTTTAAATCCGACCTATCGACCATTGTTCTTTTTTCATTATACTTTTTTGACGCCGTAGGTACTATGTGAAATGTATCCCCATATAAAGTAGTTTCGGTAAATAAATTTATAAATTTATTAAATAAATTCGTGTTTTTTCTAAGATTTTTTCAATGGCAACATGTTAAAATAATGGAGTCTTCATAAAGCGGTTAGAATGACAAATAATAGGCCGAGAAACGAATCAAGGACTCCGTAATATCACAGGTTAGCAGATATTGAACTCTATAAATTGTCCCATTTAAGCCGATGACAAAAGAGTCGGAGGCATCTTATGCAGTCTTAGCCCAAATTAGCTCGCGTTATTAATGCTCCTTTTATTGTTTGGCCAATAGCGTTTTGTAGCAGTAAACCGAATTTCCATACAGTTTTGTCTAATCAGGCGTATTAAATTTCCGGCCCGTATTTCTATTATTATTAATGTTTTATCTCAAATGTACATTACTCCAGTAAAGGGTAAAATGAAAGTTTTTAATGATTTCACGTTTGGTTATTTTCGCGGTTTAATTTTAAGGAAATTTTACATTTTCGCTAGATTGACATGCTGATTCTAATGTATAGGAGTGAAGATGGTACTGAAAAAAATGATAAAAGTAGGTTGAATGTGATCGTAATACGATCTCGCAGGCGAACGTGTGGTAAAACGATGCCTGAGAGGTGCACACATGTCAAGATTCATGTAAGGCTGGAAAGCACTTTCGACAAATTCAAGAAAGGGGTGTTGCGTTAGATTAGACATGTAGAGCAAATGGACAACTAAAGAACAGCTGATGCAAATGTTGATGGACACAGAAAACGAGGAAGACCGAGATTGACATGGCAAAGTCAAATCCAATAAATACTTGTAGATGGACATGTCAAGAGAAGGAATAATCAGCGTACGTGCCTGAGAAAATGTATAAATGTAGAGGAAGCGAGGAGTGTATGCGAAAAATGCTTCTATATCTAGCGTTTTATTCTCTCTACCTACCCTTACGGAGAAACGTCGTGAATTTTTTTTTATTTGTTCCTTGGCTAAATTCATAGATTAAAAAAATATATTTAACGGAATTGAACGTGAAATCTCAAGCATGATCTTTACGAGGCGGACACATATATTTTTTTTTATTACCTCAGTAATTAAAAAAAATGCACAGTTTACAAAATTTACCTATTGTTACATTTGTTTTAATTTATTTTATTTTGGATGTATCCACTTCACTGGCCCATAAGCACGTTCCGTAGAGTAGTGTTATATTTTTGAAATAAGTGTCAATTACTATTATGTTATCTAGATTTTGTTTTCTCATGTAACTATTCTGGGTTCAATTCCCGGTGAGAACACAAAAAACGAGATGTAATTTTTCTTAAGCCAGGCGTTTTGTGCATAATTCATCAATAATTATTGTTGTAGTACAAAATAAAACGGAAACTCATATTAACATTATATCTTTATTTTGTCTTTTGATTGACTATTAAATCGGGCAATGTTGTTTTTGTTTTTTTTTTAAACGGATGGAAAAAACAGAAGTCTAGGCATTAATAGTGCTTATGACCTATCACTGGCTGGTTGTATACCCTGAATAACATTCACTATTCTGTCTATGTTTGAAGATCCACATATTCTTAACTTTTCCATATGTTGACTTTTGTAAAGTAAAAGAGCTTAAACCTGTATTTATGTGAGTGAGATTTATCTCTGTGAATTATATCCTCTACCAGACAATAAACTTCATATAAAATGCTAAGACTTTCTCATTCCCATTTCGAAAATGTTTTCCCTCTCTGGTGCAATAGATTCATAAATCATGATAACTCCCCGGGGGTTAGAATCCAGCCTTCTCTACAAACATTAATATATACTCAAAATATTATTAATCCAGTTTTTATTTCACATATTATATAAATTATTGATATAATTTTAACCTGATAATGTGATCTATTATAAGCTGAAGGTTGTCCCTTACAATAAAAAAACAATATGCATGTCTAGGTTATCCATTTCTCTTTAAATAACTGCAAATGTATTGTTATTTATTGGTTTTTATACGGTACCTGATCTCTCTCTTAATCGCATAAGGGTCAAATATTCGCATAGGCCCTTAGACCTTTGAAGGAGTAATCAAGTATTAAGTACAAAACTTTCTGAATTAAACCCTTATAGTTGGGGATTTGACTAGCCCCGTTTGTCGAGACCAGTGGCGACTGGACGTTGGGAACATTGCCTCCTTCCCCCCCTCCGGTCTCAGCCCGTCGTCCTTATGCCTTATATTATCCTTATAAGTCTGCCTAATTTGCTTACAATGGGTGGACCGGCGCCACTCGTGCGGCCCAAAGATTGGGAGGCTCTGGAACTCGGGAAGCGTGAACATCGCTTGAGAAGCGCTGGTTGCAAATTCCTATAAATTAATCGTTTTGTATAAATTAATCATGTGCATAAAAAAATATTATTTATTTATAATTTACAATTAAACATTGTTCTCGTGTGTATACACTAAATTTATACATGCATACCTAAGTTTTTAATGTTATATTTGTTCAAAATTTATTATATGGGAAGATAATTTGTGGAAAATTACCTCCACTTTTTTACATAATTGTCGTTGTACTATTTTTTTTTAATATATAACTCATTCAGTTGTTCATAGGAAATACCTTCTACTGACATTATAACAATTAATAACGAATGAACCAAATAAATCTATTTATACGTAAAATTTTATTTATTCATAGTAACGTATACAACATAAATAATGTACATATTATGTATACATGATAATATTTATGTAATATTTACAATCATAATATGTACTACAACCATCACACCCTTCCCCCGTAGGGGTAGGCAAAGAGAATGGAGCGCCACACACGTCTATCCGGGAATATATTCCTAACTTCTTCCACATTCATACATCTTGTTATACATTCATTCGTCGTCCATTCGTCCCACGTGACCAAACCATCTCAGAGACCCTTTCTTAATCTTATCAATTATACTTGACTCAGATTTGCACTCTCGCCTGATTTCATCATGCGTAACCCTGCCATACATTTATTTCCCATACATTTGTCTCAGAGATCTGAAAGTAAGTCAAAAGTGATGGTATTTGAAAAGGGAAGTGAGGTTACGGACTGCATAATAAATGTAAACAACGAATGTCTCGAACGAGTAGAAGAATTTGTGTATCTGGGAAGCATGTTTTCAAGAGATAGAAGAGTAGAAAAAAATGAGAACGGAGCACTAAACACAGTAATTGCTAATAAAAATATGTCAATCTGGAAAGGTAATTTAATGAAATGTATTTATTGAGATAATTGTAAAAAAAACATAAACAACTAGTTATAACTTAAATTATTTATTGACAACACTTGATAATAACTAGTTTTTTTTTTTTTCAGAAATATTTGCGTTCTTATGATGTACCCAAATATTTAATTTTGAGAGCCATTTTCAACGAGTTGTAAATAACTCACTATTAGAAAATGGAATCAAGTTGGGTTAGAGTGGGATTCGAACCACAGACCTTTGGTCCGTGAGTCCGAGACACTAGCCACAGGACCACAACCTTATAGTTCTTGATAATAACTATTTATACAACAACAACAACAAACCATCACACCGTTTCCCGGTAGGGGTAGGCAGAGAGGATAGAACGCCATAACACTCTATCTTGGCATACAGACCTCGCTTCCTCTACATTCATACATCTTCTCATGCCCGCACGCCGATTATTCCTACTTTTGACATGTCCATCTTCAAGTATTTGATGGACTTGATCGTGCCATGTCTCTCTCGGTCTTCCTCGTTTTCTGCATCCATCAACATTTGCATCGTAGATCCTCTTGGCCGTTCTTTCGCTGTATGTATATTATGTATATTTGGATAATTTCTATAGCGCCGTTTTTGTGAAAATCACCTCAAGGGCGCTGTACAATAAATAAATATCCCACCACGTCTTTCAGCTAAAAAGCGCATGGACGGTTGGAATTCTTGTTCCTCGTCTCCAATTATGATATACAGGTGCTAGATTACAGCACGTCTTGCAGCTACAGAGCGCATAGACAATAAGAAATCTAGCCCCTATTTACATTTTTTATTTTTTTATTTGACAATAAAGTTTAGAGATTTAGTGATATTTAAAAAAAATAATAAAAAACAAATTTATAAAAATAGAAATTAGTTTACAACAAGTCTTGCAGCTACTGAGCGCATGGACGGTTGGAATTCTAGACCTCATTTACTAAATTTGGATATTTGATAGTTGATAATATTTACCTATTGAAGCTAGATTACTAATCGTCTTGCAGCTACAATGTGCATGGACGAGTGAAATTCTGGCACTTTAGAATTATCAATAAATTTACAAAAACAAACATTGAGCATAATAGTAAATTTGGTAAGTGTTTGTGCTTAAAAGTAAACAATTAAAAACTAAACAGATAAAGCATTTTAACACTATGAATAACAACAGATAAAAGTATCCAAAGGGTAGCTTTCATAGACTTTGGGTAGTCACTAGTCACTAGTCACTGTCGCAGTGTCGCACAAGTGCAAACACATGTTGTTTGCTAAATTCCTAGAAGATGGTCCGGTCCACGTGTAGTTGCCGGAGGGGGGAAAGAAGCCTATTGTTCCAACGACTTTGTATCCATTTTAGTCTGTATTATTTTGTTTTATAATAAATATGAAATTACGGCTCAATTTTTTTTTTTTTTTTGCATTATTATTAGACAAACGTGTGTATGAGAGTGGTTTGAGGATTGACGTATCATTTTGTATGTACGAGTATATTGGAAAGATCATTTTAAATCTATCGAGTATTTATCAATAAGTTCACTTTTAGTAGCACTGTTGTAATTTATCGTGGGAGGTAGTATTCCAGAGTTAAATCTTGGTACATTCGCATCACAAATTAATACATTCTTTAACGATTTTAATGGGCTCAAATACTTTTTTATGATTTTAAAGTAGGCGCACTGTTTGAAAGTTTCCGTTATTCACTACTTGTCACATATTTTAGTAAGAATAAAGCGCAAAATAATGCTTTAAAATGAATAGTCTTCTTATACACACTAACACAATGTTTGTTTAACAGTTAACAATTTATTTTCGAATTTTAAACTACGATTGGAGAGATAAACTATAATTCACGCTCAGCCGGTGTCCATTCGCTCTACATGTCCAAACCAACGCTGCACCCTTTTCTTGATTCTGTCAATAATGCATGTCTCAGCCTTACACACTTCACGGATCTCGACATTTGTGCACCTATCATACTTCGTTTTACCACACATTCGCCTGAGGGATCGCATTTCGACAGCATTCAACCTACTTTCATCATTATTTTTCCAATTCCATACTTCGCTCCCATACATTAGAGTTGGAACTTGAACTAATTATAACTTACATTATAATCAATATGAACAAAAATAATTGAATTGAATTTAATAACTTAATAGTTACCATATTAAGTTATTAAATTCAAACGCATTATGTTTCCTATTTTTTTTTTCGTATTTTCCCTTCTTCATTTAATTGAATTATTTGAGGAGATTTGTCTGCGTCATCTCCCGGTTTTTTAAGTTCAAGCAAGAGTTTTCATTATCTTATATTTGATATATTAACGTGTATAGGTACTTTTTTGGATCGTCAGTTTATTTCAATATATATTTTTTATTTTTTTATTTAATATAATTACTTATTTATATTACTTGCTCTTTGCACCTTTTATTTTTTTATATATTTTCAATTGACTTATGAATGTTTACATTCCCCATTCCTTTTTTAATTATATTTACTTTTACATGGACAGTTTCAATATTAGATTATTTATTTTTTTTGCAATCTGTGGCAAGTTCATTATATGAAATTGCTGTCTTAAAGTATTTACGTTTGTATAGATACTATATTTGAACTTTAAAATGTTTTTTTAATTTTATTACCATAACGCTATTTCCCATGTTTATTTATTTGTTGAGGCTACAGCCGTCAATAAATAAATAAAATCGTCAATATTTTGAGTTTGTCCAAATTTTTGTAGACAAGGACTGGATTCAACTCCCTGGGGAGCTGTTTATATTAACATATTGTCTGTCTCTTCTTAAATTTTCACGAACCAGATGCACAATAAGTTTTTCTGGGTAATTGTGCCGTGTATATCGTTCATACTATTTACCGACGTTTCAGATCGCATTACATCGTCCATCATCGGGGTTGATGTGTAACATCTTTGCACCACAAAACCAAGAGGTCCAATAACAGTGTTGAATTTTCAGCACAGAAAACCAAGATTTAAGAAAAATCACATAAACTACCATCTCTAATTCATCTCACTGGGAATCGAACCCGGAACCCTTCATCTTATCCATAACGGAGACCATTAATAATATTGTTATGTTATTTATACTTTTCCTGGTCTACCAATGGAGTTCTAGTGCCAACCCCAATGTATAAGACCAAAGTATGGAATTGGAAAAATAATTATAAAAGTAGGTGGAATGCTGACGATGTATGATAGGTGCACAAATGTCGAGTACGGTGCACTATGTAAAGCTGAGACAAGCATTATCGACAATATCAAGAAAGGGGTGCTGCGTTGGTTTGTATATGTAGAGCGAATGGACAGCGAAATTTAGACTAAAAGGATCTACGATGCGAATGTTGATGAATGCAGAAAACGAGAAAGACCGAGGAAGACATGGTACGATCAAATCATTTGGAGATGTGACGGACAAACAAACAAACTCAACACAGGGCTTTGGTACCATGGAGGTGGGATTTATGTTTCAATAAATGTCACATAAGTATATTGTAAATAAAATGAATAAGTAAATAAAAAAACAAACAAAAACGTGTTTTTTCAGTTTTGTAAAATAAATATAGGCGAATTATAGAAAAATAAATTGGAATAACCCTGCAATAATAAATACACAGGTACATATTTAAAAGTATTTACAATGCAAATTAATATCCATTTGGCAATTTTCGACCTGAATACGGCCCATTGTTTTGCTGCGAACTGTAGCTAACTTAATACCCAATAGTCATAGAATAGTTTTTCTACGTTTGGGCTCCTCTATAGCTTAGCGCATTATTACTCTGAGGTTTAAATAAAGACTTACAAACTCCCTTTGGGTGATTTTTTTGAAAAACGGCGCGAATAAATTACATAATTTTTATTTTTAAAAATAATTTTATTTCTGCACTCTAATTGCAACACTACATGTATTAATGAGCTCATCCTACGCTGCCAAGTCTTGTTCATCCCGAGTCAGGTCCTCATTCTAGAATAATTATGAAATTAACTGCTTAACGAGTTGACAGCAGTCCTTTTTATATTATTTTAGGAATATATAACTAACTAACTAACTAACTAACCATCACGCCATTTCCCCAGAGGGGTAGGCAGAGAGGATAGAACGCCACACCACTCTGTCCTGGCACACTTCCTTTGCTTCCTTCACATTCATACATCTTCTCATGCACGCACGTCGATTATTCCGACTTTTCACATGACCACTTTCAAGAATTTGTTGTACTTGATCATGCCATGTCTTTCTCGGCCTTCCTCGACTTCTACAACCAGACACATTCGCATCATAAATCTTTTTAGCCGTTCTTTCATCATTCATTCGCTCCACATGACCGAACCATATTTATGTATGTATTATTATAGTTTTTTTACCTCACTTATAAAAACGGTTTATTGTTCCCGTAACTAAATAAAACTTTTATTTAAAATTGAGAAAACACTAATTAAATGTCAGTATAAAATAATTCCTCTCGCTCGATAACAGATTTAAAAACAAGAGAGTTGTTTAAGATCGAAGTGTGTGGGAGTTAGGAATAAATTATTACCTGTCGTTGACTGCTAATTTATATCGTTTATGAAGAAATTTTTTGTCCAAATAAATTCAACTTATTGAACGTGGGAATTTTCTTATGCAAATTTCTAACCGCAAATCCCGTAAAAAATACCATCACACGTCTTCGTTCTTAAATATGACTTAAATAATTTTAATTTTTTCTAGGATTTTGTTCTGAAATTATAAAACGCATAATTTTATACTACGATATAAAGACAAGTAAACATTGACATCCAGTTTGTATATATAAGTCTTCACAAATTGATTTACTATCACAAACTGAAGAAAACATGTATAAGTGAATGTAAAAAAATTGCAGATGAATTTGAAAGACATGATCAGCCTATGTTGATCTATAGCTGGACATTGACTCGACCTGTCTTCTCCATTCCTTCCGGTTCTATACCGTCTTCATCTACTGTCTCCAGGTGAACTCCAAAAATCTTATTCCTGTCTTCACCCGAAAACACGATGTATTAATTTATCATCAGGAACTTTTAATTTCTACTTTAACCAAGCAATTTAATTTAATCTCTTAATGTTATTCTAACCATAACTCGTTCTCTGTGCAACTTGTAAATTATATGAAGACCGCTTGATCAGAGTATAGTCGCTGCAACTTTGTGAGAAACAATGAAATAAGAGAACGGATGCAACAAACTTTGAGCATACATCAACAATAACATACTATCACGCCATTTTGCTGTTACTGTTGGCTAAGAGGATAAAATGCCATATCACTCTGTCTTTTAATATATTTATATATATTTATATATCGCTTCCTCTACTTTCATACATCCCCTTATGTACGTACGCCGATTATTACGACTTTTAACATTGGATTTGGTGCGTAAGTATACAGTTTTACCACGCATTCACCTGAGAGATCGCATTTAGACAGTATTTAGCCTACTGTCACACTTGTTTTTCCTATACTTCGCTTCCACAAATAAGAGTGGGAATCGGGACTCCAGTGCGAACTGCTAATTTTGCCTTCTTTGACAAACATTCATTTTCCAATGTTGATTCAAGTAATCTGATACTCGTACATGTATAATTAAAAATATTAAGAAAAGGTAACTTACATGGTTGGTCATATAAAAACGAGTGGATGACGAAAAAATGGAAAAACAAATATTCATGGTAACGCAGGAAGAGGACGACCAAGTAAGACGTTATCATCGAAGGGCATCTATGGCAAGATGCATGAATGCGGAAGAAACTAGGAATGCATGTTAGGACAGACGCAGTGGCATTCTGTTCTCTCTGTTTCTAAATAATAGTAGTACGGTTATTTAAAATATCGAAACAATTGTGCAGTCTAAGAAATAAAAACAGCTTTTATTTACATTTTTTACATTATTATTTATAAAAAAATTACAACACAGATATTAAATCAAAAATATCAATCAACAACAATTCATTAAGCTGCAGTCTACGGCAAGTTTTTTGTAAAATCGGCAATTTGAGATGGCGCGGCGTGAGGATGAAGTTCTACAAAAGATATGCCCCTTTACCATATCATAAATTAACGTTATTGCATTGCACCGTTATAGCCAAGTTATGGCTCTACTGGGCAAGTCGACTTGTGCCCGTTTTCCGTGTTACAAATATGAAAATAATCGTAAGAAGGCACAATTTTAATAAGGTTTTTTTCTTTGACACTTTTTTACTAATATCGACTTAGGTCAAAATGAAGAATACATAAATTTGTATTTATTTTCCTTGTGAGTTATTGAGTAGAGTTTTAAATTGGAGTAAAAATTCAAAATAGCAAAAAACCCGACCTTTTCCGTGACACAACAGAATTTATATAGCGCCATTTTTGTGAACATCACTTTAACGGCGCTGTACCAGCCATGCTATTCCATAAGGAGTTTTTTTTTCGTAGTTAAAATGTCAAATCTACGTCCTGTGTTTATTTTATACTTTACCCTGAAACTTAAGTAACAAGAAGTTTTGCAATTCTTATATAAGTAAAAGTAATATCACTTTGCTACGACGATCATGGAAGTTGCATGCTGCTCCTAAAAAGGGGTTCTCTCAAAAAGGCCTATAGTATATATGATGAACCAAGAAGTAACCCTTTTACTATTGTATATTGATTTATCGTCTTCACATTTTCAAAACATGTTCCGGAAACACAGAAAAGGTTTCAATATTTTAAATAATTATTTTGTAGAACAATTTGTTTAATTCAAATATTATAAATGAATCACTGGTAAGGTTTACTTAAAAATATATTAAGCTATTTACAATAACCCTTAAAATATTATTTTACACGTGTATGGCGGTTTGATCATTGAAAAGAGATAGTATATATTCTAATAAAGATAGATAATATTTTTGAAAAGGTAATAAGGAATTCTACACATTCACATTACCTTTCATTTCGTTTCAGAAGGCATTATAAAAACTGTTTTATATTCACTATTGTCCCAGTTTGACTAAATTTTAACACATATAACACCTCCTGCTATAATATATGAATGTCTTCAATTCTAATATCTGCTGATTTTTGTGAGATAAATTAGCTAAACCTTTTATTCGTGTGTTTCGTTCACAACAATCTTCCCCGTTTCTGTTGTAATGTGCATTCATTATTATATTATCCCGGTTAGGTAAAATCGAGTAAACTTAGTCAATAAACACTAACTTGAACACAGGTATTCAACGTAATGTCGTTTAAAAGGGCTGATAAATGTCTAAATATCACTATATTCAAAAGTAATTTATAAATCCTTATTTGACAATACTTTTATTTAATATCCTGTTATTTTTTATTGAATATAATGACAAACTAACATTAAATATTAATAATTTGTTATAGACTAATACTATGAGCATAAGTTGAGTAGAGTATGTTACTTGACACACCCAAATATATTTACAGATATGGGCCAGAGGATTGCAAATGTCCATGAACATTATTTGAAAAAATATTATGCTTACTTTATAACTAAATTTAGAAGAATTAATTTTTTTTTAGTTATAATTGGCAATGCATATAAGATGTCCATATAAAAAACATAATTATATTCGATGTAGTTCGCCTTTCAAGCGTATATTTTATTTAACAAATGAGAGGATTTTCAGAAATATGAAATTAGGTGTGTGGATCAAAACAATTTTTAAAATTCCAAACATATCTGGGATCTGCTTATTTTTTAACTTTAGGATTGATATAATTATTTTTTCTAGTGGATGATTTATACAGCTCTATTTTCGTTATATAATGCCTCAAAGATGCTTCATGAATTGTGGTATTAGCCAACAATATGTTTGGAAATATAGTTCGGTAAATGTAGATGTATTTTTTCGTTTAAATTAATTTATGGTTGGATCTCGTTTCTAATAGAACATTATTTGATGCAATGCATTTGCATATTATAGTTCACAATATATAATTTCCACTTTTTTGCCGCACAAAAGATCTGACAGGCGTCTCACGCTTAGATCAGCTACGTCTACGGTGAGAGGAAAAGCTATTATACCTCTACGCAAACAGCGTACTAAATTTAGTGAACGCGCATTTGCGGTCGCAGACCCTATGGCATGGAATGCTCTCCCGGCAGAGGTGCGATGCTGTGAAAGTGAAGTGATGTTTTGGAAAAAACTTAAAACCCACTTGTTCTCTAAATCATTTGAATAAATCCGTAGCATGTGACAACAAAATAAATTATTTTAATTAAATTACAAATTTAAAAGAATCACTATGTAAAGCGCCCTTTAGGTATTTTATTGCGAAAATGGCGCTATATAAGCTATCCATAATAATAATAATCTAAAATATCCGACTTAACTGGTGAATCACAACATGTAAAATTAACTTTTGAAAAAAATCATATTTCGATTATGTAGCTTCACCAGGAATCAAACCTGGAGCCCCTGCACGTAAGACAAGCATCTTTCTTAGCCATTAGACTACGAGGGCATCAGTTTGACGTTATTACATTACCTTGATATGTTTGGGTTTGTAGGCATAGTGTTTTTGTCTTTACGTTTCCAGTTTTAAAAACAGGATTTTTTGAAAAGAGGGTTGTGGAAAAATAAAATAAAACGATTAACGAGAAATAATAGTATTTAATTATAATGTTTGTGATATTCTATAAATACATAACGACCTCGAGGAATACGTCAATACATTGTTTTTGAACATTGCATAATCCAAAACATTACCATAACTTTTTTACATGGACGAAATCAATGAATTTTGATTATTTGATAATTGAAAAATTATTGTATTGAGCCAACGATTGCAGGTATCTCCATATTTGAGCATTATGTTATGAACACTGTTATTTTACGTTCAGAATACATTTCAAATGGTAGTTTTAAATGTGTTTTTCTATTTTAAATAAAACTCAAACTACATTATTTTACGATTTTGGAAATAAAGTTTTTTTATTATATTCTACATTCGTTTCTAAATACATAATTTATTTTTATTTTGTGTACAAATGCGACCAATGGAACCCTCATCGTAACAAAATGTATCCAATATAAAACATAATAAGTGTCTAAATAATCATGAATATAAGTCAATAATTTAGACAATGGAGCCTTTATAATATATTA
Source organism: Micrasema longulum (assembly GCF_059751315.1). NCBI lineage: Eukaryota > Metazoa > Arthropoda > Insecta > Trichoptera > Brachycentridae > Micrasema > Micrasema longulum. Next base: position 237,676 of record NW_028277313.1, on the reverse strand, counting down.
TAGTGATGAAATAATATAAATTTATTCTGTATAAATCTGTTATCACTTAGTTTATTACCTCATCAAAAAGATATGATTAAAAATATTTTTATACATCTCCAAATTCTTCAAAATATACTTAATTTATTGTAGAAACTAATCTCACTCCTCAACTTAATTTTAATTGGTTTAAAATTAAAATACTGACAATTTATCGGACCTACTAAAAAACGTTGCAAGCATTTTCTATTTTTTCTAATTTTCCATTTACCTTGTAGTTTTCATTTTTAAATCTAAACATTATGAAGTACGATTTTTAGACATGTAAAAAATTTGTACTCGATTTCAACCTATGTTTTCCAGGTTCTATTAATCGCACTCGTTGTTCACAAAACAGACCCCTTAATATTGGTACATAAGGTCAATATAATACAGCATTCCGTCAAATAATGGAATTTTACACAGTATATCAATAATAAATAATGTGATCCTCCCCTAATACAAGTTGCAGAAACTGAGTTATTTTATAAATAATGCGATATATTGTAAATTAGTAGTACATTTATTAGGATTTTGTATACAAGGTTTTTATTTAGAAAGAAAAATGCCTTTTCTTTCCGTAATTGCTGTGGAATTATTTTTTAAACTACTTGTATTACACGAAATCAAATGATACAACATTTTATATTATATTTTTACGTACGGGACTGTTGAAAAATTAAACTTTTAAAGAAATGTGCCTATCTATTAATTACATCTAACTTAATTACATATCAATATTTGTGAGCCATTTGTCAAACATTTCACATAAATAAGGAGGATCTTTTTAGGTTTAGCGTGTCCCTTTGTTAAATTCAATATTTTGACTCGAACATGTCAAACCAGTCCATTTGATTAAGGACTTAATTTACTCTTTGTGTTTACTACAATGAATTACGAAAATTTGGAGGTTTCGTATTTAGTTTCATAAAATCACTTCAAGGGCGAAGTTTGTCCCCGGCTGTTGAGTTTTCGTACAATTTTATTCATACGCATGCTTCTAAAATTCAAAATAACATAAATGTAGGAATTATACAAGACATACTTAGGTACTCTAAATTCACACTCGTGTAGTGCCGATTCATAATAAAAACATCCCTTAGCTCATGGCAATAACTTTTTACAACCACCTTAACTCTAATAACTATAAGCATTCGGTGATAAAAGTTAACTATTTAAAATGTTCGTGACCGTAGTAATTATAATATTTTAGTAATAAAAAAATGTATCTGTGAATACTGAAACCTCTACAAATTCAAAATATAATATATTTATTTTCTATAAACAATGAATTGCACAAATCATCTATTTTTTAACACATACAAGATGAACTGTCATATTAAAGATAGATTGTTTTTATATTCGTGAACATATTTTCTTATTTCGCGCACTTGATTGCTGTAGTCTTCGCTTTTCTCACCCCGAGATGATTTCTGGTCCAGAAGAGGTGAGCAGAGAAGACTCAGCTACATTGCATTTCTGAAACAAACCAAAAATATCCATTACAATCCATAAAATAACCCATTTTGTCAAAAACGTTCAATATCATGTGTATAAGTAACGGTCACAGTTATTATTACTGCCCTTTAAATAATTAGGGTTATTCTTATAAATTCCTTTAAAATCATCAATTACTATACCATGGCGTAGAACTTTGTACATCAATTTTGAATTATTAAGACTGCGTGTCATTTAATATTAAGAACATATTATAAAATCAGTTTTCACAAGAAAACTTTGTACATTATTCTACAAGCAAAAAATAAAGACTGAATAATGTTTTTACTATATAAATACACCTTTTTTATTTGTCACGTCTTTTGTTATATTTTTTTTATGGTTTTTCTTTTTACTGTGTATTTTACTATGTTTTTTTTAAATATGTTTTTATATGTATATAACATGTAAAAAAAATTGCCATATTTTTTGCTAGGTATTTTATTTTTTGAGCTTTAAAATATATTTTTTGCTATGTTTGATACCTTTATTTATTTTTTTATGTATTGATTACTATTTTTTAAATACAAATATTTTTAACTGGCTAAGATTGGGGTAAATAACAATAGTTAGATAATCAAAGCAACGTTGTAAAAATGTAAAATTTATGTATTTAATATGATAATAAATAAATAAATAAAGTTTTAATAAAATTTATAACTCAGTCTTTAAATCTGTCATCAATATTTCGTAACTCAATGAAAAATACTCATTAACACCAGAATATTCAGCGTTATAAGGATTGTAAATCTCTTTTGACGGGTGATACTACCGTTCATAAAAAATACAAACATTTATTATGTGTGCACATCCAAAGATAGGTCTAATGCTGTTATTAAAATTTAAAGTCAATAAATTACGAGTTCGGAGACCGAGCGCTCCCTCGTATGCCGGGCGAGAATTAGCATCTTCTAACTGGAAGGACTTATTCTACCTTCAAAAGATAATATACCTCTGTCCTGGTCAAACAAAGGGCTACAAGGTGTCATGAAGAACACCTGCCTAAATAACTTCTTGACCTAATCATTTAGGATTATAAAATAAATAACGAATTAATGTTGAAAAATTATAACGATGCGTCTTTAATGAAATTCAGAGATATTTTTAATAATTACTTATAAGAATGGTACATTTAATGTTTAATAATAAACAGACTGGTGTTGCTTTTTCAAACACTTTAATGATGATGACGGGACTCTTACACTGATTTTAGAATAAAAGTTAATTTTTCTGATCCTTTAATACAAAATGAAATTTAAACTTACTAATCTCTAGCGTTATTTGGAGATATAACCCTTAAATAGAATGTAATTTTGATAATGTTATCTGACTTTGCGTTGTAGGAAAAATTAGGATGTATGCGATTTTTTTTAAAATTAACTACAATAATCCGCGACGTGTTAATATAATGAAAACTACGCAATTATGTTTAAACTGTGGCCTATCTTTAACGCAGACTAACATTATTATAATCAAGAAGATTGGAATTTGACAAAATTCAACCCCCTAGGGAGCTGTTAATATTGACATATTACAACAGAGATGCAAAAAGAAGTATAAAAATTGAAATCTCTGAACCTCTTCAACTTCACAAACAGCAACAGATGGAAGCATTCATAGAATAAAGATGTTCAAATATAGGCAGAATTGTGAATGTTATACAGTGTGTAAAGTGGCCACTTAAACCAGCCAATGACAGGTCGTAGGCCCTGAAGATGCCCAGACTTCTATATTCCCGTTTATAAAATGGTGTCCATTTCTGTTGTAATATGTTTTTTTTACACAAAATCTTTTTATAATTCTCAAAATGTAGATATGTATTAACATTGAAAACCGTATTCTTGTCTGTCTAAAATTTCATAACAAATAAAATAAAATATGAATTGTAAATAAAAAATTGTAAAGTTCTTCAATTACTTTAGGTAAACCGATGAAGACTTTCCTGTGGACATTATTTTGGTTGGTTTCGGAGAAAAATGGTTACAAATCTGAGAATACAGAGGTTTGTTATTCCGAGAACGAAGGATGCTTCCCGCTCCATGGAACTGCTTCTTGTAAAAAAGGACCGAGTGCTTTTTTATGAGAAACTGAAAAACAGTTTTATTCGCCGTAAATATCAATTATACAATAAACAATTTGAAGAGTTTTAGAATGTTGTTTTTATATATGTACTACTTATTAAAATTTATTTATTCTTTCTTTATTTTATAGCAGTTAATTAAAACGCCTGAAGACTTGATAAACACTAGCTTGCCTGTTATTTTTTAATGCACGAAAAAAAATATTTATGCGCTTGTAACTCGTTAAATTACGTAAATTAAATACAATAAAAATACATTATGTGGGTAATTACTAAAACGGTGTAATTTGTTCGCCATTAAATGAAATATGTATTATTAAGAACACACGATGTCGCAAGACGCGAAATTAGCAGTTCACAGTGGAGTTCTGGTGCCGAGCCTGATGCAGGGGAGCGAAGAATGGACTTGGACGAAGTAGGCTGAATGCTGTCGAATTTCGATCTCTCAAGCAAATAAGTGGAAAAACGATGTATGATAGGTGCACAAACGTCGAGATCCGTGCACTATGTAAGCCTGAGACAAGCATTATCGACAAAAGGGGCGCTGCGTTGGTTTGGACGTGTAGAGCGAAAGGACAGCGGAAGAACGACTAAATGATCTACGATGCGATGTTAATGGATGCAGAAAACGAGGAAGACCGAAAAAGATACGGTACGATCAAATCTTACAAACACTTGAAGATGGAATAATGAATCATGAGAGGATTTATAAAAGTAGACGAAGCGAGATATGTATGCAAAGACAGAGTGATATGGCATTCTATCCTCTCTGCCTACCCTTACAGAGAAATGACGTGACAGTTTGTTTGTTGTCAAAAGCGTTTGATTATGTTTTCTAACTATATTTATTTATGCTAGAATTTGACTGTTTTATGAATCAATTGGTATTTGGCCAGAAATATAATTGAATATTAAATTTGCTAAAAACAAATGTCGGTATTGTCTCATCTTATATTCAATTAGCGGGCTTTTTGTGCAGTGGTTGAATTTTACGAGTTCCATTTTTGTGTCAACGGCAATATTATGCGATTTCGGATTCAGAACTTGAGGAATGCACTTAAGCCCATGAAAATATTTGCGGTCGTTCAGGCTCGCCCAAAAAATGTTCAAAAAAAGTTTACCGCGTTTTAACTCGAAATTCAGTCTAAAGATCTTTATGTTTGCGTAAAACTAATAAAGAGGAAAACAGATTTAAAAAATACAATTATACTATTATTGGATATTATGGTATCTTATGCGTGTAAACTCACGATTTTTTGGATTTTATAAACAAATATTTGCGTTTTTATGATTTACCCGAATATTTCATTTTTAAGGGGGTTTTATCTAGCCATAAATAATGAATTAGTTAAAAAAGGGAATCGAGTTGTTTTAGGTACGCTGTTGAAGATTGTTTTGAGTTTTTGTTTTATATTTTAATATGTAAAGCTTACAAACAAATATGTAACTTTTTTTTAATGCTGAGTTTATAGAAATGTAATGTTCACTCCAGTAATTGTATCAGATGATACGACAAATTAATGAGTTAGTAAAGTGTTGATAAAACCTTGATGAGGTGACTTTGATCCAAACTTCTTGTTTGTTTGAAGATCAAAGTTGTTTTAAAAAGAGTCATATAAAACAAGTGTGAGAAAAGGATGCATCGGGCCCACCGCAGCCTGGCTGCGGGAAACAAACCGACCTCGGACAATACTAATCCTTCTCATCCAAAGCGCTAACTGTCCGCCTGCGGTGAGTCTCGGCGAGAGGGGGTTATTGAGAACTTTTAACGCGTGTCCAGTCTGTTTGGATATATTATTGTCACTTTGGGATAAGTCCTATCGCCACCTTGGTGACAGTGACAAATGGAGCGAGATCTGATCTGGTCGCGGGGACACAAAAACCCAGCAGTAACTACGAAACAATGAAACCGAAGGCCCAATGTAAAAAGTACTAAATACATAATGTAGTTTTATGGTTTATACAAAGAAAACTAAAGGTTTGAGTAGATTTATTTTTTTAATAAATAGTTTTCTTTTTTTACATAAATTGTTTAATCTCCATAAAGCATGGCGAAGTCATAAAGTATAATCCCATCGGTATCAAAATTTTTTTTTCCAATTTAATTTAATATTGTATTTCGTAAATATACTCAAACCAAATAAGTGTGAAACAAATTATTTATGTACTGAATAATATGAATCAGATTTATGAATATGTAGTAAATTGGTGTTACCAGTAATTTAAAAGGCAATAAAATTATTTCATTTTATTTTCGATTCAATAAAATAATTTTATGTATTTACCTGGATTTTATAAATTAGGTATTATTCACTTCTGTGTGAGTTTCCACGTTATTTTTGTTTTGTCAATATGGCAAGGTTGTAAGAAAAACTCTTTAAAGAGGTTCCTTCCAATCACGTATTTTAAAACGAGGTTTAAGGTTTCATTCAGGATGTCGAATTATTCGGTCTGCCACTCCTCTTATCTTAAGTCTGAATGTCGCGTTAATATATTCTCAGACAAACAGGAATATGGGTGAAAACTGAACACGACGAAAGAACTAAGGCCGGATGAATGGACCCCAACTCTTGAATGGGCCTCGATTATTAATGAAACACATTTGATACTCTAAAACTTGTTTTCATTCAGAATAATTATGACGCGACCCAACCAATGACCACTTGACAGTATTTTTTCCCATTGATGGTATTAACACGGACAGTTTAAAGCAAGTTTTTTCACCTCAGACAGATTTTATCAAGCTTCAAGCGGACAGCTCTTAGTTTGACATTTAGCTTAATTACGTTCAACTCATTTAGATCCTGCTGAGATTTCATCGTCGCATAATGATTACCTACCTATCAAATACATGTACAAAAAAAAATTGCAGTCCCTCTAAGCTAAGTTTAAAAAATAATGTATTTGGTAAAAACCAGCCAAGTATTTAAGTTAAAATATTCAAAAACCTTTTTGGTTTTCTGTGAGAAGTTAACACTAGTTCGAGGTTCGGGTGGAGAGCAGTTATGTGAACTCCGCCTAATGAATGTACGCTTTGGAGGTTTTTCTTATCTCGCTGGAAATCTCGCGCGGTCCCTCGTATAAAAATCTGACACCATATTCTGGCCGCAGTGAAATAATGGTACCAGTTTTGAGGACACAACAGGAAACAATAACTTCACGGCGGGTCTACAAGAACGTCGTTTTTTCGAATTTTTTTATTTGACTTAGAAACCGGAGTGTCCATAGTTTAATGGGAGACCCCGAGCTGCATGCAGACGTATTCATTAGACTGTTGTATGTGCTGACTGGGATATTTTTCTTAAACCTCCTCCGACTTGTTTTTTTATGTCTTCCGCTTGATACATTTCAAGTTTCGTTTACACATTCAGAAATAATGTGGGTAATTAAATAATAGCGACTCGCGCACGGGCCATTGAATCCGGGAACGGAATACATGGCCGAGATTTATTTACGATTTATGATGGAAAGGTTCGAGCGATAAAGTAAATAATTCCTTACCTTAAGAGACTCGGAATCTTCCTCAGACTGGTGAGACGAAACCGTTAGTGAGTTGCTGGGAGCTGAAAACAAAAGTTGAAGAAATATTTACTCGAGATACGGGAGTAATCAAAGTGAGCTTAAAGTAAGTAGAGGCAACAAGGATAGGTGAAACGAAGTGGGAAGTAAATGAGGGGAAGTGGGACTCACCTCTTGTAGAAGGGCTTGAAGGCGGCGTCGGGGTGGAAGTCGTCCCGTGAGGGCCGCGGGGAGGAGCCCTGCGCGCTACTGCCACCGCTGCCGAACGGCGCCGCTGCAGCCGGCAGCTTCATACTCGGTGGAGTCTGCGGCGGGGTGTCCGTCTGGAGCTCCGGAAACCCCGCCGGGTGCGCGCAGGACTGCTGCCCGTTTCCCGACTGGAAGAAGCCGCGCCCGTAGTAGCCGCCCTGCGGCAGCGCGAAGTTCTGGTAGTGGGCGGGCCATCCCTGCGGGGGCGGCGGCGGCGTCTTGCAGGCCGCCGTGTCCGCCAGCGACCAGATTTTGGGCTTGGTGGCCGGGATGGGCACGCCGCAGTCGGGCCCGCGCGGCTCCTCCTTCATGCCGTAGCCTAGCATCTGGTGCGGGTGCGCGTGCCCGGCGTGCACGGCGTGCCCGGCATGCGCGTGCGCGTGCTGCAAATGGTGGTGGTGCTGGCCCATCATCTCCTCCGACTTGCGCTCGTCATCTGTAAGGTCATCATCGTCATCAAGCGGTTTGTCGTGATGCTGGAGTAGCTGCAGTTGGCGCTCGGATTTCACATGGTGCATGGAATCTGTATCGAGAATAACACTAGTCAAGTCACCTCGCTCACGGAATGGAACAACTCGCAGGGATCAAAATTGGCTTTCTAACTATTTATGATCAAATGACAAATGTTTCGCGACAAGCGACGCTTAATATTTATTCTAAAATAATTCAATCGACCCCGGAATAGGAATGTTGTCTAATCTGCGATCCGTTCAATTTATAATAAAAGCAGATGGTAAATAACAGAAGGAAGTTTGAATATGGCGACCGCACCCAGCACACATCATCACTAGCTATCTGACCGTAATTTGAATTACGGAATTCGAGTATATTTCAAATCAACCACTCTTGCGGGTAGGAACAACGGGCGAAATTTGTTTACACTTATGGAGTTATAAGAATATTTCCATCGGACGAAATAAAAACATGATGGGATTTCAAATAAAGAACGAAAGGCTTAAACAAACATTATTAGGAAATGAAGTAAGTGCCCCGCCGGTATTGATGAATGGCCCGACCTGCGGAGACAGCGTGTTGGCTGGCTTCAGTCCACACAGCGTGTGGTAACTGCTAACATGCGCTCGTATATTCGTACGCTTCATTTGAATGCCCATTTGGATTCTTAATTCCCAATAATTCTTTTTAATAGTGTCTCTGGCTGGGATAGCCACCCCTCCCACAAGTCCGCATACTTGGAATAGCGAAACGTCGAAGAGGACTATCAATCTGTCCCCCGATACATATTCGGCTGTACCCCGCTAGCTCTGCGCGAACATATCGCGCTGCTTGAAGAACGCTAATTAATGTTACCGGCTGACTATTCATCTACAATCTGGTTTTTATCATTCATGAAAACATTTTATACTTGCGATCAGAAACGCGAATGGACTCCATTGATTAAACTCGGTTGGTAGTATTACGTTATACTTTGTCATTAGGTTATTGAAGAAATCGAGCAGTGGTTTTAATATTTATAAATTCATGAGAACCGCTTTCTGTAAACTGAACAAAAAACTTTTGTTCGCAGTTTTTCATAAGCAATGTAAACGTCAGTTAGATTATTGAGTAATCTACACATTAAAGATACTCTCCGATTTCCCAGCATATTGTCCCTAAAACCGTATGTCTTTATTATTAGTTTACCGAAGGGATAAGCTTAAAATCTAATAAAGAAATCGCGATTGCTTCGCAATGAACCATTTGCAGAGTGGTTATCCGATTAGCAAAGTGAAAACACCACTTGTGGCCCTCTGCATCCCCTTCGTCTTTATTTCTTATTTCACCCCCTGGCTTTTATTTGAAGCCAAACGCCGGAGCAACCCTGAGAGCTATAATGCCTACAGAGCGTATACAAAAGCTTTAAACCGTTATTGTGTTGTGATTTTTTCTTTATTTCTATTACTAGACCTATTTTCTACTTTAAAACACGATTTCAATTTCTCATATTGATTGTAACGTATGAACATTTAAACAGCTTAATAAATTTCTTCTCAAAATGTCAATTTAAGGATAAAAATAAGTTAAAGCAAGGCTGGTAGTATTTCTGATTAACATTGAATTTGTTAGGTAAGTAATATTTGAAAATATATTGAAGGGTACAAAGTAAGGTTTGTTTACCCTGTGCGTATAGAGGGGCATCTAAGTAAGTCGTGACCCATCAAATAACGTTTGGGGGCTCTCTGAACGGTATAATGAAATTCACACCCCGGCCCACTCTCCCTCACTTAATGCTCACAGCTCTGGCTTTTAGGGAGACCGAAGGGGAGAATTAAGATACTTATCCGCCAAATTATTTTCATTCATTACCGAAATCATCGTTTCCTGGGCTTAAATTCTGATTTTTATCTCGCTCGTTACAAACCCTAAAACGCTCCGGGCAGTTTACGCATGTTGGCTCCATTACAATTTAATATCGCAGCATTTCTCGAAATAAGCTATTTTATATTCATCAGCAGCCCTAATGTTTGATAACGTTGTTTTTATTAAAAATACGGCTATCCTTCTCCGACTCTAAGTGCGGCGGGAAGTTTATTTGCCATGTTGTTTTATTACGAAATAAAAGGTTTGTAGATGGACCCTAAACTTGCGTTTACAGATAAAAAAATGTAACATTCAAAATTAACGCCATTTTTGCGTTTTAATTTTTAACCGAAATAAACGTTATATTAAGGAATCGAAACTGGTTAAATTACTTAAAAACAATCCGAAAAATAGGGGAGAATTATTACGATGTGCATATTTGACAAGACCTAAAATCGATGAAGTGGAGTGAATGTTCTAGCAATAAACTCCCCACGCGCGTAGCACACACTGCTCGGTATATTTATTATGAAATATATTTTTCCAAACTACCCTACTTCGAGGAGAGAAGGTCCCAGAGTGCAGCGTTTGTAATGAAAAGCGGGGCGCGCCACAGTGCGGCGCGAGGCGAGGCGAGCTGCGGGCCTTCCTCGCTCGGAGTCGGCTACGGGCGGCCTACCGTGGCGGCTCGATGTGACGCGCGGGGCATATAAGTAATAAGGCACTTATATAAAAGATCTATAGGGACACGTGTTGTTTGAAACTTGCCTATAAAAATATCTCGTTTTCTCTTTATACTATTTGCCAGCCTCGACTCTCGACGCCGCCGAGTCCTTCCGTGTACGTATTCTGAAAGCTTTTATTTATCCCTTTCCCTTGTGGACCAACGCTTTCCCCGACACAAATCTAGTCTCCCCTCACGCATTCCTGCGTGCTACACGGACGTCAATATTAAGAGCTTTCATCCCCCGAGCCACCTCCCCACCCCCGCAGTCAGCAGGCGACTTCGCTCGCAACTCTCACTTTCGAGGCTTTCGGGGAAAACAATCAATTCTGTCTCTATTATATTATACTCGTTGGATTTATTGTTATAGGCTGTATGCGAACGTGCTCGAGTAAGTATTTGTTTGCTTTATTTTGAAAACTCGTCAGGAATCAATTACTTTGTTCCTTAAAACGAATTTTATTTTACGAATTAAATTTTTGTTAAAAATAATTCTGACTTAATTTTGAATCGCTCGTAAAACTAACTAATTACCATTTATGTTTTACGCGTGAAACTTCGGGTTTTCGGTAAAATATTTTGATCTTGCAATAGATGTCCGCGTTTATCGATCTACAGGCATTGTTCGCGTTGGACTAGTACTCTCCATAGGAATGTGGTCCCAGGCGGGTCCAGGGTGCCGAGGCTTGGAGTGGGTACCGCGCCATTCCGAAGCGTTCGCCGCAGTTTCCCTTTTCAGATTTCCCCCACGCAGCCTACATAATAAATGGCGCAAGAATACGAGTATATCTGCACAAATAATAAAGAGATGGGCGATACGCGTATCGGAGGGTGCTCCACCCCTAGAGAGAGAGAGATGCACAATAGAGAGTACTCTACCGCAAGAAGGAAATCCGGAATAGAGAAAAGCGGTTACGCTCGGTTTCTTCCCGCCCTTCTCTCTGAGCGAGATAATTCACTTACTGAATTATTCTCCAATAAAACTAAAGTGGGATTTAAAAGATCGGCTATTTAGGTAGTCGGTTAAGGGTGGGAGGGCTGTTTGTATTTCTGCTGAACTGTCAGTAAACACGATCCCCGTCGCGCTTTGTTCTCCGCAAAGAGAAATTACTCCAAACCTCAGAAAGCGCTCGTAACACATTATATACGTCGTACAACGGTTGTATTTTACATGCAAATCAAGTAAATGCAATAGATACCTCATGAAACTAAAAGTACATTTTCAAATATAAAGATGGTCTTTAAGAATCGCAAATTTTACAACAGTATTAATCGCAAAGCAAATTTATCAACGTTATTAGGAAATCAGTTAAAATGAACAGTATTTATTTCAGAGCATTAATATATTATCGCAATCGCAAAGAATGGCATAGCAATTTCGCATGTTGAAGGGGACGGGCGGGCAACAAGCATAGGTCACATTTGTTTCGAGTAATATTATGAATGTTTAATCAATTTTCTCCAGTAAGGAGACATTGTAAATCAGCAAAGATATACATAAATATTTACAAGTTTAGAATTAGTAAAAATCAGCAATAAAATTACACGTTGTCTTAAAATTAAAATTAGTTAATTTTAAAAACAAAATATTCAATTTAACAGGGCGGGCACAAAGAATTACGATAAATCGACCTAATCATCTAAATGCAATATGTTTATTATAAAATACTCATTTAAACTACATGAATGATTTTGATTGAGATTTTTACCTCTGTTAAACGATTCAAGTAAAAAAGATGAATAAATCTTTTGAATTCTTTTTGCCCGCCCTATTTGATTTTGGGCGCCCGTCCCCTACATACCTTTTGGACCCTTCATTTTATCTTCTAGAAGATCGTCTTTGTCCTTCTCGTCATCGGAGACCATGGCTTCATCATCATCGTCCGTTTTGTTCTTGGGTTCCCAGGTCATCTTGTTCTCCTTCTTGAGTCTCCTGCGCGCGTTGGCGAACCAGGTGGAGACCTGTGTGAGGGTCATCTTGGTGATGATGGCGAGCATGATCTTCTCTCCCTTGGTGGGGTAAGGGTTCTTCTTGTGTTCGTTTAGCCACGCTTTTAGGGTAGCAGTGGATTCCCGCGTAGCATTCTTACGGCGGGCTGCAAGATCATAACCCGCTCCATATCTGTAGACAAGTGCGTATATTTGTAATGAAATTATGATTACCTTCAAACTCACTTATAAAACTTTATCCACCTCCGTTGTATGAAAAAACATAAATTCTCACTTGAAAAATATAACAAATACATACAATCCAATCTGACTACCAAATTTATAAATACAACAAAATATGCGCTTCAAATTACATTAACTAAATTATAAAATTAACATTTGTAATGTACATAAAAAAATGTCGAGCTCTCCCTTAATTGTAGTTACATCTATCTTGGCGTTTAACCCTAGATACTTATATTTTATAACATCTTCTCAAGATACGTATCACGCTAAAAATTGTTTATTTATAACCAATCAAATTCATTTATGTGAAACATTTTTAAAATATGCCAGTACATTTTTCGTGAATTTATTCGCTATCGCTTGAGTTGCAAATCTGAGTCACGAAATTTAGTTTCATGAGATGATTGGAAGACACCTTTTGATAATTTTAACTCAACTTAAGCGGGGGATAATAAGAGCCTCAAGGGTGAAACTTCAATTTAGGGTGGAATTGAGTTTCGAGCTGGCATCCAAAAATGCTAACGCAAAGCTGAAGATAATGTGCATTCGAATCTTTGCCATGAACTAGAATTATTATTGCATGTTATTTCGGTAGTCAGATGGCCAATTACGGATGGTTCCCATCGGCAACTCTTTCAGTATTTTCATTTTCGATAGTTTAAGTAGATATTTCAGTAAAAACACAAAAAAAACAGCATGAATGTTTGGAAACGAATTTAATTACCATAAAGTAGACAAAAATTTAATGTTATAATTTGTTCATTGAAACAAGGTCTTAATTCAGCTCTCCTGAACATTTTTGAAAAAACACGGTCTCTTCTGCCATCTGACTATCTATTTATTTATTTTTTTTAAATATGCGTAATTTTATACAAAGATACACAAAAGGTTTTAAATAACTCTGGCATAAATGTAGTTGTCAAAACATGAACATGATTTGTTAAATGTTTAGACGTCTAAAAGAATAAAAATAAAAACCGTCAAAAACCGTCCAAAAACGCATTTGTTTGAGTTAACTAATTTCAATAAAATATATTTAAAACAATTTTTTACCCTCTTTTTTTCTTCTACCAACTGGTTTCAAAGCTTTACAAGCTACTTTATCAAGGTATAATCTACTTACTATACTATTTTATTCTAACAGTGATTACTGAATATTACATGTATACATATATGAAGTCAAATATTTTGTCATGTTGTTCTAATAAAGATGGGAAGTGTGAAATGTAATAAGTAAGTGAATAACCGCAAAGTTAATGCTTTAAAAATAATGGATAAAATAAACTTTATGTAATTATTTAGTTTTTTTTTTTATACATTTAAAGCACTAACATATTAAAATAAAATATTATTCAAGCTTAAGCTTAACATCTGTTAGCAAGCAGCAAGGATGATTTGCAACAGATAGTCTCTAGAATGTATGATGTATGCTTGGAGAGCGAATTGGCGATGAACAAAAGTAAGTCAAAAGTGATGGTATTTGAAATGGATAGTAATGTAAAGGTTACTGACTGCATAATAATGTAAACAACGAATGTCTCTAACAATTAGAAAAAGTTGTGTATCTGGGAAGCGCGCTTTCAAGAGATGGAAGAGTAGAAAAAGATGTTGAAAGGAGTGAATGCGGGCAACAAAATGAACGGAGCACTATGCACAGTAATTGCCAATAAGAATATGTCAATCGAAGCTAAACTGGCAGTGCACAACGGAGTTTTAGTCCCAACACTTATGTTTGGAAGTGAAACATGGAACTGGCAGAATAAGTATGAAAGCCGAGTGAACGCGGTTGAAATGCGATCAATATATGACAGGGTTACGAATGATGAAATCAGGCGAGAGTGTAAATCTGAGTAAAGTATAATTGATAAGATTAAGAAAGGGTCTCTTAGATGATTTGGTAAAATGGTTAAACAAGTAAGTATGGCGAAAATGCACAGTAACGTGAGACGAGGACGACCAAGAAAGACGTGGCATGATCAGATAAACCAAAGTCTGGTCATGTCAAAAGCAGACAGAACCGAAGGGCATGTATGAATGTGGAAGAAGCTAGGAATGTATGCCAGGATAGACGAGTGTGGCGGTCCATTCTCTCTGCCTACCCCTACGGGGAAATGGGGTAATGGTAGTAGTAGTTATTTAAGACTAACTTTAAAGTTACCTATTTGTAGTGATGACTCCACGAATTGCTGGTGAAATGTCACATGTACGATTTCAGTGTGTATCAACCAGTACGCAAATAAAAACATTGGTGAATTTAACTTTTCGATCTGGTCGGGATCCATGTGCGGTCATAGCACAAAGTATCGCTCGTTTACAACACCATATAAGACTTGCGTCATAATATTATCAAACTTATTATTTATAATGCATGTTTACGAAGTGTAAAGAAATGCATTTCCAATGTTTTTTGGTCAGGAGCCGCTTGTGGTTACATTGTGCAGTTCAACTTAGAAAATTAATTGGTGTATACTTTTTAATATATTCTCGTGGTCTGAAATATACATACATATATCTCGCAAGTACATAAACATCGTGCAGTTTATGTCGCGTCGTTTCTAGTTGTTTCATTGTAGTAACATTGAGGGTCGTGACTGATTGCATCGACTTGTTTTACCGTGGACATGCTTCGCTGTTTGCTAAGACGGGGATACTCTACCGAGACTTGGATTTCAAAGTTAATATTGATCTGCTGAGATACAAGTAGGTTCGTTCAAGTAACGCACGCTAGTTCTCATCCCACTCACACTGGAATAGAATATCCATTGACAGACGTTCCTCCAGAGATGAATAACCTTTGCAGTAAGGAAAAATATAAAATATCGTATTGCATATTAATAACACACAATTTATTTTTTTTAAATTTAAAAGCAATTTATATGCAAGAAAACTTATCCACCATTGTTATCTGTTTATACAGTACTTAGCGGAACGTATCCGCCAAATAAAAAGAGGTTCCAGTGTAATTAAAAATGTATTTTTTTCGTACTTAATGTCATTAAACGTCGGCCTCGTGGCGTAGTGGTCAATCCGTTTGCCTACCATGCAAGAAGTCTCGGGCTCTATTCCCGTAATGGTTCACATGAAATATTTATTCAAAAATTTGTTTTTACACTATAATATTTCAAAGTCCCTGGACTGGTACCCGAACCGTAAAACTGATCATCTTATATTTATATGATAAAAATATCAAGACACACGGATGCGAATCGTGACACCTCACTAGGTCCCAAAATAGCACAATACTGAGTTTTGAGAATAGGTGTCTCAGAAGAATCTTGGGTGTCGGTGCTTTGACTTTGTACGGAATGAAGTAATAAGAGAACGAACGCAGCAAACTCCGGTTACAACTGTCATCAAGCGGAAGCGATACGGTTGGCTTGGCCATGTACTGCGGATGCCTCCTGAGAGCCTCAACCACGCTTGCCTTTCAGGTTCTCGACGTCCTGGACGTCCACTGCTGACTGACTACGAGACCTACGAGACGCGAACCTGACTTGGAAGGATGCACAGGAGCTGGCCGCCGCAGATGGTTTCATGAGTAGGTATGTATCACGTCCAAAATATGAATTAGGAAGACCGGAAAAACTTTTATTCGTGAAACATTTCAACTGAGTTTTCTCAGTGCGACAGTAATGCATTTAGAGACTTTTATCAATACACCGACGATATAATAAAGTGTACATGAACGTAGCTGTTTGTATTAAAAGCGTGACTCGACGAATCAGAATTATCGTTAGAGTTGCTAATAAAATGGCTCCTCTTGGATATAATTGAGAAATACGATATTGGTTTCCACGCATTTCAATATTCACATGGTAAACTATATTGTGCTAGTGACATTATTATTACGAAGATAATTAAATTAAGCACCTACTCTGAATCTAAACAAAAAGCATTCTCTATCTAATGGCTCATAAGATACACATAATTGTATAATACGCTTGACGTCCAATTCATTAACGTTATTCATACGTCAGTGTCAAATAGAGCACTTAAATATTTAATATTATAATAACTTCAAGACGCTAATTGAAAATATTCACGGAAAGATTTTCCGGTGATAAGTGCTTTATTGTGCTTAAAAAGATTAACGTGAAGTGGGTCTAGTTAGTGAGTTTGGTTTTGAGATTTATTATATACGTTACTACTAGACAAGTTACTTGTTTGGGTGCAGAACGATTCATGACACTCGTAACAATGACCTTATTATTAAGACATTAAGCTAAAAATTAACAGGGTATTTTTCATTTCATTCCACAGAAACGCGAGCTGCAGGTGGTGTGACGGTGTGAACATACAACAATGCTCTCGAAGGGTTCTGAACAAGGGTCCGTGATGGTTGCGTCGCAGAGGAAATTGTTCAATGGAGTATAATTATACAAATAAGGTGTTCTAGCCTCCGCTCGCTACTAACCGAGCAAGATCACTGGATAACGCTAATAATTATTATTTTATCCATCGCTACCGCATTACTCCCGCTTCACTCATATAATTAACAAACAAAAATAGTATCTCGATTTTGTATTACAATCCGCAAACGGGTGAATCCACGAAACCGCGGAAATGTTTGGAAAATAATCTCTTAATAATATTATATGCTGCCACGGAGTGATGCCGAGCCCCACTTCCCCTACACCGTTAAAAAAAGGCATTGAATAAAATATTTCTTCAGTTCCTTCTCGCAGACTACATAGATCATATCGAACGACTTAAATATGAGCGATGTGCAAATACCCTAAAATGCCGCGGAGAGAAAAAGTAAAAGGAGAATAAAATATTGAAAAACGACGGAACATTATTTCTTACAATATAAAATGAAACCCGAAGAGAATACTTCAGAGGCAGAATAAAACTCCTCCGGGGGAAAGTCGGGAGAAGTTTGAAGTAAAGCTTATAAAATCAAACAAAAAGTGTGATTGGATTAGGATAGGATCAACACGGTATAGTTAAACTGATATATCTGTGTCCGTACGTGTAACAGGGGCCCAAAAGCCATTACAAAGTACACTGTGGAGACGGGAACCCAAGGGTGGCCCGTCAAACTTTGGGGATACAATACCTACCCCACCTAAACTTGTCGGATTGACACAGCATTAATGCTTTTAAGAATGTAACAAAAAAGCTATCAAATAGTACTCTACTCATTTCAAATCACAGATGCATTGATTCGCACTTTATAGAAATAGGGGATCCGCTGTAACTTTATAAAACGATTTTATTTGAATTTCTGGATCATAATACTTTGATCCAAAATAAATTCACGTTTTTTTTCGAATCTGAATGGCCAAAAACGTGATTTCGTGAATTTTGTTTTGTAATGTGATTTATATACGTATGTAATTTACGAGGCAGCACTGCCTCCTGTATCCGAGTTCAACGAAGGTTTCTTTTTTCCCGGTAAAAAGTTAACAAGAGAAAGGTGGCCATAGGAGACCAATAAAATAGCGTCGAACTCGAAAATATAAACCCATAGCAAGAAACAAGAACAAAATCGCAGCCGCTTATTCGAAGGAAACGTATTTTTCAATATGTCCGCATGATATATGTATCGAAAGTCGAAAGTACATTCTTTTGCCATTTTTGGATCAAATTTATGCTGTATTTTTTTCTCAGGGGTAAGTATATTGATTATGTAGAAATACATCTCGTTCAGTAACGATTTCTACCTTTTTTGTTTTAGAGATAAAAAAGTTATCCAGTTTTATAACAAACTGACCATTTCATTTTATTGCCATTTTCTGAACAAATGCGTAATGTTTCACAGTGGGCATGTGAATATTTACATTTGTTTCACATATCCTACCGAAAGAGTGCTATGCGCAGAATATTAACCGACATTAAAGGCAGTACCGACGGCGACGGTAAAAATAAATACCTAGATATAATTAAATGGCATGTGAATATAAATACATGTGACAATGGAAAGATTCAAAGGAGATAACGTTTCATTTCCAACAGTAAAATGGAGAATAAGTGGCAGTTAATTGTTAAGGTAATTGCCAGAATTAGTGCAGCGAGCCTGCAGAAGCAAAATATTATGATTAGTAAAATAGCGGGGCCGCCGGGCGGCGCTACCCGCGCGGGGAAAGCGGCGCCGCGGGTTTCCCGCCAATCGATACCTCCCGACCGCCATTTTATCTCGCGTCCCTCTCTGCCGAGCAGCGGAGAGCGCGGAAAGACGCGGTTAAACTTCTTTATTCTCCATTCTCCTTTCCGTTTCGGTTTCTCCGTTACAAGGAGAGACGTGTTTTCCTTCCCGACGGCTGAACGAAACGCTCCAAGCACCGCGAGCGGGGCCAGCGGATGTGGAGTTTATACCCATTGAAATACGGCTTGTTATTCCTCGATCGTGTTCTTCCCTTGTAACAGCTTCGCCGGCGGTGTAATTCTTATTGAAACTTACCATTGTGGCTCTTTTCGGGATACTGAATAAGCTCTCGTACAAGGGAGGCCCCGGGGAGATGGGGAACATTTGTAACCTTCGACAGGGTGGAACGCTTTTTTCTTTTATCGAGGGATTAATCATTATATCCGGCCGTTTATTATCTGAGTCTCGGCGGTGTTTCCTTTGTTAATTCAATTTAAGTTTTTTTCATCACACCGTGCCGTGTCAGAAAGATAGATAATTTCGTTAGGTCATTCTTCCCGAAATAGCTTGTTTACATATCCATACTTTGTCATATCGAAAAAAGGTATTTCGGTGTTTAAATTTCTTCGGTAAAAATAGTATCAACTTCACGAAAACATACACAATATATGGTCAAAATTAATAAAAGGTATGGTTCTCATTAAAGATTAACGTATGGTACGGGGCACTAATTAAAAATTCAAAGCGCTGGCGTCGTATTTCGAATTCGATACGCGTTAAAGTTTAACATATTCGAAATCTGCATTCGATAATGAATAGTAAATACGCGTAAGAGAGTAAGTAAGTATTACGGCGCGGCGGGGTTAATTAGAAATGGCGTCCGCGCGGTGACGGTGTTTAGCTCGGATATTAATTACCGCCGCTGTCGTCACGGCAAATAAAAGTAATTCCTCCCGTGAGAAGGGATACGCGGGGACGGAGCGGGCGCGGGTGCCTCGTGACTGCACGTATCGGAATGCCTAAAGGAGGGCGGAACAAAGCTACGCGAAATTGGTTTCATGGAGGATTCCGGTTTGTCGGGCGTTTAGTAGCGCCAACATCGGAAAGGTGTGTCCAATTATCCCCAACCTACCCACATAAATTACGATCCCCTAGTTCCCGCGGGAAACTGGAAAAATCTGCGGAAGGGAAGTAAACACTTGCAACTACTTTATCGGCTATTAAACGACCCATTTCGAGCTCGTCCAGTCACTCCGATACGCGGGCCCGCGCAAGATTACTCGAGAGCAAAAAGAAAGATTAAGTTCGTTCCGAAATAATGGTGTTCGCACTCGGTCAGAACTCTCCGCTCCGGAATAGCGAAACTTCGTTCGCGTAGAAAACCTTTAGCACTCGGGACTCGGTTCTCGACTCGAGTGAGATCTGTTTAGAGACAAGAGACACACAAATCTTCTCTTTTCACGCCCCACCGTTCGCGGGGACATTTATCTTGCCGTTACAGGAATACATACGTAAGTCTACAGAAATAGGTACCGTCACATGTCTGCTGGCTCGCCTCGGCTCCCGTCTGTGCGTAATTAGGCGGAGGATAGGGGTTCAAACATGAAAATATATACAACACAATTAGCCGACACTCGGGAAATAAGAAGTGGAGGATGATAAAGTGCCAGAGGAGACCCGGAATGGAATACTTTACCCGGGAAACACGTTTCTAATTTAATTTGGAGCCAAAACATCGGATGCATATTTGTTACTAGTTCCGTTTTAAGATGATTGATTAAATAAAAAGTACAAACCGTATTTGAAACTATTTGTTTTTTTTTTCAAACAATCGGTGGGTTATTTATCGGTTTTCCATTCAGTACCTATTTGGCGATTTTGAACGGACTATTTTCTCAAATAACTTTTAAAATCAAATACGATTTTGTCTTTCGCGAATAATAAAAACTATTCATTAAATGTTAAAATTTATACGGAAACGAATGAGCAAAAATAAACGGGGATTATTTGTCAATGACCGTGAGTAGAAGTGTGCGGTGAGAGGTAGCGCCGCGACGCCGACGGCAGCTGCTGACAACCGCCGACGTGACTCGTCACCGAACAAAGGTGGAGCACTGCTGGCTTAACTTAATTCCTTGTTTCGTTTTGTAAGCGAGATAAGAATGCTAAAACGGTTTTAAGGAGGAATCTTATTTATCAACATCACTCTTAACTCAACGGCAGCCCGTGCCGTGAATATAATACCTCCTTAAAAATTGTTTTCGCGAGAGTGGCGATTGATTGCTTTTTTTATTTACTTTTGGAATAGCGGTCGGCAGTGTTTCCGCTGTTTCTTCTCTCTTTTTAAACGTTTTTCTTGAACCCCGAGATTGAGGCCGAATACCTTCGGCCCGCAGCGCTGCAATATGTTCACACGGCCCGACTAATAAATACTGTCCTTGTCGCGTCGCTTAGAACGAGAATTCAGCAGCTCTGGTTCAGAACAAACGGAATACCACAAAAAGAAGGAAAAAGGTGTTAAAAACGAACTAGGCGAGAAAAGCATTTTTTTCCCTTTAAAATTGGAATCTTTTTCTTGCGGGAATTTCGCTTTTATTCTCGCGCGAAGGAAGGAATTTAGTGAAGGCCTAGACCGAAAATATACGACACTTCGAGCGACTCCGGACGTCAAATTGTCCGACTAAAAGTGTATTCTTTTTACGTCGGCGGAGACGGTTCTGCCACACACTTCGCCGCATTTCTGTTCCCGCTAAAAGGTCTTAACATTTCTCTCGCTCGTGAAAAGATGTCAACTTTGAAAAGGCGTCTAATTAAACATAATCAATTATTGTTGGAGAGGGAAAAATAAACTACAGGACAATGCACTAGCGTTGATTTTAATTAGCTTCGAGAATGTGCCAAGTAATGTGATTCAAATATGAACATTTCGTTTTCGTGGTGATTGATGACTTGGAGTAAAAATATATTAAGACATGCGCTTTCATTTTTCGGCACTTGCTTATTTTTTTGTTTTTTACTAACGGTTTTACATTTTTTGAGTACGTTTGGCCATTTAAATTGTAATATTTGACTCAAGAAGAAATAAATCAGTAACCTCGTTTAAATTTCTTGCAGCGAATAGATAACGTTAGTTTAATAAATTTAAGTTTATCCGCAGCTTTCAACGCAAACTGGAATAGTACATAAATAACGGGGCTAATTTTAACAGTCACCATTGATTGGTTTAATAATTTGAGAGTTTAGATACTTGGAAACATGCAGCGCTTCCTTCCTTAATTTGTTTACAAAATGTCAGCTACGAGTCGTTAAGCCATTATTTGCTCCGTCGCCTCATCGTGAAATATGTCTTTAATCTCGTAATAAAAGAAATGGCGGGATTTTAGTTCGTGAGATGTGGATGTGGATGGAAGGGGTTCTGAACGATTATTCCGACCTCGTGGTGTGACAGCCGCCGAAAACAGATCGTAAAATATATACCAGCTACCACTATTTGTCATTCCTTCCCGAGCTATGCTATCAAGAGCAATACAGCGGTGTCAAGTTATGTGTTCTGATGGGTGGCGTCATGAGTTTCAAATCATTTTTGTGATTTACAATTATTATAGAACAATTAACGACAAAAATATTATGAATATATTACGAGAGAGATGGATAACATTAAATAGAAGGGAACATTTTATACAGGGCTTGTGACATGGTTTCAGTGGTCACGATACACACTGTATAACAATCACCATTCTGCTTATGTTCAAACATCTTTATTCCTTCGATTCTTCTATCTGTTGATCTTTGTGGAGCTAAAGAACTAAAAAGTTAAAGAAATACTATAATGTATTCCGAATATTATGGAAGAATTGAAGGAATATAGATGTTCTAACATAGGCAGAATGGTGAATGTTAGACATCCATAATCCTTTCTGAAATATGTTTTCTCTCTTAGTTTTGGTTCAATATTTTTTTTCTTCATACATTTTCGAGAAACTTGGACGTATAATTAAATTCTTCAATGTTTACCGCGTATAACAACATTTTTTGTAATAATATTTTTATTTTACTTAATAATTCTCTGACGGTACAAAATTGTAATTTTTTTTCTAATTGAGTTTGTTTTTTAAATAAACGAGAAAAATATGTAAAAAAAAAATTAAGTAATAAATAAAACAATTCAAAAATCAAAGTTCAAAAACACTGTTAAATCATGTTCAGAGAATCTAATAGGGTTAATGAAATGAAAATTATCACAGGACATTATATTTAAATAAAAAAAAAAACAAAAAATCTAATAGGTAAAAAATATTATCATTCCCTTTCCGCATTTAATGGTGCATAGGGCACTGCATTGGTACACTAATCACAGCGTATCTTGATATTTTTTTTATACTTAAGGGTATGATGATCGGTTTTACGCTTCAGGTACCAGTCCAGGGACTATGAAATACTCTAGTGTAAAAACACTCTTCAAAATAAGTATTTCCATGTCAACTATAAATCGAATCCGAAACCTCTTGCATGGCAGGCAAACACGCTGAGTATTACGCCACGAAGCCGACAAAATAACCGCATATTCACTTCTAAAAAAAATGTTACTTCTCAAGAACTGTTTTTTTTTATTTGTTATCTAATATTAACGGTGGAAAGGGTTTTATCGATTACAGTCTCATCTACGAAATAAATAATGAACCAAGAGGGTAGTTATATGAACACTATAAATACTATAAACGCTTTTAATTAATGTTCCGAACCCCGTTAGGGGATCTTAACCTATGCCATATTGCTTTGACAGTTTTATTTGTCGACCACTTAACAGATACTCAATATGCTACCCTATCTGTTTTAATTGAATAAGCTATTCTTGCTTTGAAACTGTCTGTAAATCGTCTGAGACTTCATGAGAGATTCAACCACTCAATTAACTGTTAATCAATTTTACGAACACGTTTATAACAACACATGATTATTTTAATGCATATAGGAAAACGATTTAAACCGAGTTCAGAGGCTATGCTTAAATGTCACAAAATGAAAAAAAAATGTCTATAACAATTTTACAAATATTATTGGCTATACCTTTGTAGGAAATTAACAGAAGTTTTTTTGTAAATAAAAAGTAGTAATATTTTTTTTGTTATTTTCAACGTCGCCGTCGCGTCGGTGAATTGGATTGATTAAACGAAATTTAGAAAATGAGCTATGAGAAGTTATCTATGTAGGTTTAGATTAAGGAATGATAACTATTGTCCATGCGATGATATTTCTTCACAAAGTATCGAACATCAGTTATTTCAGTGCCCATTTTTTAGTTTACAGCGCCATAATCTTGAAGCAGAATGCATTAAAGATGGAATATCCTTAACTTAACAATAAAATCACTATGTAAAGCGCCCTTGAGGTATTTTATTATGAAAATGGCGCAATATAAGTTATCCATAATAATAACAGATATTTCATTTTTTTTTTTTGCACCACAACAGGCCAGGAGGCCTAATTACAGTGGTGAATTACATCACAGAGCACCCAGGCTTGAGAAAAATCACATTTTTAATTTTTGTGTTCTCACCGGGAATCGAACCCGGAACCTTCCGTGCGTGAGTCAAGCGTCTTGACCACTACACCACGCAGGCCGCCGACATTTATCGACATTCATCAGCAAATCGCTTCTCTTGCATACATCGTAGACCTTTGTTACCAAGAATTGCAGTTTCTCTTTGTTATTAGCAAGGAGTACAGCATCGTCAGCATACAAAAGACAATTGACTTTTAAATCACCCATTTTTGCTCCCATTCTTAAGCCTTTCAGTTCTTTCATGCAGTTATCGATATACACGTTGAACAGCCATGGTGACATAACACATCCCTGCTTCACTCCTTTATGGATGTCAAACCACGATGTGTATGATCCATTTACCCTAACACATGCTGTGCTGTCTTTATACAGAAAAGCAATAGCACGTGTTAGATTTCCGCTTACTCCACTTCCAGAATACATGTAGAACGAATGGACAGCGAGAGAACGGCTAAGAATATATACAATGCGAATGTTGATGGATGCAGAAATAGAGGAAGACCGAAAAAGACATGGCATGACCAAATCCAACAAATACTTAAAGATGGACATGTCAAAAGTCGGAATAATCGGCGCGCGTGCATGAGAAGATGCATGAATGTAGAGGAAGCGAGATCTGTATGCAAAGATAGAGTGTTGTGGCGTTCTATCCTCTCTGCCTACCCTTACGGGGAAACGGCGTGATGGTTTGTTTGTATAATAAAGATTTATTATTATTTATATTATTATTAAAAGATTTTGTCTGAATTGCTTCAATGATTCGACATATTGACGTGTTGACGTGACTTCTTCACAATACCTTGAACAATCCCACTTCGCCTGTTTATCTGAGAGAGCTCTTCCAACCTCTATCACAGCATAGGCTATTTCTTCCTCCTCGTAACGAGAAAACCCTTTCAATACCCATTCACCATTCTTTTTTTTTGCCTCCCCTTTCACAGTAGTAGCTGCTTGATTATGCAATAATCTCCCCACTTATATTAGAGACTTCTTTATCTACATTCATTTGAGTCTTCTCCTCTCGTTTCATCCCTCTTTACCCCCTCCTCTAATCATAGCATGGCTTAGGCATTTAGTAAATTTTTATTTCTAATATTTCATATAGTTGAAGGAACTAAGATGGTTACATATGGGCAGAATGGTGAATGTTACACCGTGTGTAAAGTGACCACCTAAACCAGCTAATTACCCGTCATAAGCCCTTGTAGATGCCTAGACTTCTATACTACCTTCTCTGAAATGTTCTTCATCTCTGTTGTAATATGTTCAATTCACTTTGATGCTCAGCTCATAGTGTATTGTATAAGTACGCCAAGTACAAGCATATTTGTGTGATTCTGAAAAAATATTATAGGTTTTATACTTCAGACCTTGGCTCAGAAAAACTATTTAATTACCAATAAAAATTCAATTGGAATGAAAAATAATGTTATTCTGGCGAGAATCGAACCATTGATATCTTGCTAAGTAGCCAAATACGCTTACTACAAGACAAGATGTTTAAATTAGCAGGGGCGTAATCAGAATACGAAATCGCTCATTTAATCTTTGCATGCACGATTCAAAATGCTCGTAAAAAATTCGTCGTATGCGCGTAAAACAAAACCGTTGAAAAAGCCGTCAGATTATACGATGCAAATTTCAGCCGTAATTCGAATGTCACGCTGCATAATAAAATCATGCGTGCTTCACGTATATATCATGCAGCGAGCTTCACGTCATTTATTCCGTGAAGCGTGTACCACGTATAGATACACGGTCCATGTACTTCACGCGTGTGTTGGATCACTCGTAATATTTTCCATTCACTTGAGAACAATGCGGTCCCGATCAGGCGTTGTGATAGGCTACTATGCCCGACAATTCATTAGGCAAATATCACCGAGTCGCGCCATTGTCACCATTGCAAATCCAGAAATTGAAAAAAATGACGCATGCACCATTTGGATTTTTATAAAATTAATATTATTCTGTTTACTGGTTCTAGCTCCTAAATAAATGTCTTCAAACTTACAATGTTATTTTCAGATGACGCGATTTTTATACATTCATCAATAACCAAATTCACAGTGCATGTTGCTTCTTACTTATCTTACATTATGGGTCCGAGCGGATAAAGAATACAGTTTCTAAGCCTGAAAAAGAACTAGAGCCCCGGACGAGCGTTTTCGACTAGGTGGCTACTGTCGGGTAAAACTCCTGAAAAGGGAAATCGAGTGGAAATAAGTCCTCCTTGCAGTGTATTGGTTGGCGCGATCTCCTATCATTCTTTAGGACAAGAGTTTGATTCCTGGTAGGGTAAACGTTTGAATGAAATGAAATATTGGTTTTAAAGAAGGTTCTACACTGCAATAATTCAGTTTTCCTAGACTGGGACCTTAAACGTTAAACTGTTCACCATACCTTCCATATACCAAAAATAATCTAGATGCGCTGCAATAATTGTTCTACTATATTTAAGATTATTCATCATCATCATTCCGTGTCCGCTCCCTAGTTGGAGCATATGGTATTCTGACACGAACTGCCGACGAACAGTCAGTAGTGGACGTCCAGGACGTCGAGAAACTGATGCCTTGTAAAGTAGGCAAGCGTGGTTAAGGCTCTCAGGAGGCATCCGCAGCACATGGCCGAGCCAACCGTATCGCCTTCGCTTGATTATAGTTGCCACTGGATCTTGCTGCATCCGTTCTCTTATTACTTCAGTCTTACAAAGTCAAATCACCGCACACCCAAGATTCTTCTAAAACACCTATTCTCAAAACTCAGAATTTTGCTGTTTTGGGCCCTAGTGAGCTGCTAAGATTCGCATTCGTAGAGGAGAATAGGTGTTATGCAGGCGTTATACAGGCGGTATTTGGTTTTCACTGACTAAATATCCAACTTCCAGACAGCCTTCATACTGTTGAATGTAGCGCCTGCTGTTCCTAGCCATACTTCCAGTTCTTTTAGCAAGATGCCTTTTTTTAAAGATTTAAGATTATTCATTATCATCATTCCCTTTCCGTACCTAATGGTGCACAGGGCACTGCATCGGTACACCAATCGCAGTGTATCTTGATCATTTTTGTTATATGAAGGTAAGATTATCAGTCTTACACTTCAGGTACGTTCCTGTCCAGAGACTATGAAATATTCTAGTGTGAAAACACCTTTTTAAATAAATATTCAATGTCAACCATGTCAGGAATCGAACCCGAGACCTCTTGCATGGTAGACAAACGCGCTGACTACTGCTCCACGAGGCCGATTTTATTATTAGCTACAACAGAATCCATTTATTTGTTAAGTTCCTTCTTACTGGTTGATAGTTCCCCACGATGATTTCGTATAATGTACCATACTAATAAATATATATTTTTTTTAAATACAATAATCCGCGAGTCTGGCTGATGTGGCAGCCTGCGATTTCTGTCGGTAGAGCAATGCACACATGTTAGCAGTCCTAACATACCTACAAGAGTAACGTTTGACATTTACAAAAACCACTGCGGACCCTTGCACACGCATTGTCTTTTTCACTGTTTCCGTCACGCCCTTTGTATTTATCTTTAATCCAATTATAACTAAATTTGATTCAGATGCTTGTCCACGAACGGGCTTATAAAACGCGTAATCGCATTACTCACAACACTTGCATAAAACATTTGTTGAACAAGCATGTACCTACTTGGGTATAAAATCGATCACATTTTATCTATTGATTTACTGAGAAATACAAATCACAAAATCTTTACAAAGGATTCATTGAATCACTTATTAACGTCAATAAATGACAACTAAATATTAAAATTCAACAATACGGAAATATAAATGTTTTTTTTAAATATTTTCAAAGTTATAAAAGTCCATGAAATTCTTTCCAGTAAGTAGCATAAAAAATATTTTTAAATTTGTAATTTTGAATTCCCGCAAAAATGGTCATTCCATTGACAAAGCCCCTTATACGTCACGATTCATGTTTATTGTTTTGGCCATTGAAATCTGTTTAAAACATTATCACAAATCTTGACGTCACAACAACCAAGGCCAAACACGTCGCGTCTTTCTAGCAACGATTTTTTATTAAATTTTCTCTTTACATTTATGTATAAAATCATTTCTCCACAATATCCATATTGATTTTGAAAATACAATTTATTATTCTTATTCCATTTCATATATTTTTATCGGTATTCGTAGTGTGTGATATTTCCCTAATATTAAATTAAACTCAGATGAACATATTCAAATCAACAGCACAATTAAAACCAACAAACTAATCGAGAAACACGAATCAAATGCCAAATTGTCTTGTCCTGCCAATATTCTATAGAAGCTCTTTAGTAGGTCTTTTCAAACAGCCTGTGCTTGACAAGAACATAAAAAAAAATTGTTGGCAAAGCCTGAATTTCAAGAGGTCCCTTGTTGTAAAATTGTATGCAGTTTGAGTCAAAATAATTCCTTTTTTTGCAGTCTCGTAGTGGGCACAACTAGATAATCTTCATTTCTCGTGTTATTAGCACATTCGATGGACTTGATCGTGCTATGTCTTTCTCGATCTTCCTTGTTTTCCGCATCCATCAATATTCACATCATAGATCCTTTTTTCGGTGTCCATTCGTTCTACATGTCCAAACCAACGCAGCACCCCTTTCTTGATTTTGTCGATAATGCTTGTCTCAGCCTTACATAGTTCACGGATCTCGACATCTGTGCACCTATCATACGTCGTTTTACCACACATTTGCCTGAGGGATCACATTTTAACCGCATTTAACCTATTTTCATAATTATTTGTCCAATTCCATACTTCGCTCCATACATATGGGTTGGCACTTGAACTTCATTATGAACTGCTATATATGTAAAGAAAATACTATAATTATAAAAAGTGTTGTATCACCATTATCACCTTTCTCCTTTTGGGACCCATTGATGCACAGGGCACTCAATGATACAAAAAATGCAGATTAGTCCTATGCTTTAAGTGCCGGTCCATAAACAGTAAAATATTTCCTTTTAAACGACCTTTAAAATCATTATATTACTTTCAACTTTCCATGACTTTCCACTCGATTTCGTTACTTGGCATTTTTACCTGAGAGTAGCCATCGAATAGAATTCACTCGTCCAGGGTTGTGGCTTTATTTCTCACACAGATATGTATTTTTTTTTATCCTTTTCGAATCGCAAAAATGTGTTATTTTATTAAAACGTGTATTATTTCTACAAAATGTAATTTTCGCTAAACGCCAAATTAGTTATAAAGATAAAGTGTTTTGTGTTAGTATGACTACATAATTATTTATGTCCCTCCACCTATTCTCCAACATACCACTGATTATTATTGACCTAATTTTTAGTGCATGTTCGGACGTGGTGGTAATTGTTTTCTCCTATATATCTGCACGTAATTTATGTTTTTTTTTTGTTAAAACTGTACATATTATACTACACTGAAGGTGAAAGTGTAGTAATTTAATTTATTATTAGCGTTTTTTTATTTACAAATCATACCTATTGTAACACCAAGTATTTTCAGAAGATCATGCATTTAATTTTAAAGCGTATAATACATTATTCTTGTATTATTTCATAATTTTGTAATATAACACTCTTATGTTTGATATTTTTGTGTTCATGTTTACAAAAGGCATTTATGGCGTATGCACTAATAAAATATAAATAATTGAATATCCCCGGATTTACTACAGTTCGATTCGGCACTTAAATAATATTATCATTAAAAAAAAAACACATGCCTATTAAGAACAAAATAATGTGTGAGACGAAAACCATTTCTTTCACGAATAAAATAAATATGCAAAACACTCTCAAGAATGGAGGAAGTGGTAGATCTAGAACTAAGGGAGATAAGGTCGTTAATATTACACGCCACGCAGACGATGCAACTTTAGTAACAATGGCTATTTCTGATGATTAGAACATATCTATCTCAGTTAGTAAAACAAAAAGTTAAAATATTTACGTTTTCAAATCTAGAGCCCCAGCGTTCTAAACTTTGAAGTGAGGGAACAAACGAGTAAAGCCTTGGCAGGATCTGAATCTCTGAGAAATGTCATATGGTACAATAAACACTTACGGATTGGAAGCAAGATTCGGATATTTAAAACGTGGGTTAGACCAAGCATGGTGTATGCGATAGATACGAAGATAGATACAGTAAGTACAAAAATAACTGAAAATACTATAAGCAATCGCAGGGAAACCCCTAAGGGGCAGAATCTGGCATGTTAGTATATTGAAAGTCCTGACGAAGAGACTAACGCGTCTCGAAACCAGTAGACAGAAAAAGTAAGTAAGCGGTTATATTAATTAACTTACCATTACCAAAAGCATTCCTTTTTTCGGAGATACTTCACAATAAGTCTAGTGTTTTATTTTAAAAATAAATAACACTAAGACTTGTTGTAGGTTGAGAATGCACGTTTGTTATCTAATAATGATAAAGTCCATTGTTTTAGCATATTTGGCTGAAGGCGTCAAATCAAAACAAACAATTACATTTGACGACTTGCTTTACATGAATTTAGACTAGCATAACAAATACTTATAACCGGAGATAAATGTATTTGAACGCAATGAATTACGAGTATCTGGTTTAAAATCAAAACTGAACCGATTCATTACATGTTTGTTTTAACATTAACATAAATAGATCAAACAAACAGATTCGACAAGCCCCTACGATGACAAACGGGGGTTTCTTTCGGCTGAACAACCCCAATACTTAGTGCGTTTACGTGTTAGGTATAAGCCACACTTCCATCTTGATAGAAGCAAAACCTGACAAAGTTTATAAATGTTATATATCCGGACATCGATATCTATCTATCTACTAAAGATACTCAAGGGTGGCGTCAAACTTTATTGTTGACATTAAATAAGTGACGTATCCGAATAAAATCGTTATTTATTGCATTGCCGACGAAACAGGTAACAGGCACGATACAATAAAATCCATTATGTCTTTGCCAGAGCCACAAATTTACAAATTTTAGATCTAAAAGTCACAATTTCAAACATGATGACATGGTCTTTTATGTGTTATCTTTATGACATCAAAACTGTGCCTTGCTGACACGGGAACTTTATTCAGATACCAGAGTATTTTATTGCCGAATACCGATATTGATTTTATATGGAACGGCGTTAATAGTTACGGTTTGTATTTTAAATCAATAATGCCTTCAAGCACTAAAATTCAAAACAAAATCATGTTTAGAACAAGACGTCATACATTCAATATTAATTATTTTGTGAACCCGAGTCTTGCTTCTTGGGCATCTAAATGTTTAACTAACTGAGATTGATATGTTCTAATCATCACTGCCACTATAGCTGCATCGCCTGCGTGGCATGACGACCTTATCTCCCTTAGTACTAGATTTACCGCTTCTTCTATTCTTGAAAGCGTTTTTATATATTTTTTTTTTTTTTGTGTAAGAAAAGGTTTTCGGCTTAAATATTGTTGCGTTATATTTAGTTGTAAAGGTGCTAAACTTGCTTCGTTGTTCTTAATATGTGTTTTATTTATGTTAGTTTTATTTTAGTCCGATATGTACACAAACATATGTCCATATTATCCGCAGAAGCTGTATTCAGCAAGCAGAATTTACCCTCTTAATGGGTAAATTCTGATATGATATGTAAACTGTTATAAGTAACAAAAGTAAATAAAATATGTATGAAACTTTGGCTTTGTCAGAATCTAAATTTGCGTTAAATATAGTGAAGCGCCCTTAAGACGATTTTTCTCAAAAATGGCACTATATAAATCAGCCATTACAAACAGGACAATTGTAATGTCTTTCATTAATATTAAATAACATAATTCTATTGAATATGAAATAATATTAATGAAAGACAGTTGAATTGTCCTGTTCTATAAAAAAAAAAGTTAAAAGACATTGGAGGAATTCTAACGCAACAAGTAGACATTTTTTAACGATTATGTGTTATAACACTGACGAGCAGTATAACGTAAGAAAACGAAATTTAACAAACATTAATTACTTTCATTTGATAACTTAAGCCAATTGTTTAAGAAATCACAAACAGCACATGAGAACATTATTTTCCAAGATAAAAACAAGAAATATATATTTATAATTACCGGATTTTTCTTGAATAGTTTTATACGATTCAGACAAGGACATAGGTTTATAAAAGTTCATTTATCCACAAAATTTAATTATTAAATTTATTATTAAATAATAAGTTTTTTTACCATTGCGTTTCCATGGTTTGAAATTATCTAATAAATTGATTGCTTTTTTATTTTGATATCACTTTTTTGACTTAGGTAATTGTTTAATAAACGCATGTGTTCTCATTAAATCAAGTACTGATGGAAACAGGCAAAGAACATTTACATTAAAACAACACTCGCTCAAAACCATTGTAATACAAAAGCAAAAATAAAAATATGCCAACTGAAATACTACATACATAAATTTTTTTGATAAAATTATAAATACCAATAAATATTTCAATAAGAAAATCAATAAAGCTATAAACCACCAATAATTGATCTCCATTGAAAAAACAGTATGGTTGTATGTTAACAGAAGAAGCGCGTAACATTTCATTGCTTTAATTCGTTTTTTTCCAACATGTCTACAGGAGTTCTTAGAAATCCTTTATTTAAATTTAAAAAATTGTTTTGTTTTAAAAATTTTTCAAGGTGTTTTTTTTAACAAATTTCATCTTACGATATAGTCATTATTTATGCCTTTTCGTAAAAAAAAACTTCAAAGCTCTATTTCTGCAGATATGAGTTTTGGTCTGTTGGGCGAAAACGAACTGAAGCGACGATTAAATTTTGTTAAGCAATTTGATTTAGTAAATATTTCAACAAATTACAACAGAGATGGAGAGTGGAATATGGAAGTCTAGGCATTTACAGGGCTTACGACCTGTCGTTGGCTGATCACAGTGAGTAAAGTGTCCACTTAACCAGCCAACGACAGATCATAAGCCCTGTAAATGCCAAGACTTCCATATTTCTAAAATGTTTTCAATCCCTGTTGCAATTTTTTAATCTTAATGTCTCAATAGGGGGTGGAATCCTGTCTTTTGTCCACAAACATTGTAGTAAATATGTTAGTTAAAACATATTTCAATCTGGTGAAACACTCGATGTACTTTTATGTAAATAATATTTGATATTATATGTAAAATGCAGCATGAATAATTACAAAATCCAAACAAAAAATATATCCATAGGCCTTATGAATTTTTAACATTGTCATGTTTAAATTAATTGTTTCTCCTTTTATTTAAAACACAAATAATTAAAATTTTATGATATGACGGAAATAATTCAGTGTTCAGTTTTTGTTCAAGATTGCATTCCATTTTAAAATTAAAAGAAATTATGATTCATTGCCTTAGTAGCAATATCGTTCTTAAAAAATAATTTTTAAATTATGAGATACAAGTGTGTCTACGCCAATCTATCCTCATTGCTTTTTTAATACCATTGACAGGTATCTTTTAGAAATATGTTCATCAAATAAATAAGTATAGATTTCCTTACCCATAGGCTGCTAGGGTTGGATCATAAGGATAATATCCGGTTGTTGGTTGAAGTCCTGCGGAGGTCCAAGCTGACATGTCACCAGCCCCACACCCGTCCTTGAGAGCGTAAGGGTTGCTCTGAAATAACAATAAAATTATTAAGATTGGCAGATATAAATATGTTAAGAGAAACGGATTACCTTTATCAGAAGCGAATATGGAAATTTTGTTTGAGGGTTAATCCGATTGGATTTTAGACACTGTGTAACATATGGATTAAAGTATATATATATCACACTGGTGCTATGTATTATATAAACTCAGTATTGGCAGCCTCCGTGGTGTAGTGGTCAAGACGCTTGACTCACACACGAAAGGTTCCGGGTTCGATTCCCGGTGAGAACACAAAAATTAAAATGTGTATTTTCTCAAGCCTGGGTGTTCTGTGATGTAATTCACCACTGTAATTGGGCCTCCTGGCCTGTTGTGGTGAAGAATAAATAAAATTAAATTAAATTTAAAAAAATATCTAAGGGAACTATGCATTCCAGGTGAACTAGCTGACAAGCGTCTCACGCTTAGATCAGCTACGTCTACGGCGAGAGGAAAAGTTATTATACCTCTACCCAAACAGCGCACTAAATTTAGTGAACGCGCATTTGCGGTCGCAGGCCCTATGGCATGGAATGCTCTCCCAGCAGAGGTGCGAGGCTCTGAAAGTGAAGTGATGTTTCGGAAAAAACTTAAAACCCACTTGTTCTCTAAATCATTTGAATAAATCCGTAGCATGTGACAACAAAATAATTTGTTTTAATTAAATTACAAATTTAAAAGCTTCAATTAAATTAAATTAACAATAGAATCACTATGTAAAGCGCCCTTGAGGTATTTTATTACGAAAATGGCGCTATATAAGTTATCCATAATGATAATTTAAAAAAAAACTGCTTTATGTATACTGCGTTTTTACAATCAAAAGACCAGAGAAGTGAATTCAGCATGTTTTTGTTAGGTTGATATTGCTTGCAATTTTACAAAAACATAAATTTTCATTTTTACAAAGTTGCTTTGGCTGTTTAACTAGGGTTATTTACTCCCTTCCAGACAGTCAAAGTATAAAAACAATAATAAATACTAAGTAAAAACTAATTTAAAAGATTGTTTTTAGAAAAAACATACTTAAAGACGTAGTAAAAAACATGAAGACACAATAAGAAACTCCAAAATTCAATCATCACAAAAAAACAAACAATTAAATAAGATTGTATATTAGCCAATTTATAGCCATCATCAATCCCTAAGACTCTCCGCGACCAATTTCACTAAGGATAGCTTGTGGTTCCTTCTACATTTCCAAGGTTCTGACATTTTATTAAATAGCTTTGGTTCCTGTGCAAAAGAAGTTCTAACTGTTTGTCGGAAAATCAGACCGGTATAGGATCTCCAAGTCTGATGAGAAACGTTCGTCATTGTTTAAAGACAGCAATGCCTTCTTTAAAAAATATTTTACCAAACGATAATGCCTATTTGAATAAAAAAAAAATATTTTACCAAAAAACTTAAGAAAGGGGAAAATTTTATTTTGTTTTACAATACATCCATTTTCAGAAGTAAAATAAACAGTACCTCAGCTGTATTATAAAATCTGTTGTTATTAATTAATTAATTACGTGAAGTAAGAGTACGGGAAGAGAAGGAATTTCTTCTAATGAAAATGAAACCTCATTCATGAAAAATATTTTGTCGTTAAGCGAGTTATCGCAACGGTAGTAAAAATATTTCTTAAGAAAGTTTTGTTTTGAGGAACTAAAATTATATGCTAATAGGGTCTTGTAGTTTTCGTAATTTAATGAGAGTGATAAAAAAGAAATTCCAGTTAGACCTTATTTGCGTAGATAGGCATTTTTGAAATTGGCCTAAAATAAATATGTTACACATTGGCAGGAATTTATCGGAATTTCATAAAAATTAAATTAATATTTGCAATATTTCGGTAATTATTTTTACAAAGCTATAAATGAATTAGGTCATTTAAATAAAATAAAAAAACATTATAATACGAAACGTTTACAAGCTAAAAAATATTGTATTCGTAATATACTCGAGGTTACGCATTTGTTGAATTTGTTATTTTTTGTGACAAGTTACTACAACTAATATTCAAATAAGCAAAGAGCTGGAACTTAATCATGCATGGCTACTTAATTTGAATATTGCGTTCATAAAAATTGAATTTTATTCATAAAATAAAATTTGAATAAGAACATGTCATCACAGATTTGTTGTGTATAAATACTAATATATATATTCATGTTCTTAAATTTAAGTCATGTGAGTATTGTAAATTTATAATTTTGTTATTATAATTTTATTTTATCAGGAAAACAGAAAGCATGTAGCCACGAATGCCAATAAACGAATATTTGCATTAAAAGTTTTGACATCGATGCACACTTCAAAACGTTTTTTTAAAATTATGTATGATCAACAATATTTTGAGTTTGTTTAAATTTGTCTCCCTAGGGAGTTATTGAGGCTGCAAGATATCTATCGGAAATCTGTATTAGTGAAAATATGTACTTGTTAAAGAAAATCTACTTCGATTCAAGCAGAGGAAAACATTTTGAATACCGACAATGCCCCAACACTAGGTTCGGAAAATGCGAATAATACCTCAATTTTAAAATAATAAAATATAATGTGGAAAGTTAGCTTAGTATAATGTGAATCTAGGCAAACGGCGCACTAAATTCAGTGAACGCGCATTTGCGGTCGCAGGCCCAATGGCATAGATTGCTCTCCCAGCAGAGGTGCGAGGCTGTGAGAGTGAAGTGATGTTTCGGAAAAAGCTTAAAACCTACTTGTTCTTTAAATCAATTGAGTAAATCTATAGCATGTGATAACAAAATAAATTGTTTTAATTAAATTGCAAATTTAAAAGCTTCAATTAAATTTATTTATCCATAGTCACTATGTAAAGCGCCCTTGGGGTATTACAAAAATGGCGCCATATAAGCTATCCATAATAATAATAATAGGCATTTAAAGGGCTTTTGTCCATTAATGTGGTTGGTGTGTAACATTTGCTATTCTGCCTATGTTTAAATCCATATATCTTCAAATGTTTCATGCCTTATTTTTTTAAGTTAAAGAGCTGAAACCTTTACTAAAGATGGTGAGATACAAAATCGAAAACATTTTTAGGCGTTCCCTTGTATGTAAGTGAAATAACTCAGTCAGAATAATCTCACACGCATAAATAAAGGTTTCAGCTCTAACTTAAAAAAATCAACACGTAGAATAATTTAAGAAATAAGTATGTTAAACAGAAACGAAATTTTGAATGTTTTAGTGTTAAGTGGCCACTTAAACCGGCCAACGACAGGTCATACGCCCTGTAAATGCTTAGGCATCCATGTTTCTTTCTCTCAAACTTTCTGTGTCTGATTTATGTACAACGACAGGCGCCGCGCCATGGCGCAAGTTTGTTAGACGTCCTACTGTAAAACTGGCGTCTTTGGTTCGATTATCGCCAGTTGCAAGAAAAATATTAAAGAAAGATTGTTTCCTCAATTGGTCTGGATTTTGTGGTGTATTTTTCATAACTTCCTTCCATATCCCACCTGCTGCTAAAATTGAAACTTAACGGATTATTCCTTTAATATAAAATATAGAAAACATTAATATATATAAATATATTTATATACAAAAAAACAACAATAACCTAAATAAATGTTTCTCTTAATATTTTCACATAAACCTATACATATCAATTATTTAACAAGAAATGGGTTATTTGGAGTTGCAAATTTTCAAAGATTTATAGCATTGCATAATTTTTTTATTTTCTAACAAGTTGCTTAATTTTATTTTTATATAAACTATGCATTTTATGTAAGTTATCTCTACATTTTTATTTGAAAATAATATGTGTTTTTGCTTTATATGGTAGAATTGGCTCTGCATCATTAAATCATTTTACTGGAATACAATGAAATATTTTGCTGTTTATTTTTGTTCCACAACAGACCAGGAGGCCCAATTACAGTGGTGTATTACAGTACAGAACACCCGGGTTTAAGAAAAAAAATAGTGTTCTCACCGGGAATCAAATCCGTAACCCTCCGTGCATGAGTTGAGTGTCTTAGCCATTACACGATGGATTATTGCATTGCGTAATAAGTAAAGTTCTCCTACACATATTCGTATGTACATATTTATGAAAAGGTAAAACATGGAATTGTCTTGAGAAGGATGAAAGCCTGATTATCTGGTTGAAATGCGATCTACTAGACTCGTGTGTAAATAGTCAAAAGTGAAGAGTTACGAAGATTAGTATGGCAGGAATACAAATGGTGAAATTCAACACGAATGCAAATTTCATGTAGGACAAGCATGATAAAAACAAATTGTTCAACATTAGGACTTTAATGTTTTGAGTCCGTCCGAATGTTTGTAGACAAAAGACTGAAATTCACCCCCTATGGAGTAATTAAGATTAACAAATTACAGCAGAGATGCAGAAAATTTTAGAGAAGGAATGACAAATGTATAATCTCTCCCTCCACACAACAGAAAACCGTTTTAAATACCACTGGTTTTTTTATCGGTTTCACTTATACTTAAAAATAAAGGTTTCTTTTTTCAATAATCGAGTAACTATTTGAAAATGTTCAAGTTATTTTATTGTGAGTTTGAAAAGACTATTCTAGTGTAAGAACCCTCTTGTGAATAAATTTTGTATTTCAACCATGTCTGGAATAAGATCCGAGACCTCTTGCATGGCAGTCGAATGCGCTAACCATTAAACTACGAGTCGGAAAACTATTTGTTTAATTGTATCAAATATTATGTTTTATTTAGATTACCTATGAATATGTAATGCGCTCCAAAGACTCAGCTATAATTCAAGCTTAAGCTGGCCAAATGTCCTGAATTGAATTGGTTAGATATGATGCCCATAGGTCACCTTGAGACCCGAGCGCAACAATACACAAATATACTCGTACATGGACATAAAACAATAAACTTTCTTTTATTAATGTTTTTAAAAGCATGAGTCTATTAATCTTGTCATTTTAAACATGTGCACCGCGGTCCCTTGGCGCAATAAACATGACTCCATTACGTCATTAAGTTTATCCAATAAAGTTTCGTAATTTGAATACGGAATGATATGCACCCTCTGCAGAGGCCCAACGATACCAAGTGAAAAGTACTCTCTGATAAATGTGATAAAATAAAGCCTATATCTTTCCCCTAACCATTTGGTGCAGTTTTCTCAGTTGATAATAAAGTATTATAACACATATGGAATGACAGTTCTCTACTCTATAAATTGAATGCCCCTTCTGTGTTGGTTGCACCCCTGCCAAATTGAAACACCGCGAGCGTGTGTGCGTACTTTGTACGTACGTATGTATGCAGAAAACAGACACCAACATTACTGCACTAAGCCTTAATACAAACAGAAGTATGTTCGTATGTGAAAAGCAAAATAATTCGAGTTTTTACAACTGGCGGCAATCGAACCCGCGACGCTAGTTTTGCGGTTGACCGTCTAACCAACTGCGCCACGGCGCCTGTCGAATTTGAGTATAGAGTTTAATAAACGTATTACTCTCAGGTAAGAATCCTAAAAAAGAAATCGACTGGAGATAAAATTAGCAGTTCACAATGGAGTCCTGTTCTCGACGCTGATGTATGGGAACGATGTATGGACTTGGGAAAACAGGTATAAAAGTAGGTTTAATGCTGTCGAAACGCCATCTCTCGCAAATGTGTGGTGAAACTATGTAAGATAGGTGCACACATGTCGAAATCCGTACATTATGTAAGGCTAAAATAAGTATTATCGACAAAATCAAGAAAGGAGGTCTGCGTCAGTTTGGACATGTAGAGCGAATGGACTGCGAAGAGGGCTAAGAATATTTACAATGCAAACGTTGATGGATGCAGAAATAGGGGAAGACCGAAAAAGACATGGCATTACCAAATACAACAAATACTTGAAGATGGAAGTATTAAAAGTCGGAATATTCGGCGCGCATGCATGAGAAGATTTGGGAATGAAAGTAGGGGAAGCGAGATCTGTATGCAAAGATAGAGTGACGTGGCGTTCTATCCTCTCTGCCTATCCTTATGGGGAAACAACATGATGGTTTGTTTGTTTGAGTGGAGACAATTCCGCCTTGTGTAGTTGTTTTGATCGAGTTCCTGGGTTTGATTCCTGGCAGGACGGACGTTCAATATTGATTTACGAAGCCAAAGCGTAAGACTTATCACTTTATCTTTCTTGTAACCGTATCAATCCAGGTTCGCTGCAAGTGGAGCGCTAATTCAGTGTCCTATGGAGAAATGATCATAAATGGTAAGAAATTTACTGTAAATCGGGCGGGATTAGGACAAGAATGCTTGAAGAAAGGATAAGGAGGGGAAGGGAGATGTACATATGTATTATTATAATGTCTACTAAGTTACATAATGCATTTTTAGTGTAAATTTAAAATCTGACAGAGTGATATTTGTGTAATCTATATTTTTAAATTTTGTATTGTACACTGAAAAAGTCCTACGAAAAAAATCATTTTTAACATACGATGTTTTACTTATTGGTACATGAAACAGGTGGTATTGTCTACAAATCCTACTATTAGTTGTCCTATGGTCATATCATGTTTTTAAAAAATCTTTTTACACCCATCAACAATTCGTATCTTTAGCCATTCTATTGCTTTCCATTCGATCTTCACGTCTAAATCACTACAACACCCCTTTCATGATATCGGCAACTAAGATTTATTTAACGTTTCCGTGGGGATCTCGTCATTTACGCATCTATCGTCGATAGTTTCTACATCAGATATTACTACTATAGACGCCAGTTTATAAACAGAGATAATGGATCGCCACCCACGTCTATCCTGACATAAATTGGGTACTGATTGTGATTTTATTAAATATTTACAAAACCGCGTGTTTTTCATTCTTTTTGCCAACGTTTCGCCTGGATGGAATGACCAAAACTGTTGAAATTTTGCTATGTGAGCTTGACAAATCTTTCTTAGCCGTCCTAGTTCTGGGCTGTCTTTCACTCTCGTTAAGTATTGTGGCTCCAAGAGTGTTCAATGTCCGGGATGAACATATTAAGTTCTCCAAAACGAGAACCATTTTCAGGAGACGTGTACAAGTTTGGATTTTGTCTAAGGGAAGAGACCATTGCAGGAGACTGCTGCGAGACAGTGCATAGATTTATATATAGTACTATTAAGCGTGTTTCCCAGATGTTAATTGAAATTTGTATTTATTTAATAATTTGTATTTGTTGTATTCTTTAATAATATGCACGCTTTCACTTTCTATTTCTTTATGTCCCAACTCAACACAGGGCTCTTGGGCTAATAGGGTTAGGGATATGTTATTATTTATTTATAATATGTAGCTATCTTTATATGAATAATTAAATGAAAAAATGTATAATATTAGTAAATATGATTTAATTTATTTTATTTTCTGTAATAATCTTTTCTTTTTTTTAAATTATCGTGTTTAAAGCTGTCTTAACATTTCGTCATTTTTCACTGTTTATCAAGTCTTCTTTGTATATTCTGTAATGTAAAAAATAAATAAACGTATACTGTTAAGCTTCTTTGGCACGGTCAACCCCAGTGAGGTCACATTATTTTTATTATTATTTACAATGAGAAAATAATAAATAAAAATTAAATTAACACTCCCCCTAGATTCGCATGGTTACTTACATTCGGATTTCATTTTTATTGCACTTTTTGTTTTAAATGTAGTTTTTTCTTCATATTGCAATTTTTCCATGGACTTTTTTTAGTTTCTACCCCATCCCTTAATAACGCTGAACTTGAATTAAGATTTATAGCTTGGAATAAATAGTTGCCCAATATTTTCTCAATGGTGCTTGTAAGAGAGGCTTTTTCCCCCAAAAGAGGGTAGAAAAAGCGGGAAAAGGGGCCATCCTTCAACATTGCAGGGCTGCATTAAAGGGAACGCTTATGACGCTCCGTCAACTTTATGGACAAATAGAGCACCAATGAAATTCGAATACACGATGGTGCCAACTTATACTTTGATTATTAAAAAAATTCCTTAATCTAATTTTATAGATATTGCAAAAAAGACGGGGAACATTTTGAAAAAGAAAATATGGAAGACTTGGTCCAAGTGTGAGCATTTGACCAGTAAATGACCAGTATAAGTGATAATTTTACACATTGAGTATCATTACCACTGTCCCTCAGTTTTAAAATCCATATTACTTATATTCTTCCATCTGTTGATTTTCGTCACCATTATTTTGATAAATTACTTTACTTCAACGCCCATCATACAAGTCACCAAAAAATAA
This sequence comes from Micrasema longulum, assembly GCF_059751315.1. NCBI lineage: Eukaryota > Metazoa > Arthropoda > Insecta > Trichoptera > Brachycentridae > Micrasema > Micrasema longulum. The sequence goes on along the minus strand of NW_028277313.1, from coordinate 195,563 downwards.
AAACATCGTAAATTCATAATAATCTATAATATTTCAATTATAAAAAAGCGTAGCAGAAATTGATTTTCGTGGCTGGGTTTTTATTAAACAAGTAAATTAACACTCAGTCGGATTACTCAGTGAAAACTAAATACCGCCTAAATAACGCCAGCGTAAAACCTATTCCTCTCTACGGATGCGAATCGTGACACCTCATTAGGGCCCAAAACAGCAAAATCCTTTTTTTTAAAAATAAAATAGAGTTTTCAGAATAGATATTTTAGTATAATGTTCTATGCGCGGTGGTTTGACTTTGTAAGGAATGAAAATTTAAGACAACAGACACAGCAAACTCCGGTGACAACTGTTGTCAAGCACAAATACTAACGACGCTTGCCTACTTTACAGGGCATTAGGGTTTGGCGTTCTCTGCTGACTGTTCTTTGGCAGTTTGTGTTCGAACTAAGGGACGCAAACCTGACTTGGGAGGACGCACAGTAAGCAGCTGACAGAGATGCCAGGAAGCTTTTTGTGGACATCATATGGTCTAACTAGGGAGGGAACATGGAATGATGACGGATAATAAAATTAACACCATTTTAAATCATTGCAATACGATCATGAACAAGAATGACAATATCCCATATTAGCTTTCCATACAATTTGCCAAACTCACAGTGAAATTGGCAATGAAATTAGTACAATTAAGTTTTAAAATTATTAGGAAAATAAAACTTTGTTGTTAGTGTTACACAATTTTTATTATTTTACAAGAACACTTCTACAGTTTCGGGAGAGCACTCCTCCTAATATAGTAAACACAGAATTTAAACAAAAAATAAACATATTAATCAGTGAAACTTAAAGCGGGGGGGGGGGGGGTTTATTCCACTTATCTAAAGTGTTAGCATATATATGGATAGTTATTTAAAATATAGATACGAAAATATGATCAATGAGGGAAAGAATTAAGTTTAATTTAAATTGAAATTTTTGAAAGCAACTCATTTATTGAAAAAAAAAATAATAAATCGATGCACACGTGCGCCAATTTTTTTTATTTTCTGTTTTTTAGAGATTTAGGAGTAGAAATAAAATTACTTTGTTTTATGAACCACTTTTTATTGACACAACCGACTAGTTTCGGCAACTGCACGTTGCCCTCTTCGGGGTTGATCAACAATGATCCAAAAAGTTAGTGCCACAAATGTCCCAAATATCTTTTTTTTACCTTTATTTGCGCTTACGTGTGTCTTTAATTCAATTAAATTTAGTAAAATTTGAGACCCAATTTGGTCCATGACATGCAGCATCAGTATTCGAGGACGTGAGTGTTCAGTGTATGCTTTAAGAGGGCGGAGCTTAAGATTGAGTGAGCCAATCTATAAGCGGCCGAGCGCAGATGTTTTTGTTTGTTCATTATTTTGTTTCGCTTCCGGGAATTTCCTTTTAATTACACGCAACATTTTACGGGGATTAAACTCGATTAAGGGAAGCTTTACCATACCGAGCCCAATAACAAACCCTTAACGCGAAAGCCTTATGCAAATTTTTTGATGAAGGCGGAAAATGAGACAGTTAGCCGGTACCTAATAAGATTCATTCGGTTATAAAATTAGGGTACTAAATTATCATTTGAAACTTCTCTGGAGAAAACCGATTATTTTACAAATAACCGGTGCGTTATTGTTTTCGACTTTTCAATATGTCCAAATTTAATGATTCCTGCACACCTTAAACTACATTAATAAAATAAAAACATTTTTAATTTAATGTAAACATTTAGTTGAATAAATTAGTCAATAAAAGAATTTCAAATTTATTTATTTATTTGTCTATTTTGAACATCATTTTCTACCTACATTGACGATTGCATTTTATTTTCCGAATAACCAAAAATATTTTATTTTATTTTATTTTCATTTTATTCTAATAAACGTCACTTAGTGCCTTTTACATATAAGTTACAAATACAATTAAATATACATTTATGTAAGCATAAGTAATACAGAGCATTTAAAACAATATTAATAATTAAGAAAGTCTAAGAAATATAAACTATGTAAAAGAATAAAATATTACCAGTTATACAATTATAGATAAAAACAGAAAATTTGGTATTTGAAATACTTTGAACCAGTTAAAAAAAAAACAAAAAAAAACAATTTTGAATAACATTTAAAAATATATATATATATGTATTATTATTGAAAACTAATATTTAGGTAAATAGTAAATGTTTATGTAAAAAAATATATAATCATGTAAAAAAAATGATAAAGAGAAATATTTTTAACTTATAAATTAATTCAAGAAAAGAAACAAAAAAAAAAAAACCCTAATAAAGAAGTTTAAAACAAATTTTTAACAATAGTAACAAATAGTTACCTAGAACTATTACCAATGAAATAAAGAAGAAGAATATAAATGCTGTAATGTATTTTTTAGTTTTATACACTTCCAATCAAAATAGTAATTAGAAATAAAATACGGACGTGAAGAGCGAATGGACAGTGAAAGAACGGCTAAAAGCATCGACGATGCGAATGTTGATGGATGAGAGAAAACGAGGAAGACCGAGAAAGACATCGCACGATTAAGTCTATGAAATACTTGAAGATGGACCTGTCAAAAGTAATAATCGGCGTGCGTGGATGAGAAGATGGGTGAATGTAGAGGAAGCGAGGTCTGTATGCCAAGATATAGTGTTATGGCGTTCTATCCTCTCTGCCTATCTCTACGGGGAAACGGCGTGATGGTTTGTTTGTTTGTTGTTTGTTTCTATGTTATTGTTCTATTATAATTATTATCATTTTGTTATTATTATTATTATTAATTTCTTATGTTGCGCCATTTTCGCTATATCTTCAAAGGCGCTTTTGAAAGTGAGTCTATAAAATAATAAATTTATTTTTTACTATTTAAATTTGTAATTTAAGTACAACAATTGAGATCTAACCTTGTTGCAACAGAGAGGGGAAACATTTTTATTAAGGGAATTTGGAATTCTAGACACTTATAGGGCTTATGACTTGTCATTCGCTGGTTTAAAAGGGCACTTAACACATTGTGTAACACCACTCTGCCTATGTTTTAACAGCCACATTTCCTCAGCTCTTCCATCTAATGACTACCCAATAGATGAAACATTGTTGAATTAACTAACTGGTAAAATAAGAGGTATAAAATTAGAAAATTGTTTTCAGGCGTTGCCTAGTAATAGAACTGGAAAAACTGGATGAATCTCACCCACATTATAAAAGTTTTAGCTCTATTACTCCACAAAAGTCAACAGATGGAAGAGTAGAGGAAATGTGCATGTTTAAACATTGGCAAAATGGTGAATGTCGCATAGTGCGTAAACTGGCCACTTAAACCAGCCAATGACAGGTCATAAGCCCTGTAAATACCTAGACTTCCATATTCCTTTCTCAAAAATGTTAGATCTGAATAACTCCTAGGGAGGAAATCCAGCCAGTCAGCAAACATTTGGACATAATCAAAACATTGTTAAAACAGGGAACGGTAACGTGAGATGAGAATGACCAAGGAAGACGTGACGTGATCAGATAAACCAAAATCTTAAGTCTGGTCATATCAAAAGTAGACAGAACCGAAGGGCATGTATGACAAGATGTATGAATGTGGAAGAAGGTAGGAATATATGCCAGGATAGACGTGTGTGGCGGTCCATTCTCTCTGCCTATCTGGAAATGTCGTGAAGGTAGTAGTAGTGGTAGTTAAAACGATTTACTTTGCTATCACATGCTACGGTTTTATTCAAATGATTTAGAATCGTACCAGCACTATGCACCATAACACCATATTATTTCGATTTAAATATGATTGTTTGATATAAACATCGTAGGTACACGGTTTTCTGAAGTTTGTATTTCATTAAAATAATTAAGTAATACACCACTCTAATTTAAGTAACTACGTTATCTGATAAGTTTGTGATTAATTTATATTAGGCATTTCGCGATTAGGCACTTACAATTTACTTAGCTGTTTAAATTTCATAAATATGTAATCGGGGTAAAAAAATATATATTTGGTTGAAATTCCTTTTAGTAAAATTTGATTAAAAAGGCGATAAAATGCACATAATCATTAACACTTTTTATTGAAACTAAGTGATAGTATAAATATTTTTTTAATAGAAATTCGGATTAGAAAATAGTTTTAAAATCATCGTATTCAATTGTCTTTAGTCAATAGATATTTATTTTCAATACAAAGAAATAAAATTGATTTCCATTAAAATTATAAATGAAATAACATACGCGAATAACAATGTTTTGAATAAATTTGTAAATAATATTAGACAATTTTTCAAACGTTTGAAAACTCATTATTTTCGATTTATACGTATTTTGTTTGTAAAAGCACATCATGGGAATGTTTAATTTAATTTAATCCTGACCCAGAGCAATTGACGTTGCAAAAGAATGCAGAAACATTAAAATGGAATTATGAACAAATACCAAAAAAATACATATGTTAGTAAAAAATACTGTATAGATGTAGTAAATAAAAAACTCGTCGTAACAGATTATGTCTCTTAAAATAATTTAATAGATTGAAATTTATAAGTTTTGTTAATTATCGGGGGTTATTTTTTTGTTTCAAATATAATTCTCTTGACATGTTTATAAACCCTCTTTATAGAAAGGAACAATGGATTATGTGTACACAGAACTCCAAGCGCGTTGAATGCATAATCGCCAATTAACCTTTAAATCTGTGACAGATCGGTCAAGCGGGGAACCGAGACTTAAAATGGCATAAAATATTCATGCCCTGTGAGAGGTCTTCACTCTGAGGTTTCTATATCATCCTACTCATTGCCAGAATAAATCTTCCCGGCGCCGATATAAGGGAAAGGCAGTGGAGAGGAGATTAATCACTTTTAGTCCAGCTCTTGGGCATTGGGGTTGACCGCCCAACGCTAACGATCCAAGGCATTTTGGGGGTGAGAAGTCTATTTGGAGGGTGAATTCCTGAATAGGGTTGGTCCGCCATCCGTTCTGTATTAGCGCGGGACGTCTATTTTTTCATCGGACGCTAGAGTGATTCGCCGGTTTTCGATGGACTTCGAAAGACTTTAACTTACGCATTTTACATTTTTTAATTTCGTTAAAAACCCGTTCAAAGTCAAAAGTGCCGTTATTGTACAAAGTACTCATGAACTGAAAAACCCTTTAAAAGTTTTATGAATTGTTTTATTTATTTTACTCTTTAAGCTACAATTTGTCAAAATTGGAGTGTCTCTAACTGAAAATTTTAATTAAACTCAATTTTATGTTAATACATATTTTTTTAATAAATATTAAAACGTTTTTTCTGATATTTATTGGATATTTTTAACAACAACAAACCATCACGCCGTTTCCCCGTAGGGATAGGCAGAGAGGATAGAAGGCTATAACACTCTATCTTGGCACACAGACCTCGCTTCCTCTACATTCATACATCTTCTCATGCACGCACGCCGATTATTCCTACTTTTGACATGTCCATCTTCAAGTATTTGATGGACTTGATCGTGCCATGTCTTTCTCGGTCTTCCTCGTTTTCTGCATCCATCAACATTTGCATCGTAGATCCTTTTAGCCGTTCTTTTGCTGTCCATTCGCTCTACATGTCCTTATACATATTTTTATGTCCGTATATTATTGAATTTTTTTTTTTATTGTGGATAACTTATATAGCGCCATTTTCGTAATAAAATACCTCAAGGGATATATGCGGATTATTTTTAACGAGGAATTTCGTAACCTTACAAAGTTTTTTAATTATATTTTCCAATTTAGACCTATGTCGTTTTTTCATTGACTTGGAGTAGAAACAACACAATTCAAATTAAAACAAATCACAAGTTAAACGAATGTTTAAAAGAATTTAATAATCACACCTACTGAACTAAATGTGGGTAATTCATTCACTCTTACGAGAACTGCGGAAAATACAGTATTCATTCACTTCAATTTAAAACTTATAAAATTTTATTAAGTCGTGTGCATTGGGCTTAGGCTCTTTAGGTTAAAATTCGTGATGGGCGAAAATGTGTTCTATATAAAGTAGAATAATTGAATATGTATTTTTTCAGTATATAAAATACATAAGTTTGGAAATAAACTTTAGGATTGCTTAATTGGTAGACATACATAGATTACTGTATATAATAAAACAAATTAAATAAAATTAAATAACTGTAAAACTCCCTCTTATTTTATTTGAAATGAATATTTATTAAACGGATATCGGTATTATATATATTAGATAGTTACACAATTGCAAGATTAGAAAAATTAGAAGAAACATACATACTAATTGCGGTAAATATTAAAAGCCTTCAGCATGTACCTACATACGTAATTAGCAAGACATTGCATCTCCCATCTATAAATAAATATATGGACTAATTGCTTCAAGCTAATACCTTTTTGACAGTTAATAAACTTATCGACAGGGGGTAAAAGTAATTAATATCAAAAGCTGTTAACGTCTCGGCTTGTAATAAGACTTAACTATTTGGCAGTAAACTCTTTCATTTTTTATTTAAGAGCAGACAAGTTAAAACAAAATTAAATTTTATTGTTTTCACCGCTTTCAAATTATCCATAAATTAAACGGGAAGATTTGCTGGTTGATCGAAGGGAGCGGAGAAGAAGATATTATAACGTTTTACAACCGAAAGTTGATGACTGACCATAAAATCAGAGGAAGAAATAAAAATATATAACCTTGTAGGGTTGCGAAAATTTATTTTTTCCTTAAAAAAACTTTAAATGGTAACATGATTAAACTCAAACAATAAAAAAATTAAAAACAATATTGTTATGTATTTACTGAAACAAATATTTTAGTATAGAAATAAAAAACGAAAGATTCTTAAATCCACAAAATTAGAATAATCAGTGACCGGTTTCATCGCTTTCACAACATCACCGAGACTAGTATATTTATTATAAAATTCAATGAATGCTTTTTTAGACGTCACAAAAATAATAAAACCGGTCATTGATTGTTTATTCATTATTTATAGATTTAAGTATCACTCGCCTTTTATATCTACAATAAATTAACACGAACTTCCACGGAGAATTTTCGCTAACAAACTTAAATACTTTCATATTACCAAATAATTATAACAAATATTTGTTGACGATAATAAATAAGAAACCTTATTAATAACCAGTTAAAAAATGGAATATATAACGAAAATATGCATTTTTATTTATAAAATTAAATATAATTCTACCTTGAAGTGATTATGCATAACTTCAATCTATCATCAAATAATTATTTATTCATCGTCTTCAAAACATCCTCCAAATACACAGAATTAAAAAAAAAGGGGATTTATATTTGAGGAATATGAAGATATAGAATGAAAAAAATAAATAAACGCAACTTTGTTTTTAAGCATTTTTTTTTCTATCGACTGGTTTTTAAACTATACAAGCTTCTATATTTATCAAGATATACTTAACGAATGAATTCTAATCCATTTTATTTAATCAATGTTTACTAAATATTTTATATGGAGCTAATAAATTATGTCTTTTTGTCTTGTGAAAACGGGAAGCGTAAGGTGATATGAATTCGATCTTTACAACTAGGTCGGTAGAAAAAAGTGGTTTAAAACAGTTGATTTAATTTATTTTATTACAATGAATAACCACAAAGTTAGTGCTTCAAATATACATTATATATAGCATAGTGGTTAATATATAAAATCACAATTGACCTTTAAAGTATTATAGTATTAAAATTACAGTTCCTAAGTAATCCATAATATTTTTATTTTTTTAATAAATACAAAAAAAATACTCGCTACTTTTTATCGAAATTCGAAGGACTGTAAATCAGAAAAAATACGATTTAATAAATTGTTATTTGGCTTATATTTGTAACCTTTGATAATTTTATCTTGAGTTAAAAAAAAAACTCATTCACCGATTTAGCTCAATTAAAAGCATGAAACCTCAGTTAAAAGTATGGACTGCCTGCTAGGAGTAGGCACTTCCAAAAAAAAAACATGATAATATTCTGGAAAAGATCAACCTTTATGGAATTTCACACAACCTTTGAATCAATGAAATAAAAGATGTTATTTAGTTAACAATTGCCTTTTAATATAAAAGTAGTCTAAAAATACATTACCAACATTTTCATAAAATAAAGTTCATACTAAAAAATATAAATATACAAATAGTTTAGAATATTACATTCTCAGCAAATTTGATTAATTTATTTTGTTTCAAAATATTTCAAGTTAGTCAAGGTTTAGTGAAAATGGTTCATGGTGACAGAACAATGGGTAGTGTAGTACCAAAACTGTACAATTTAATACCAGCTAAAAATCGTGAAGAAAAAAACCTAATTTCGTTTTTAAAAATAGTCAAAAAATTATTAAACAGCAAGTGAAACTTAAGTGTATAAATATATTTTATTCTTCAATTATTATTAAACTATGTACTTACTTATAAATTTTAAAAAAATAAATGTAATGTAACCCGCAGACAAGCTTCGGCTTTGCGGAAACAAAAATACAATTATGTATGTTACTTATTTGTTAAAATGAATAAAACTTAAAAAAAAAAAAAAAGAATAAAATACATTGAAATATTTCAAATTCATTTGAAAAAATATGGTCTTGAGAAATTTTGAAAAAAAAAGTAATATATTCAAAAGTTTATATTAGTTCTTAAGATATTATGAACCAACTTAGTAAAGCATAAATAAATAAATAACGACTTAAAATTTATTAAATACAAAATCAAGGGTTTAAAATTCATTATTTTTATTTTTTTACCAAGTTAGTAAAATACGTGTGCATTTCTTTTATTGTAAGGCTTATACGTATTATGAAGCAATGTAACAATATTCGTTATTTGACAACCCCTTTGGCTGCCGGTAATAGGGAGGGGTGAAAAATATGGCGATACCTAAATGCCCTGTGAATGATAGCTGTGCAAATACACTTACCCCCCCATCCCTACTCATCATTCTGACTAGTGGCTGTATCATTCACTTATTCAGCCAAAGGCATAATTTATTGGATAGGGGGCCAAACATTACTACACTCGCGATGGAAATGTACTGCGCGAATAATCTGACTTTTGTTCAATTGGGCATCAAATTGACTAAAATAATACTTTGTACACAGTAGAAAAATCCTAATTTTTCGTGTAAAAAAGGTTAATCCGATTGAATTACAAATATGTATATCAATTATATTCTTGTTGGAATTTAAAGTTCTTGTTAACGTTCTATTCTAAAAATACTGTTGTTATGTACCTACATTACATAATGTTGACTTTTTGGCTAGAAAATTATATTTTTTTGAATGTATTAGAACAGGGTTACTAGCCCTAGTTAAACCGTCAAAGCACTTTATATTATTGTAATAATTTTGTGCGAATAAAATAAGGTAATTAGATCAATATATACGGATAAAAGTATTTCTTCATGTTAATATTATTATAAACATAATTTGTACAGCGCCAGTTTCGTTATAATACCTGAAAGCCTGAAGGGCACTTACAAATATAATTCTATAAATACCTACAAAATGTATTTTTTCTTATAACCTATAATTTACGTAAAACTCATTCGAAAGAAAACAAACCATCACGCCGATTTCTAGTGGGGGTAGGCAGAGACGATAAAATGCCACATTTGTCTATCTTGCACGCAGACCTAGTTTCCACTACATTTATTTGTTTTATTTATTATATATACGGCCTAAGCCAATTACAATAAATGCAAGAAACTGATCAAAAAGAACATAAAACTATTTAGCAAAGACAAACAATAATCGTTTACAATATATTAAAATAAACGAAAGACCTGAATTTTTGAGCTAAACCATGCCAATCCAACTTCACCTCAAACTGTTTAGTCGCGAAGAGATCTACGAAAAGCCGGAAGATCTATCCCAAAAAAATTCAAGTCGTGTGATGAATTGACTAATCTACACATTCTGGACATTGGGGCATAAAAACCAAAGTTGCCCTTAGAAGATTTTATAAATAGCAGATTTTGACTTCTGGTGACACGGTTGGGAACATGAAAAGAAATTGATTGCAGCAGAGATGGGACATCACTTAAAGCATTAAATATTTTGCAAATTCATGTAAGGTCCATCTCAGTTCTACGTCTCTCCAATGAAGACAGATTAAGAGATTGCTCTATTTCAAAATAGGAATAATTACCCCTTTGTAATCCGAGCAACCATGGTACGTTTATCTTAAAATATTAGTAAATTTAGTCATGACATTTTTTTCTTGGTCTTCCTCATTTTCTGCACGCATCAAAATTCGCATGGCAATTATTTTTAACCATTCGCTCTACATGTCCAAACCAACATGGGCAGAATTTAAACATGGGCAGAATGGTAAATATTACACAGTATGCAAAATGGCCACATAAACCAGCCAATGATAGGTCACAAGCCTTGTGGATGCCTAGACTCCTATTTTTCCTTCTCTAAAATGTTCTACATCTCTGTTGTAATATTAATATTAACAGCTCTCTGGGGATTTTTTTTATGGGATTAACCCGCTAAGCCTCTATTTAGAGGCTTGTCAGACGGTGGGAAAGAGAGGATACGGAAGGAGGTTATTTAATTTAATTTAATTTTGTTTTATTTTTTTGAATTTATTGATTATGACTCTACCTGCGAGTACAAATTCACTGAAATAATGTAGATTTGTTAAAAAACTAAGTACCTATAAATCATATGTTATTGAACGCGCTTTGATAAGAGTCCATTTGTCAAGATTACAGTTATGATTTGAACTTTATCAGGTCGTGTTTACTTTCAAATCAGAACCCTCGTTATCTTTATTATACCGACATATGTTATTTCAAATTGATTTTTTAGGTAAGCACTATCTACACATTGATATCTACGACCGAATTACAATTCCAATGCAAAAAAGACAAGGTGGGTCAGTATGCGCTAGGGCCCTTGTCTGTAAGATATGGTAAAAGTTCGCCGTTTTCTCGTAAGGGTAGGCAGAGAGGATTGAACGCCACATCACTATATCTTTGCATACAGATATCGCTTCCTCTACACTCATTATACATTTTTTCATGCACGCGCGTCAATTATTCCGACTTTTAACATGTTCGTCTTCAAGTAATTGTTAGATTTGGTCATGCCATGTCTTTTTTGGTCTTCCTCTATTTCTGAATCCATCAACATTCGCATCGTAAATATTTTTAGCGGTTCTTTCGCTGTCTATTCGCTCTACATGGCCAAACCAACGCAGAGCTCCTTTCTTGATTTTGTCGATAATGCTTATCCCAGCCTTACATAATGTACGGATCTCAACATTTGTGCATCTATCGTACATCGTTTTACCATACATTTGCCTGAGTGATTAGTATTTCGACAGCATTCGGCCTACTACTAGGGGGAAAGGTAGTTTGTGATAGTAAAAATGGTGTATTTGGTTTTTTCCAATTTTACTTATAACTTTAACCAGTGACTAGGTTTCGTGGTGACCGAAATCAAACAGTTTAAAGATGTGGAAAAACTAAAAAGGCAGTAGATATGTTGATCTAAATTTGTTGCAATAGAGAATTAAAACATATTGAGAAGGAAATATGGGGTCCGTGAACTGTGTAAGGCTGAGATATGCATTATCGACAGAATCAAGAAAGGGGTGTTGCGTGGGTTTGGACATGAAAAGCAAGTGGACAGCGAAAGAACGACTGAAAGGATCTATAATGCGAATGTTGATGGATGCAGATAAAGAGAAAGACCGAGAAAGACATGGCGCGTGGCACGATCAACTCTATCAAATACTTGAAGATGAACATGTCAAAAGTAGGAATAATCGGCGTAGGTGCATGAGAAGATGTATGATTGTAGAGGAAGCAAGGTTCGTATACAAAGATACAGTGAAATGGCGTTATATCTTCACCGCCCACCCCTAAAGAGAAACGGCGTGATGGTTTGTTTGTTTGTTTGTTTGAAATATTTCCATATTTCAAACAAACAAACAAACAACAAACTTCCGTTTTCCGTCTAGGCATTAACTGGGCGAATGACCTGTCTTTAGCTGGTTTAAGTGACCCCTTTACATACAATGTAACACTCACCATTCTATTTATTTATACTTTATTAAGTTAGTTCATAACATCTTAATAACTAATATAAACTTTTAATAATATAGGCGTTTAAACATCCACATTTCCTCAAGTCTTCTATCTCTTGATTTTCGTTAAGTAAAGGAGCCCGTGAAACCTTAGAGTTTGCGGGAATGTGGATGTTTAAACAATATATGAAATGGATTAAAAAAAATTATTTGTATTTACAAAATCAATATGAATACTATGGAGAAATGTTTTCATACATAACATTAAATATAAATTATTGAAAAATATGCCCAATGAGCCGTTTTTGTACGAATTCTAAATTTAAAAATATTATTTTTGAGTTGCAATACTAATTAGTTTTTAAATTTAATGAAAAAACGTCAAATTTCCCTATTGGATTCAGATTAAGAACTAACTTAAATATGTCCAGTAAACGAAGTTGCTTTGATAAAGAAACTCTTTTACAAGCAGCGAGGTCGTTAATTCAAGGTTTTATTTCCGGATATTTGGCGATCCGGATGACTGGAGCTCGGATAAACAGAATTCTAGTGTATTAGTTTGTTCTTGTTCACCTCGGTTTCCTCTTTATCCAACCATATTATTTGGGACAATTTTGTCGAGGGAAACTATCTCTTATCAAAAAGCATCAAAGGAACCGCCCTGGGCTGATCGATTTGAGAGTTGCTTCTAATCAGACAATTTTCGTAGCAAGCACTCGAGTATGGAGCCGCGAAAGATAGAATCAAAAATTAGCTATTAAAGGTGTTTGTCAATCGTCACAGCACTACAAACGCATTTTATAATCCTTCTATGAATTATGGAAGATTTACATTATCAATTATTGATTTTAGAAATTTATGTACGCAATGTATTAGCTAGATAGCAGATAGACGTAATTATAAATATGTTAGACGGTAAAATCATTTGACTAACCAAAATAAGTGTTCTGAAATTAATATTTTGAATCTAGTTGTGGTCTCGCGGATAGTAAGTGTTGCGGACTCACGGATCAGAGGTGCGAGGTTCGAACCCCACTCTACCTCAAATTGATTTCCATTTTCTTATAGTGAGTTAATTACAACACAAATTTGAAATTGGCCACCAAAATTGAAACACCAAAAGAACGCCAATATTTTTTTATTAAAAAAAAAAGAATCTAGCACAGTTTAATGTGTTAAACCCTTTCAAATTGACATAATTGGCTAAAGCAGAAATCGTCTCGCTGTTTAATGTGTAGTATTAGTTTATTTAAAATGTAAGGTAAAAATCTTGTAAGAGTCCAGGTCCCGCCCTGATGTATGTGAGCAAAGTATAGACTTAAAAAAACAGGGATAAAAAGAGGCTGAATGCTGTTGAAATGCGATCTCTCAGGCGAATGTGTGGTAAAACTATGTACGATGGTTGCACAAATGTAGGGATCCGTACATTATGTAAGGCCGAGATTAGCATTATCGACAAAATCAAGAAAAAAGCTCTGCGCTGATTTGGACATGTAGAGCGAATGAACAGCGAAAGAACGGCTAAAAATATTTACAAAAATAGAGGAAGTCAAGTCAAAAAAATACTTAAAGATGGAAATATTAAAAGTTGGAATAATCGGCGCGCGTGCAAGAGAAGATCTATGAATGAATGTAGAGAAAGCGATATCTGTATGCAAAGTAAAGTGATGTGGCGTTCTATCCCCTCTGCCTGCCCTTACAGGGTAACGACGTGATAGTTTGTTTCATATATTATGTTTTATTATACCCAAACACTTGCTTCCAAATTTATACATAGACAAAGCGCATGCGCCCATCTTTCTATATACAAGTGAGAAAAGGTTGTTGCTATTGGTTAGAAAATAGAGTACCTACTTGTGAAAAGGAAACAACTACATACGTACATAAAATTAATTATTTAGGATACACAAATTGTTAAGTAACTCCACCCCATACACATCTCAGCTCTATATTGTACTGCGTTCTATATTTGTATTACGCTGTTCCTGTATGTGTTCCTGTACTTTGTGAAATAAATTAATATGTACTTTATTTATATTTATCTGTGTCCGGGCAAACTGAAAATACAGTTATATGAGTGAAAAAGAACCAGAATCTCGGACGAGTGCTTTCGACTCGATGGGGATACTCTCAGGTAAAAATCCCGAATAAGGAAATCGAGTGAAGATAAGTCCGCCTTATACGGTAGTGGATGGCGGGTTCGCCTACCATGCTTGTGGTCTCGGGCTTAATTCCGGGGAAGGCGATATAATTTTATTTTTTTTAATTTACTGCGATGTTTTATGTTCCTTGACTGACACCTGAAGCGTAAGTCTGATCACCTTACTTTTATGAATATTACAGGTAATCAATGTATGCTGCATTTAATGACGCAGAGGTATATATTTTTTCCCTCTACGTAATATTATTTGGAGTTCTTATTAACGAAATCCAAACTTGTACATCTCTTTTGAAAGTAGCTTTAATTTTAGAAAATTAAATACGTTCATTCAGGACTTTGAACACTCTTGAGGCCACAAAAGAGATATTTTTCTGAGCAAAAGTCGTACGTGTTTTTTGTATTAAATCATTCAAATTACAAGAAAACCTCGTACGAGCATTCTGCGGGAATCAATCAATTACAAAAATTCTTGCAGCTTGCAGCTACTGAGCCCTTGAACGGATAGAATCTAGACACCATTTACCAAATTTTGAAAGCATTTACATATGAAGGCTAGATTTCCAAGAAAATTATTCTCCATCCCCGTTGTAATTTGTTAATCTAAATGACACCTTAGAGGGTGAAATCCAGTATTTTGGATACAAACATTTGGACAAACTTAAAACATTGTAATAAAACCAACTAGTCCAAGAAAAAGTTCAAGTTCAGGCGTTGCTTATTATGTTAAATAATTCGATCAGATGAATATTTTCACAACAATAAAGGTTTCATCTCTTTAACTGATGGAAGAACTGAAGAAATATGGATCTTCAAACATAGGCGAAATGATGAATGTTACGCAGGGTGTAAAGTGGCCACTTAAACCAGCCAACGACGGATCATAATTTATTTATTTATTGTGGATAACTTATATAGCGCCATTTTCGTAATAAAATACCTCAAGGGCGCTTTACATGGTGATTCTATTGTTAAGTTAATTTAATTGAAGCTTTTAAATTTGTAATTTAATTAAAATAATCGAAGAATTTGTATATCTGGGTAGTATTTTTACTAGAGATGGAAATATGGACAAGGATATTGAAAGGAGGGTTAGTGCCGGTAACAGAGTTAATGGTGCCTTAAAGTCTGTCGTAGCAAATAAGTGTCTATCGCAAGAGGCTAAATTAGCAGTTCATAATGGAGTTCTGGTACCAACCCTAATGTATGGAAGCGAAGCATGGAGTTGGAAAAAAAGGGACGAAAGTAGACTGGATGCTGTTGAAATGCGATCCCTCAGGCGAATGTGCGGAAAAACAATGTATGATAGGTGCCCTAATGTCGAAATTAGAGCAGAATGCAAGGCTGAGTTAAACATTATCGACAAAATTAAGAAAGGTCTTTTGCGATGGTTCGGTCATGTGGAGCGAATGAATGATGAAAGAACGGCTAAAAAGATTTATGATGCGAATGTGTCTGGTTGTAGAAGTCGAGGAAGGCCGAGAAAGACATGGCATGATCAAGTACAACAAATTCTTGAAAGTGGTCATGTGAAAAGTCGGAATAATCGACGTGCGTGCATGAGAAGATGTATGAATGTGAAGGAAGCAAAGGAAGTGTGCCAGGACAGAGTGGTGTGGCGTTCTATCCTCTCTGCCTACCCCTCTGGGAAATGGCGTGATGGTTAGTTAGTTAGTTAGTTATTAAAATAATTTATTTTGTTGTCACGTGCTACGGATTTATTCAAATGATTTAGAGAACAAGTGGGTTTTAAGTTTTTTCCGAAACATCACTTCACTTTCACAGCCTCGCACCTCTGCCCTGTAAACGCCTAGACTTCCATATTCTCTTCCTCTAAAATGTTCTCCATCCGCATTTGTTAATTAAAATAGTATTTAAATATTTACAAAAATAAAGTCTTCAATACTGGTATTCGTATTTAATGGTATAAATAAATATTTGTCACCAGTTTTTGGTTTTATTAATTCCATGCGCAAATGGGCAGAATGCGGCAGAAGGTAGAATATTATGTAAATAAAATTTGACACCTGAATTCAAAAGTGCCACAGCACGAATTTTCATATCTGCGATACGCGAAAATATTTATTTTCTGCTACTTAGTTAGACATGAAAAGTTAGTGTTTGGACGTGCAACATAGCATTTATATTCTCATGTTACCAAGAGTTGGCCATGCAACTTGCATTTATATTCTCATGTTACCAAGAGTTGGCCATGCAACTTGCATTTATATTCTCATGTTACCAAGAGTTGGCCATGCAACTTGCATTTGAATTTTATGGACTTACAAAAACGCAAATTGCCCCATTTGACCCTGGACCAAAGCCAATATAAGACGACAAGACCTTAAATGTGTCAGCCGCTTATAAACTCATAATTAAATAAGAAAAATAAGAGGGTGTACATTAAATATAACTTTCCAATAAAGTAATTCAAAGCTGCATACACAGAAGTGCATATAATAAAATAAAAAGTAAATAATATTAAATGCTTCTTAAAATTTTTTTATGTGTCCGAGAGTAAGCAGAATACAGTTCTAAAAAATGAAATGGAGTAAAGATAAGTCCGGTAGGGTCGAAATGAAATTTACGTTTCAAATGTAGATTTTTAGTAATATTTTACAATCCCAGAACAGGCACCTCAAGTTCAAGACAAAACAAACAAACCACCCCGCCGTTTTCCCGTAAGGGTTGGCAGAAAAGATGGAACGCCACATCACTATATCTTTGCATACAAATCTCGCTTCCTCTACATTCATTCATATATCTTCTCGTACTCGCGCGTCGATTATTCAGACTTTTAACATGTCCATCTTGAAGTAATTGTTGGATTTAGTCATGCCATACCTTTTTCGGTCTTCCTCTATTTTTGCATCCATCAACATTCGCATCGAAAATATTTTTTGCCTGTCCATTCGCTCTACATGTCCAAACCAGCGCATAGCGCTTTTCTTGATTTTGTCGATAATGCTTATCTCAGCCTTGCACAATGTACGGATCTCAACATTAGTGCATCTTTCGTACATAGTTTTACCACACATTCGCCTGCGAGATCGCATTTTGACAGCATTTGGCCTATTTTCATCCCTGTTTTCCCATACATCGGAGTCGGGACCAGGCCTCTTTTTTTTGTTTAAGACAGTTCATATTATCATCAAGTAACAAAAATACCCGAGATAAGATGCAGTTGGCGTCGGTATGCAGTGCCCTATGTACCTTAAGGTGCGGGAAATGCAATTCCGTGACTAGTGTCGCAGATTCTGGATCAGAAAATCCAAGATTCGCAACCCGCTCTACCACAAATTCTAGCACAGTTATTTACGACTAAAATAATAAGGTCCTAAGGTTAATAATATACGAATATTTGAGTAAACCATAAGGACTCAAATATTGATTTTGAAATAAAAAAAAAGTAAAATGAATTTGTGGAACGTACATATATACAAGCTGTGTGATTGTATAATTACAATATAAAATATGTAAACAAAATTGATTTTTTGTATTGTTTTGCTGACAACGTAAATCTGTCGGCTTCCTATTAAAGAATCGACACCTCAAAAATTTGATTTGAAATTTATATTTGAAGCATTTACTTTAATGTTGATTTTAATCACTCTAATTACGTAGTAAAATGATTCATTAAAAGAATTGTCTTGAAACATGACCAAACGTTTGTAAAAAAAAGTACCTAAAATATTTACTAGTATTTGTTTTTTTATCATTCACTTAAGAAATCAAGGATTTAGATCAAATTGTAATGATACCACGAACCATTTTAAAAGCACATATAAAAAATAAGATTATTCTAAAAACTATAACACGAAAACAAATTTTGACAATTGTTATTCGAATAAATAATTTAATTTAATCTTGTTGTACAATCGTCAGTTCACGTTTTCCCTTTTAAAATATTTTTTGATTGAAAGAACAAGGGGGTTGCGAGTAAGGAGGTAAATATTGAAAACTCGTTTTAAAAAACACGGATGTGGAAGTTTAGACATTTACAAGGCTTGTGACAATAGCTATAAATGCGAAGACTTTCCATGACTTTCACAAATATATTTTCCATCTCTTTTGAATCAGTATTACTTCAAATACTACAAGCCATGTGTTTATATTCCAATCAAAAGTGGGAATACTACATAATAATATAAATGGTGTCCATTTTATTCCAAATTTAAAAATGAGCTCCTAAAGTAAAACAAACTTCGTTCGAAAGAATTTTTTCTGCTCTACAAGGTATGTTTGCTTTCACGTAACATATATTATTCTATTTGATTACAATTCTTTAAAGTGGAATGTCAAGTCGACGAAAGTGAGCATTTTCGACACCTAATTCTGTTTGCGTTCAATCGAGGGAATAAAGCTGCTCGATATTGCGCAGTTTGTGGTGAAGATGCTATGAATTATTGACTTATTTGTTGTAAAACAATGACGGAGAATACATTATTAATTATTTTGTTGTATCCTCTTGTTCTCTTAATTTGAAAAAAAATCAGACACAACTTATTTTAACACCCAATCATAGACATAAGCAAGCTCTATGCCTTCGAAAATGATCAACACTTAACTCATGCCCAAACACTAAGTCATGCCCAACGCGTATTTAGTCGTTCTTCGACCTCCAGACAGGCGTAACGTTTAGAATCGAAACCAAAGCCTTCTTGCATCATGAAAGGAGTGAAAACCTTTTGGATAAACATTTAAAAAAGGATTTTGTAACTTCTCATTGGTAAAAATTTGTTCATGAGTGATTAACAAAGCTATTAATTAAGCTATAACAATTACTATTTAAATATATGTATTACTTTTTGTAAACGTCAAACTATGCCTAGCGGCGCAATTGCGAAGCTCTTCTTAGTTAAAGGAGTGCACTAATAGATATACGTTTTTAAAATATAATAAAGGAGAATTAATATTTATTCTGAATTTAAGGTCAGAATTAGATTGGGATCCGTCAAAAACGAATGTTGATTATCAACTTTGAAATAAAAACTTTTTATTTATAAAAAAGGGTATCCTTCAATTTTTAAACCATATGCAAGATTGTTGAATGCGTCCTGGTGTAAAAAAACAAACTAAGTAGCTATGTGTACGTACACAGCACTGCTTTAATATTACGGTTAACAAAATAAAGAAAGATATCCGAAGGGCAGCTTTTGTAGATTGTTGGTAGCATAGTTACCGCCGGACATGTGGCTAACAGGCTATTCGCTGATTCCTGGAAGATGGTAGATGCATATATGTACCGTCACCGAGGGGTGGTACCTATTTTGGTCTGGTTTGTTTCGTTTTACTTTCGGTACGCAACATTCCTGCTCAATTTACGTTTTTACCTTAATGTTAGACAAATGCGTGTTTGAGAGTGATATAATTATTCCCATTTCTAAAATCACGTAACAGATGATTGAAATACCCTGCATTTTATTTACCAAAACAGTGCCCTCGGAAAATAACGGTAAAGGGTTCGATGATGACGGCGATGATTAGAGTATTGTTTTGGTTGGTAAGGCAAATTACCACGAATTCATTAGACTAAATAAATACTGAATAACGTACGTCAACCGTGATCGGCGACAGGTGTTCTCTAATTCAGCGCAATCTGAGCACCGCTATTACCGTCATGGGATTATCAGTTACGTGAACGTGATTATTGTTACCCACGAATTATCGGTGAAGAGGACGCTATTACTGCCGTGAATTATCAGTTAAGAGGACCGCCATGGCGGCGGTACTTTGGAACCAAAGAGCGACGAGATATATTAAAAAATAATCGCTTAGATCACATTAATTGCCCGATAGATTACACGTCACACTTCACATCTACCTGGTCTAATGAATGATTTCGTGTAGTAATAAGTTTTTTTTTATTTCTTAACGCAATCGACAGATTTATAAAAAAAAACCCTTTTGGGTTAGTATATTAGCAGCGATGAATTAATGACACCTACAAAATACGTTCGAAAGAACATCAAACAAACGACAAAAATATTAATAAATATAAAATTATTTATATCTTAATTTGTTGCAAAAGAGAGAGAAAACACTTTTGAGAAGGGAATGCGGATGTCTAGGTATTTGCAGGGCTTATAATCTGTCGTTGGCTGATTTAAGTGGCCACTTTACACACAATTATATTTATATTTTTTTTTAGCCACGTAATTATTTTCCTAGAGAGACAAGACAATGCCTTATCGATAAGTTTTATGTAACAAAATGTGAGCTAATTAGTTGAATTATATAGCGCCATTAAATTATAACTTCTAATAAATGAAATTTGTCGAAATATTTATCAACCATTTTATGAGTTTGTCCGAATGTTTGTGACAAGAAATGCATTTCACCAGCTAGGGAGATTTTAAGATTAACAAATTACAAAGATGGAGAAAAACTTCTATGAATATGTTAGGCATTGACGGGGTGTATGTTTTATCATTGGCTGGTTTAGGTGCCTGCTTTTCACTCTGTGTAACATGCGTCGCACTCCGAGTGTAAACTAGCTAAAGGCTAGCTGTTCCTAGATATTGTAATAAATATGGCAAAAGGACACTTCAATACAGTATCCCTAAAATATCTAACATGTTATAAAACAATATTAAAAATAGAGTGTTGAATACTGGAGTGAGACGTATGCTCAAATTATAGTGATAGTCTAATAAAATATAAAATATAATAAAATACGGAATGTTATCAAATTAAATGTGGCCTCCGTGTAGTGGTTAAGACACTTAACTCACACGCAGAAGGTTCTGGGTTCAATTCCCGGTGAAAACACAAAAAAAAACAATGAGATTTTTCTCAAGCCAGGCAAGTGCACTGTGCTCTAGTTCACCACTGTAATTAGGCCTCAGGGCCTGTTGTAGTGCGAAAAAAAAGGTATTGAACATTGAAACAATGGCAGGACTTTAGTTTTCTGGGTATGTTTTAACATCAATATTTCTGTAATTATTCTGTAATTATTTCTGTTGATTTTTTATTTAATCAATAAAGTGCCTAATATACTATTAAGGAAAAATATTAAATAACACAAAACGCCTAACAATACACGAACATAATTGCATTTCATCTTTTTATATTAAAATAATAGTCTTCATAAGAAATGTAACCGCATAAAATAATTACTATTTACCTAAAAATTTCATATCATTTCCCATTAGTAAAAAAATATTTGTATGAATAAAGCAGTGGATAAAACGCTGCACTAGTACTCCGATTGCAGCACATCTGGATCAAAATTCTTACATGAGAATGTAACGTAATCAGTCTTACGCTTCAGTCCAGGGACTATGAAATGTTGTTGTGTGACCTTCAAAACCAATATTTTACGTCGACGAACATCCAGAACCACAATCGTGGTAGGCAAACGCGCTAACCACTACAATTCGACATCGAGATAAAACGTTCTTCCAGGGGTTCTGGCTCTATTTTTCACACAAATCTCTGTTTTTCATCCGCCCGGACACAAAAAAATATTTAAAAAAATATTATTATTTCACAAGGAGGGTGTCGTATATTGAGAGCATTAAGGAGGGGTCGTTAAGTAAATTTGTCTTATTATTCATATGTTGGGGGACAAAAACATTTTGATCTTCCGGAAATCTTAAAATCGATAGCAAATTTTAAAACATTTCAATCTAAATTTAAAAAAACACATGAGACCTACCCTATCCTAAACTCCATACAGTAGAAAATTGTGTATATTTTAGAATATAATAACTAATTTTAAGGAATCTGTTCTATATAGTACAAATTAAATGTAAATAAAATAAAATACATATACACATGTTTACATATATATATAAATATATAAATTAATGTAAAACAAACTCCCTCTCTAAACACGTATGTAAATACAAATCTATGTTTGCATGTACAAAACATTTAAAACTTTATAATTACTTTATCAAAGAATCTTTTTCAATAAATACTTTTTGAAAAAAGCTTCCAGTTGAGGGACAAAGGAATATCCTATTGTTAAAACACATTTTTAATGAATATTTTATGTCAACCGTTTCGCGAATCGAACCCGAGCAGGATAGGGAACCCATAGTAGGCAAATGCGCTGATCGCTACACCACGAGGC
Source organism: Micrasema longulum (assembly GCF_059751315.1). Lineage (NCBI taxonomy): Eukaryota > Metazoa > Arthropoda > Insecta > Trichoptera > Brachycentridae > Micrasema > Micrasema longulum. The sequence continues at coordinate 173,227 of NW_028277313.1, read as the reverse complement.
CGACGTCATAAGAACATAAAATAATTTACTTATAGACGCTGCTTTAGGGTTAGTCAATGGTAAGGTCTTATCGGCAAAATCTTGAGCATGTATTCTACGGCGCTAATTAATTTCCTTAATATTCCTTTTTAACATTAGTTACTGCGCGCACTAATGAGGCAATATCTTTGATTTTATATTTACGCTGGCTGGGTGAGGTAGGTATTCCGAATCTAGAGCGATGAGCATCGGTCGACCGCACAGTAGGAAGCGTTATCTTCCATCGCGGACTTATTAACATTTGAAAACATCAGATCTAATCGCAAGCGTTAGTATTCGCATATCTATCGGGGTTAGCAACAGAAGTCAACTTTAATTGTGCATTTAGCGTCAGTAAAACTATTTTACCACGGCAAAGTGTAACATTACATTTGAGAATTCCTGGTCAAATAAAGCACTCATCAAACTTGACGTACAAATGTAATACGAATTTCAAACAAATTATTTCAAATACTATAAATATATATATAGTTGGATGATTTATAAAGCGCCATTTTTGTGAAAATCACCTCAAGGGCGCTGTACAATTAATAAAGATCCCAGTACATCTTGCAGCTACAGAGTGCATGGACGGTTGGGATTCTAGTTCCTCGTTTTCAATTAAGATCAATCAAAAATTATAAAAGATAGGAGCTAGATTACAGGACGTCTGCAGCTACAGAGCACATAGACAGTTAGAAATTTAGCCCCCATTTACACATTTTAAAAATTGACAAATAAATTTAGTGTATTAAAAAATAATAATATGAATAATAAAAAGGAGTAAGATTACAACACGCCTTGCAGCTACTAAGCGCATAGACGATTGGAATTCTAGACCCCGTTTACAAAATTAAGGTATTTTAAAGTTGATATATGAAAGCTAGATAACCAATCATCGTGCAGCTACAAAGCGCATAAACGAGAGGAATTCCAGCAAAGTTAAAACAATATCAATTAATTTATAAAAAAAAGAGTATAGTAGTAAATTGGTCAAGTGTTCATGCCAAGAAGTAAACAATAAAAAACTAAATAAATCAAACACTGTTTCAACTCCATGGTTAACTAAGGGAGATAGATGTCCAAAGAGAAGCTTTTGTAGACAGTAAGTAGATATCGTCGCCATGTGGCCCGCTGGCTGGTAGATAGTTTCTGGAAACGCACGTGTGTAGTACTATTATGCCTTTTGTTCCAATGACTTGGTGTCCATTTTGGTCCGTATTATTTCGTTTTATGAGACGCAACATTCCTGTTCAAATTCACTTTTTTACACGAATATTACACACACGCGTGTATGAGCGGTGTGATTTATCATTTTGTATATTATTAGAAGGCAGATATTTGAAATATTATGTATTTACTCATAGTTTTCCTGAATATTTCTGTTAATTTGTAGCATTATTCATGTTAAAAAAACAATGGAAGTCTTTTTAAAGTGTTTTAAACTAAAAACGGCACCTGACAGCAAGTAAGATGATCGACATTACTATTTCCCAGAATTTTGGCATAATTTCTCTACTTTCCAATGTAATTAAACAAGAATAATATATACACAGGGGACAAAGAGTTGTGTCAGTTAAATACTGGAGTTAAAGCGATAAGTTCATGTTTATTTGTTTATTGTACGACACAAGTGCCTTGTACAATATAAAATATTACAATTTAAGGAGTCAGTTAGATAGTCATATTAGTTTAGTCAAAAGAGTTTTAAGTCCCAACATTTGTGTACAGAAGTAAAACATGGAACTGGCAGAGGAAGGATGAAAGCCGAGTGAACGCGGTTGAAATGCGATCTCTTAGATGATTATGTGGGAAATAAATTTATGACAGGGTTGCGAATGATGAAATCAGGCGAGAGTGTAAATCTGAGTCAAGTATAACTGATAAGATGAAGAAAGTCTCTGAAATTTTTTGATCATGTAGAACAAATGGACGACGAAAGAATGGTAGAACAAGTAAATATGGCACAAATGAACGGCAACGTGAGACCAGAACGACCAAGGAAGACGCGACATGATCAGATAAACCAAAAGTAGTAGTAATTTCATATCAAGACTATTTTAGATTATATAAAGCAGTATAGGCTATTTAAGGTATTTATTAAGAAGGTTCATTTATATTTACAAGTTTATTTTTATGTCGAAGAAGATTTAAAACTTAAAAACATTGTAAAACATCCTTTTTCGACATTCCTCTTTTATATACAGTACCCTTCATATGTGATTTGGCTTTGATGTACTTTTTTAAAAGGTATCAATCATTTTTAACAAATTACAGCAGAGATGGAGAACACCTTAAATAAGGTAATATGAAAGTCTAGGCATTTACAGGGCTTATGACCTGTCATTGGCTGGTTTAAGTAGCCACTTTACACAGTGTGTAACATTTACCATTTTGCCTTTGTTTGAACATCCAAATTTCTTCAATTCTTCTATTTCTTGATTTTAGTGAAGTTAAAGAGCTGAAACCTTTCTTGAAACCTAGTAGGTGATTTGGTTCAGCCGGATGAATCTCACCCACATGATAAAGGTTTCAGCTCTTTTACTTCACAAAAGTCAACAGATGGAAGAGTTGAGGAAATGTGGATGTTCAAACATGGGCAGAATGGTGAATGTCACACAGTGTGTAAAGTGGCCACTTAAACCAGCCAATGAAAGGTCAAAAGCCCTGTAAATGCCTAGACTTCCATATTCTCTTCTCAAAAACGTTTTCTCTCTCTGTTGAAATAAATTTAAATATGAAACCTTTATTGTTGCGAAGAGATTCATCTGACTGAATTATTAAAACGAATCTAAATAACACCCTAGGGAGGAAACCAGCCAGCCTGCAAACATTTGGACATACGCCAAACATTGATGAAATGGGCAATTTAAAAAAATTTGAAAATAGAAAACTATCAAAATATGAAAATGAACGTTCATTTAAAAAATTAACCGAATTAGTAAACTAAAGTTGATTTTTATGTTTTTTACTTGCATGCTTTTTTTTACTTAAAATGCATTGTTTGTTTTTAAGGTACTACGAAAAACATTTATGATATTTGTGAGCAATTTCATCAATTGGTAAAATAATAGCATAAAATTTAGATTTAAACTTTTTTATTCGATTATTGTTACGTACGTACGATTATAAGCGGTAATTATTTATTTATTTATTAAGGAAATCATACAGTCTTTTTTTACAAATACAAGGTACAAAATAAAATTTTTAAAAAGTAAGACCAATTACAGATTTCACATAAATTTATTATAAATGCAGGGGGAGAGGGGAAAAAAACAATTAAATTAAATAAAAAGTACATTAAAGGGAGAAGACATTGTATAGCTCCAACTCCATTTTCCTCTCATCTCTTTCTGGTTCCATGAACATATACGAGTATATTTCTTAGTAAAAATTAGTAGTAGATGTACATAGGAATAAGTAAAAATTAAGAGTTGAAATTAAAAGTCAAAATTAAAATTAAAAGTTAAAATTAAATGTTAAAATTAAAAGATAAAATTGAAAGTTAAAATTAAACGTTAAAATTAAAAGATAAAATTAAAAGTTAAAGTTAAATGTTAAAATTAAAAGTTAAAATTAAAAGTAAATTATTATAAAATAAATCAGACAAACATAGCAACATACGTAATCATGCGCTTAATCTAAATCCGTTGGCTTTCGAGGTGACTTCGGTTATGTGGCTTCGGTAAAAAATGCACATAATACTCTTGTATTGTACTCGTACTCAGAGAAATTGAACTACGCTCACCGTGTGACTTGAAAACATTTTGTTACAAAACCGCACATAAAATCGATTGTGTTCGATGATAATTCATTACACAACATTACTTTTGGTACGTGTACTTGTACAAATCTGGATTTTCTCCCAAGGGGGAGTAGGTATATATTTTTATTTATATCCCTAAAGTAAAACATGTAATCCTGAATTTGAAAAAAATTCTACCTCATCTCTGTAGGGATATAAATAAAAATAATTCATTACATTACCATTATTAATGGAGGTCCTGGTCCCAACCCTGAAGTATTTTACACTAAAATATATCATAGTCCGTGGACTGGCATCTGAAGATTCAGACTGATCATCTTACCTTCATGTAATAAAAATAGTCAAGATACGCTGCGATTGGTGCACCGATGCAGTGAAAGGGAGTGATGATGATGATAACAATTATTAATGATTTAACCAAATACTAATTCACACATAAACATCAAACAAATACAAACAAACCATCACGCTGTTAGAAAGCCCTATCACTTTGTCTTTGCAAACATACCTCAATTCGTACATCCTCTAACGCACGACGATTATTCCGACTTTTGACATGTCCATCTTCAAGTATTTGTTGGATTTTGTCGTGCCATGTCTTTATCGCTCTTCTTCGATTTCTTCATCCGTCAACATTCGCATCGTTAATCTGTTGAGCCTTTGCATGGCGTCCATTTATTATATTTACATGTCCAAACCATTGCAACCTTCCTTTCGTGATTTTGTCGATAATGCTTATCACAACCTTGCATAGCGCACGGATCTCGATATTTGTGCACCTATCATACATAGTTTTACCACACATTCACCCGAAAGATTTGATTTCGCATTTCGGGCAGCATTCAGCCTACTTTTATATTTTTTGTTTTTTATTTCCGTACTAAGCTCCGATGTATAAGAACGGCACTAGAACTCCTTAGAGACCTGTTTATTTTGCCTTCAAAGGTATTAATGAAATATATCACTCACATTATATTTAAGGTTAATCATATTACAACATAAATAGAGAAGGACACATAAAAGTCTGGGCATTTATGATGCTTATGAACTGTCGTTAGCTGGTTTAAGTGATCATTTTAACCCTACGATGCCCAATGTAGACCGATAATCGGTGTATAAACGTGATTTCAAACATGTTTTCACGCGGCGACTAGTTTATTATATTGTATACATACTCATAATTATTCCCTTTCCGCACATAATGGTGCATAAGGCTCTGCATTGGCACACCAATCGCAGCGTACCAGTCCAGTATTAGTACTAGTACTAGTCCAGGAACTATAAAATATTTTTAGTGTAAAAACACCCTTTTAAAGAAATATTTCTTGTCAACCATGTCGGGAATCGAACCCAAGACCTCTGGCATGGTAGGCAAATGCGCAGACTATAAAACTGAGTCCAACAATTATACATACTAGCCATTATAATTTAATTTAAAATTCGCCACCACGGTAAAAAAATTAGATAAAATTTGAAACAAAAAGTCAGTCAGTCGCTCACGTATTATATCAAGAGTGTAATTTAGCTAAAGTTCAAATGGTGATTTCTATGTTGTTTTTATAGATTTGAAGCTATACCTACTTGTTTCCGAAACTTTTATTATTATATAAAAAAATGTAAGTAAGAATCGTTACTTCTTGTTTTCCATATTTATATTCTTGTATTTTATAACCTTTCCATACCTAATGTAGCATATTGTCAACATAACTAAAAAAATAAATTAAAGCTGAAAAAGTTTTTTTTTTTTCAGCTACATACATAAAAAAATATTTTTAGTCAGAATTACAAATATTGGGCATTAAAAGGTCAAACAATTTAAAACAATTAAAGAATTTAAAAATAGAAACGCTTAAATATGGGCATAAAAGCAAATATTACAAAATTTATTGATAGCAATAATCTTCCAATTAATTAGATTTACTGGTTTTAGCAAACATTTCACTGTAATAATTACAGCACCCAAGAACCTACCTGTATCTTACACCCTTGCGAAATCCTTTACTAATTCATATTCAAAGACCTATTCAAAATTTCAGATTTCAGAGAAGTTTAATGAGGGCTTTTAGATATTCAAAAGCTTTCTGACTGAATTTGTGTTTTAATTATTTCTTAACCTTACTTATTTGGAATGGGGCCGTTACACTTTTGAATATGGTCTTTAAATGACAGATTGAGAATCAATTAAGTAGAAAAAAAATTGTGCTGAATAACGGTGTTTTCATTGTTTAGATGGTTAATTTACTATGCATATGTATTAAATTAATTCGCTATTCATGACATTGAATTTCGTATTATTGAAATCAGTCGATGATTTTGTCTTTAATTTTTAAATTATAAAAACAGTTCATCTTAAAAACGGATTTTTAGTATTTTAAAATTTACCCTCAACTAGTATGGTAATAAAAAAGAAATTCAAGAAGATTAAGGCTTCGTATATTTACTAGAAACTGGCTTAAGCACTAGATACAGGTAAAAAGTACCAATGTATTAAAAAATATTAAATTGAATATTATTTATTGATTCCACTTTATTTGATAAGAGTAAGGATAAAACAGATTTGTGTAAATGGTTTTTATGAAAATATAATTATTTGCATTTATCCGTGTCCAGAGGGATAAAGAATACAGTTCTGTGCGTGAAATATAACAAAAACCCTGGACAGGTGTTTTCGACTCAATTGCTGCTCTCAGATAAAAGTCCTAAAAATAGAAGTCTAGTGGAGATAAGTCTTTCTCGTTGTTAACGAATTTGCTTACCATTTTTTAGGTCCTGGATTCAAATCCTGGTAGGGTGGACGTGAAACACTATTTTTAAAGGTTGTCATAACTGCAATATTTCATTGTTTCTGTCCGGGCACTTATTTACCAGACCTTCATATAACAGATTATCGAACTACCCTACATTTCGTTTACCAGTGCAGTGTCCTATGCACCACTGGGTGCAGAAAAAAGTGTGATGATTATGAAAAACATTTAAAAAATCTTTACTTCATTGAGTTGTTTGGGTAATTTCCCTCTTGGCTCGTAAATGCAGTAATTATCCAAAGCAATAGTGAAAAATAAAATAAACATTTTTGAGAAGGTAATATGAAAGTCTAGGCATTAACAGGGCTTATGATCTGTCATTAACTGGTTTAAGTGGCCACTTTACACACTGTATAACATTCACTCCCAAGGGAGAAAATCCAGCCTGTCTACAAACATTTAGACATACTCAAAATATCGTTGATGTAGATTGTGTTTAGAGTTTTACATAAAATCATTTATAATATCTTATATGCATGAGGAATTTCAGTGGTTTTTTAAAATTTGTTTATAGCCAAATTATCAAACTAAGCAAAAAAAAAAATTTTTTTACGTCGTATTACAGAGGTATGATTTTTAAAAGCTTTGTATTTCTGAAATTAATCCGCATGTGACAGCTCAAGTTTTCTTCCGTTTCTTCTCGGTTAGTTCTACTAAAGTGTAAATTGGTCCGTTGATGGTAAGTAAACCGGAAATCTTCCACAACTCTCTTATCATCGGTTGATTCATATGAACTAATACTTTCAGAATATTTTCTTTTCTATTCCACAATATTATACCTGTCTATTTATTATAGGAGCAAAAATTCATAAACATTTCTTGTATACCCACGAACAGGCCATGCCTTTGGGGGATTATTTCATTGATATGTATTCCACTGTTATGTAATTATCCTTTATTTTTTTAATACTCTGTTCTACCTCTTGCGTATATTGTAAAAAAAAAAATATAAAAAAAAAACAAATAAATATATTTTTTAAACTAGTGACGTCGTTCAAAGTACTTCGTTTTTATTCAAACATATGTATTTATATTCAATTTCCCGTAGGGCTGCAGATCCTCATTATTTATGTTTGGATGGGATTAAAAGACTTTTACTAATTTGTCTACAAACATTGGGACAAACTCAAATATTGTAATTGAATATGCTTTAGCGCTGAAATCTGCAAATCCAAAGTCTATGTGAGATATTTTTAATCATCTATAACATTGTATTACACATGTGAATTCAAACATGAACATCTATTTACATAGATTCAACAATGCGTGACTCTCAGATATTAATGAACGCGAAAAGCTAAAAATGTTCTTGTACATACTATCAATCTTTTCCATAGTAGCCTTTTGTAACAAGAAACTAACACCGGTACCATGTCGTAGATATTGAAACTGAAGTGCAGGTACATTAATTTGATTAATTAATAAAAAAGTTCCGCGTGACGAATTCGTCCTTTAAGGAAGAATTAATGCCTGACATTATGTTGAGCACAGCAACCCATCCTCGATATGACTCGACATGCCAACTCTGTTTATTGCCCTTAAACACGAATTTCTGGAAAAAACTTGACGGCGTTTTAATGGTGTTTAAGAATTATTACGCTAGAATTTTGTACATTCTAGGTTCCGCTTAGTAAAATATTCTTGCACTTATATATTTTACGGTATTTTATTGGAATTTATTTATTTTATTAGGTAAACAATCATCATGTTCAAAATATATTATGCACAAACTAAAAAAATGTTTACACTGTTTACTGTTATTCAAATTATGTTAAATAAAACAAATGTAGAAGATAAGACTGAATGAAACAGATAAATATAATAATAATAATTAATTAAATATATATTTTTCTCTATATTTCTATGACTTTTGACTTAAACTTACGCACATTATCATGAGATCATAGTTATAGAAGAAAAAAATGCTATCAACGCGATTGTATATTTTTATTTATTTTATTTATAAAATAAATAAAAATGTATTCATGTATCATACTGATATTCATGTACGATTATTTATTTTTCAATTTATATTACCTATTCAATTATATGCGTCTCAAAATACTATAAAATAATCAAGTGAGTTAATTATGTGAATTGCTATTCGTGATGACATGCGAAACCGTAAAAATGTAATATTAAATGAATAATTCAAACGTATGATTTAAAGTTTATGACCCATAATCCACAAACATCTCCCTCTTCGAAATTATAAATGAAGGGCTCGTAGTATTCTTGATTAGGAAACCTTTGTTTATTTTTCTTTGGGGGTTTCATTAATTGGAATATTTTCTTCATATTCTTTGCAAACCACGTTCATAATATTCACTTCTCTTTTTCCTTGATTTTTATATGATATAACAATATGATTTTTTCATTCCAGTATCTAACCAGAAGATACATTTGAGTGTCCTTAAACCTAATTAAAAAGCGTGCTCGTAGTCATTATAAATATTTTAAATATTTCATCGTGATTTCGTTAATTTCTAAATGTCGTTGGGTTTCAGGCACTTTATGTATAGTAAGCCTTTCGTCGTGGTCCAAGTTTATAAAATTTATCGGTCTATCTTTTATGATACCATCTTCTTTTTTTGCTTATCTTTAACCTTTGTGTCGGCCATGATGACACATAAAAATAATGAAGTCGTACTTAGCTACAACAGGATTATTGTTACAAATTATGGAACGTGTATTATAAAACAATATGTAGTACGTATTTAATTTTTTTGTACTTGAAAAAAATTGCATATTTTGCGTACTGTAAAATGACGTTACTGCGCCGCTTTTAGAAGATTTTTATAGCAAAGCTTTTTAAGAGTTTTTACACAGATTTTTGAGTCTTAATATATCTGATAATATGTATTTATATTATAATTCATTCATTTGTTCATGTTTTGTTAATTATCTTTCCTTATCATAAGAAACTATTAAGTTTAAAGCAGAACAAAATAGTATTTCTGCATTTTGGGATGAGTCTTTCAATTACTCGTACCTTGATAATTAATTAAGGTCTAATAACAATCATAAGAATTATAATTACAAGTATAAGAAAACTTTTATTGCTTCGTTCCCCTTTCGGTTAATATTCATGACATTATTGAAGAACATATCTTCACTGGATAAATATTAGTTTATGCTGTTAATATTTAGTAAATTTTACTTCTATTGATTCAAGTCAAAGAAAGATTTGACAATCTGATGGAGTGCCCACTTCTAACCCCAGTAAACACATCCCTATTTCAAAGGCACCCCAAACTCTAATACGACATCAATCTCATATAAAACAAATACGCATATAGGAAAAGTATTTGCATTTTAACTACTCGCACAAAAAGCTTTACAAAATAAAGTGTTTTAACATTATCCACATTGTAAACACGTAAATAAATTTGAGTTTGTATGGTACTTACTCAAAACTGCATCTAAATACTGTTTACTATCCCATTTGTTAAAGTAAATTATTTTACAATGAAATTATGCTTGAGATAAAGCTGATATTTATTCTTATCGTGCATCTCAAAGCCTTTTCATTGATTTTTCTTACTTCATTTAGCTATTTATTGGAATAAATAGTGAATTTTATGTTTTAATAAAGCGTTCAAACGAATAAATTATCAGGTTCATCCCCAACTCTGTCAATTGGCAGAGTTGGATATGGGAAGCCATTTTTAATACATGTCTGTTAATTAATCATAACTAATCCATTCAAAAATATATATACAGTAGCTTAATTAATCCATAACAAAAATATATAATGGCGAAGTTATCATTTTTACATTTTTTACAAAATGTGTACATATTCTTTTGCCTTGTTTTGCATTTTTTGACTAGATTTTATAACTGAGCCAATATGATAATATAACTTATTCGATTTTTTTCGAGATTTAAATATTTTAGGCTGGCAGTGAACGTGTTAAATGTTACAGTGACATATATTATAACCATAAGTTTAAATTGCGTATCATAGTAAAATTCAACAATCCAAAATGTTAGTATCTCTGAAAATGTTATGTAAGTGTATTTATTTTGTTTTTATATGTAAATAAATGCTATAAATAAAACGTAATAAGACAAAAGCAGAAATGATCCTTTTTTTAACAATAAAAACGTATTGTGAAAGTTAAAACAGTATTTCAGTCAACTTGTATTGTATGTTGAAAAGCTGGCTTTTCAAATTGAATTTCGATTAATATGCGAAAGATTATTTAACGTGTGGATTGTGTGATGAATTCACCCCAGATTCGAAATTTTCCGCCCCCTCACTATGATATATGTATTTTTCTTCCAACCCCCTGTAGTCGGGTGACAACTGAAAATGCCACCCTTGACGTTCGGCAGTTTGCCACAAACCCCAGTCCATTAGCAATGTATTTTTTGTCACATTTTTTGGTGATTTTGAACCCTTTTTAATTCCCCCAACTTGCAAGCGTATGTAAAATGGAACTTTTCCAATAGAGCTTATTAAAAGTCATAATTGGGAAATTGTTTTTAGTTTTCCCAAAATAAAGAACCTTATTCTTCGAATTCTTAAATATTGCGGGCGTTGTGTTTTGGGCCCAGTTACATTTAAACGTAAATTAAATGTTAAAATCACAGAGATAAAATAAATCATCACAAATGCTTTTAACATAGTTTTAAAGTTGATAATTTAAGCACAAATTAAATTAATGTAAAGTAGCCACTTAAATCACCCAACGATAGTTCATATGCCCTGTAAATTCCTAATCTCCAATATTCCCTTCTCTAAAATGTCCTCCATATCTTTTGTCATATGTTAAACTTGATAACTCCGTAAGGGGTAAAATCTAACACTTGGACGAACATTCGGACAAACTCAAAATATTGTTTATCAATAAAAATATTATCGACTGTTTTGAGTACAAAGGTTTCAAAACACAATTCATTATCATCATAATTCCCTATCTGCACCTTATGATGCATAGGGGATTGCACTGGTACTCCAATCGCAGCATATCTTGATCATTTTTAATACAAGAAGATAAGATGATCAGTTTTACGGTTCAGGCCAGTCCAGGAACTATAAAATATTCTAGTGTAAAAACCCCCTTTTGAATCGAAACCGGTAAACATAGAAAAGTCGTTAAGTGGTTATATACAAATATTTAATAACATTTATTAAAATGTTGGACCACAAAGTTAAAGGATTTAAATATTAATAATAATAAAATTAGTCTTCAGATTGGCCGATGTGACCCTGCTTGGCTTCGTGTCTATTCGTAATACAAGAAGGAGACAACACACCTTTATGTCTTACGAAGCGTTCGTTCTTACTCACCTTGCAAGGTCTGTTGGTTTTTCACTGAACCCAGTGCAATTAATAAAAGTCAACAACTTAATAAGTTTGAAAAATCATTCAGAGAATGTAAATTTGTATATCTAACGAGCTGAACAAATCAGCAACGGTTTAATTAAATGGTGAAAATTAAACAATTGTGTGGTAAATTTTGCGCTTAGTCTTTTGTCCATGTTTTCGAACTCAACATGTATAAATTTATATCATTTGTTTGTATTGGGTGTTAACATAAATTGTATCCGTTTCGTGGGAACAAAGCTGTCAAAGCTGCTCGCGATATTTACGCAGTGTACGGTGAAAATGCCTACCATGCAAGAGATCTCAAGTTCGATTCCCAACATGGTTGATATGAAATATTAATTTAAAAGATTTTTTTCACACTAGAATATTTCATAGTATCTAGACTGGTACCTGAAGCGTAAGACTGACCATCTTACCTTCATGCAACAAAAATGATCAAGATACGCTGCGATCTGTGTGCCAATGCAGTGCCCTATGCAATATTAGGTGTGCAAAGGGAATGATGATGAATTTATATGAAAATGCAGTTATTTATATTTTCATATATCTTTTACTTTTTTTTTTCTATTGAATATGTATACTTATGTTTTCTTACTGGAATTATAATAATAAAACTTCTTTTTGTTGGTTGGTTGGAACAATTGCTATTTGGCAATAAGCCCGCCAACATACAATTAACATTATGTGCAAAACGTTAAATAAATACAGGGGTTTGAAGGGTTTTTGAAGGGTGCTTGACACGTGCTACGCATGTCTCAGGAGAACTGAAATCCAAAATGCCTGTTCTTTAAACCGGCGAGCTCACGGTATCCGAAAGGCCGTCGATGACGATCTTTTGAATTGATTCGGCGGAACTAAGGGCCACTGGATTGACGTTGGAGGAGGCAAGAGTGCTGGCTGGCAAAGGGGTTTCCTGGAGGCAACTGGTGATGTCCACATGCTCCACTTAGGAGCTGATGTAAAAATGAAGAGAAAAAGATAATGTCCACTATGCGATTGATATTCAAGTGTAAACTTTTTTTTAAATGGCATAAATATTTTTATATACTAAAAATATTACAAGAGCTACACGATTAGTTATTTTACATTATGTATTACGAGGACATTTATGTGACAATTTTTTATATTACCAATATTAAAGGAAGTCTCTAATTCGACTTTATGAAATGTATTTTTAATATGTATCTTATATTTTTACAAATGTCGTTGGCTTTCCAATAAAATAAAATTCTGATGAAATACTTGAAAATGGACATGTCAAGAGTAGGAATAATCGGCGTGCGTGCATGAAAAGATGTATGAATGTAGAGCAAGTGAGGTATGTATGCAAAGACAGAATGATATGGCATTCTATCCTCTCTGCCTACTCCTACGGGGAAACGTCGTGATGGTTTGTTTGTTCGTGAGCAACTTTAGCGGCTTTATTTCCTTGATTGAACGCGATCAGAACGAAAGGTGTTGAAAATAGTCGCTTTAGTCTAATTGTCATTCTATGCTGAAGGGTTGCAATCAAATGAATTATGTTTGTAACGCGAAAACAAACTGTTTCTTGTAGAGCTGAAATTTTTTTTTCGAATGCCGAAGTAATTCAATATGTCTACTGGGGTTAGGCGATGCGCAGGTGACGCCGCCATCCATAATGAACTTGGCGTGATTTCTCCCCTCCGCTCCAGTACCCACTCACGAGTACACCTTCCATCTCAGTAGAACGCACTGCCCTGCCTCTTCATGCTATTATTATTAGGGATAACTTATATAATGCCATTTTCGTAAACTAATACCTCAAGGGCGCGTAACAAAGTGATTATATAAAGAAATCAATTTTATTTTGTTTTTTTTAATTTAAGAAAATCAATTTACTCGTATTTGTCACCACGTTATTATTATTATTATTAATAATAATAATATTACACTAGCAACTATTTAGCTGATGCGTGTATATTTATTTATTTATATATACGCCCAATGGGCATTTTTATGGATACATTTATACATAGAAAATTATTGTGAAAAAATTAGAAAGACTCAATGGTTTATAGTAGACTTTGTGGGAGTGGAAGCGGGAAAGAGGTGCTTATAATTGAATTTAATTCAGTGATCGTTTGAAAGAAGACAACTTGTTATCAAAGAAATCAAGACTGGTATGTTTGTTGGCATTCCTAAGAATTAATAAGTTTTGTCTGGGGTTCCTAGTTGGGATATTTAATTTTATTGAGCTCAGTAGTTTAGGCGCATCAAAGAGTGAGTTGAGAATTTTAAATAGGACTATAAAGTCGGATTTATTTCGATGGTCTTGAAGAGAAGATATGTTCAAGGTAGTTTCTAACTCATTATACGTATATAGGTCTCTGGATAAGCCCAACCTCCAGCCTATCTTTCTTAAAAATCGATGTTGAACTGATTCAATATTTTTGATGTGAACATCATAATATGGAGACCAGATAACAGAGGAATACTCCATATATCAAGTGTACATGGTTATTAAACGTTATAAATTGATATGTGCATCTAGTTAACATTAACTGAACTAGCATCAATCACTTTCTCGGGAAGGACATTCCATTTCTCCACAACTCGGTTTGTCAGGAAGTTCTTCCTGGGGTTGGATGAGAAGAAGGTAGTGTTGAGTTTCAATGAATGGCCTCTGAGATGGCGGTTTTCATTTATAGTGAACATTGATTTCAACTTGGGTACATTATATTGCTCAGTTGAGATTTAGAACGTTTTAATCAAGTCACCACGCTGCCTCTGCTCTTCCAGCGAACTTAACCCGAGCACCCTTAAGCGGTCCTCGTATGATTTATTTCTTAGAGAAACTACATGCTAAGGATTTATTCAAATGATTAAGAAAACAAGTGGGTTTTAAGTTTCTTCTGAAACATCACTTCACTCACACAGTTTCGGACCTCTGCTGGGAGAGCATTCCATGCCGTAGGGCCTGTGACCGCAAATGCGCGTTCACCGAATTTGGTGCGCTGTTTGCGTGGAGGTATTTTGATTTTATTTGATTTAATAGCATAATTATACATTTTTACAATTTAAAAAAATTTCACTTGTTATATTTTTACTAAAACTAAAATCCCACTAAGCCACTTTTTGTAGCTTGTTGGTGAAGATTATATTTATACTGACTTAATAATATTATTTACATTTATAAAAACAATGAATAACACATAAAAATTAACAGCATTATAATAACTTTTTCTTTCGACATAGATGTAGCTGATCTAAGCGTTAAACGTCTGTCAGCTAGTTCATCTGGAATGCAGAGTTCCCTTAGATATTCTGGAACAGAGTTGTGCAGTGACTTATACACGAGCCAACAGAGTTTTGTATTCCACCCTCTGTGGAAAACATAGCCAGTGTAATTCGCGAAGTAGTGGAGTGATGTGACTGAACTTAGAGATTCCAAAAATAAGTCTCGCTGCGGCATTCAATACAGACTATAGCCGAGTCATTTTATTCATCGGTGGACCTGCGTAGATACCATGACAATAATCGACTCTGGACACTACAAACGCATTTATTAATCGACGGGTGGCATCAACTGGCAAATTATTGCGTGTGCATTCAATCTGTCTCAGCTAGTAAAAGCATGAACTAATCGTTCTTCTAACGAATTATTGTAAGACTGATAATCTTATCTTCATGTAATAAAAATTATCAAGATCAGGTGTGGATCAGGGTTTGATGATGATCGTAATACAAATTTGCATTGCAAGATGTAACATGTTTCATCAATTAAGATGAAAATATAAATTACTTGGTATGGATGAGTCAAGTAGATTATAAATAACTTATTATGCCACAATAGTTTTTAATCTTTAATTATTTTTAAGCCTGAATTAAAAATACATTAAAAAAATTATGTCAAAAATTTTCGAACTTAATGACAGGTAGGTACTTGGTACTTATATACATATGTTTACTTTTTTTCATCAAATAAGCCGTTCACAATGGAGTCCTGGTGCCGACCCTTTTGTATATAAAGAAGGAAGCATGAAATTGGAAGAACAAGGATGGAAGTAAGCGGAATGCTATCGAAATATGATCTCTCTGGTGGATGTGCAATAAAACTTTGTACGATAGATGCACAAATGTAGAGACCCGTACATAATATAAGGCTGAAATCGGCATTATTTAAAAAATCAAAAAAGGAGTTCTGCGTTGGTTTGGACATGTAAAGCGAATGGACAGCAAAAAAACAGCAAAAATGATGCAAAAATAATGTGGGGAATTAATTGAAAAAAATAAATCATTTACACTTCTCGCAATATTTTTCTTAGGATTCGAAGCATTATTTTTACCATCCGCGCGTTTCTCGCATCCCGCTAAGGTGCTTTGGGCATTGCGTTTGTAAATTTATTGCGGTGAAACATAAATGGGTGAATAATTCACACCTGAAATCATTTCCGACCTGGAGACCTAAATACTTTATGCGTAAAATTGGTCGTTGCAATTTTTTGCAATTGTTTTTAAAAAATCACAAACCTTTTGTCATTGATTTGGATTTATAAACCGTTTTTAATTTTTTTAATTTTTGTGTTAGCTTGAAAGTAAATATGGTGAATATTGTTTTTTTGCGGTCGTTCATTAGTCTGGAACTGATTTGATTGATAAAAAAGAAAACATTTTATCAAGTGAGGTGTTAAATCGGCTTATAACTTATAACGAGCCGCGGTTGGCTGTCGGCCTAGCGATAAAGCTGCCACAAAAAGTTCAAAATTACAAATCCACCCCTTGGTCCGCGTAGAACTGGTATTTGGAGCTTGAAGGTGCACAACTGAATATAAAAATTCAAGGTACGCATATGAAATTGAATTTGAGAGAAGGTAGTTCCACGCAGCGACATCCGAGGCGCCGAGCGTGAAAGAAAAGGGAAAATAATGTGAGTAAAAAACGAATATATAGTATGTGATTTCTGCCAATAAGATTCTTTCCCGCTATTGAAAATGCAATGGCGGAATGGTGTTTGGTATTTGGAATAAACGAATTCTGAAGTTACTCAAAAGAAATTTTCAGTCCCAGTTGCCGAGGCTATGGTTTGTTTATAAATACCCTGTTTCGTTTTTTAAACAACGTCCGCAAATTCTTGATTTGAATTACAATAAGAGAATGAACAGTTTTACCATTGTCTGGTTGTACTTAAGTTGTAAAAACTCACTGTGTACTCGCACACCTTTTGAGTATTGAAGTATACACACGTCCCAAAATAAATATTTAAATGAACTGATCGGAGATAACAACCTCTTACTTATTTGACAATATTAAAAGCGAAAAATTATTGCTCCGTGAGTTTTATTTTGCATTTAGGATCTATCAAAACAAAGTGCGTTATAATTCTGTACATTTTGCGACCCGTGTACAAATTCTTCACAGTAATCCTCAGCTTTATCACAGCCCATAAAGGAAACGGGCAAATAAATATATAAGTCATGATGTTTGGCTCCATAAAAACTGTTATTGTATTTTAATTGGCAGCGTGACACATTGTCCCTGGGCGATTTCCCATACATATCCTCCCTAACCGGATCGCGCCCGGTCCGCGCGGCCGAAAACCGTCTTTATTACTCCGAACGAAACGGGCCTTCTCGCTCGGCCAAAACATCGACTTTAGGCCTCTCTGAGCCGGCCACAAACAATTTACAGAGGAGCACCTTTTTAAAATTTAGTTTATTTAATTTATGGCCACCTTTTTCTCAATAGTTTGGTTACGCGATTTTTTTATGTTATAAAGATATCGCCATTTTATTGATTTGAGATGATTCATGAATAATAGTTATTACTTTACTGCTGTGCGGAAATAAGCGCGAGAAATACGATATTCACTGCTGTCATACCTTCGTAACCGGCGAATAAAAGATAATTATCTTTTATTTACCTGTTGCATTATATGTATCTCACAGTTGCCCGTTAAGTATGGCTTGAGTAAAGTAGGTGAGTATTTTACTTCAGCGAGTACGAATTAACATTGTGAAGTAATTTTCTGAATGCATGTTTCTCTAAGTGCACAATTTAGTTTCGCAACAATCCGTCGTGTGAAGAAATGGAAAATCAAACAGAGCGATACGTTTTCATTTTATCCGCAGCAGCAATAAAAGCGTCTGCGTCTGGTTGAACTCGTAATAAGGGGGAACGGAAATCATAAGTGGCAAGCCGTAAAAAATGAAACAAAACGCCAGTATTTACGGAATCGCAAACTATCATCAACTATATTTGTTAGTTATTTCGTTATTTTTTTTCCTCAAAAAAAATTACAGTACATAAAATTTCAATTTAAAACGGTAGCGGTTAGAAAAAAGAAACAACAATTTGATATACGACTTCCAAAGGTAAACGTAGTCTCGGTTTTGTTGGGTTAAAGAATATCACATTTCTTTATTCTTTATTCCATGTACAGTGTGTGCTGTCTTAAGATGCTACCACCCTTCCGAGATAAAGCAGTGAGAATTTATTGTAATGTTTCTGGCGAAGTCTTTGAGAGCTACCCGTGGAATTCATTTAAAATTAATTATCGGTATTGAGTGTCATTGTTTATCGTTCATTTAAATTCATTCGAAGAACCGCTTTTTACGCCATAGAATAAATGTATAATTTCAAGCAGCTCTAGTGAGTAAAACACCTATCTTCTGGCTAGGAATTTCCACGTTTCTAGAATGAAAAAAACAAGTTTAGTGAAAAACAAACTGAATCACGTTCTTCAATTTAAACACAAGCGTAAATGAGTTAATCCGGTGTTTGTAAGCACCTCGGCTTAATCTTAATAGATGTATCAACATAATTTGATATCCAAACATATTTTATTCTCGATTTTCTCACACCATAATTACTTTAACAACATTTCAAATCAAGTTCGCGTGTCGAAAGATCGGCAAACACAGAATAATATTTAATTCGGGTATGGAAAGAATCTCGTTTCGTTCAAAAAGCTCAAGTAAATATGAAATATCTGGTTGATATTGCTGCGATTGTCGTAAATAAAACCATTTGTAAGTATCGCCTAACCTATGTTTAAGTTTCCAAGATTTCAGTAGCGCAACCTACTTCATTATTATGCGTTATCATGAGCAGGAATTTTTATTATAATTTGAAGAAGCAATCTTGATAGGCCTAATTTCGTACGGGGTTTAATTTCAATATAATTATTTTCGATTCTAAAAATGAGGCTGTTCTGAATATGTAATTGATGTTTTATACGCGATTGGTCGCCGGGACGGGCCGGTTTTGTTCAAATAATTATGCGAGGGTCGCTCGAAAATCTACGCACATATTTGAATAGATTAAAATATTGTTTGATCAATGATCGAAAGACCTCGACGTTGAGCGACGCGACGGTTTCAAATTAGGGCGTTTAGTTTTAAACTCGACAGATGCAGAATTTTAATTATAATTAATTACGGAAAGGTGCATAAATACATACGAAAGAAAATGATGATTTTGTTTATAAATGCGTAAATTTAATGACATCATGTAATCAGATATATTAAATGCCAAACATGTTACGTTATTATTTTTAGATAAAGCGTTAAACGTGAATGTTTATTCTTCCTAATTGAGATACCATGAACTGAACGCATTTTCGTTTGCCACTTTTTGAACCACGTTCATGTTGTTGAGAATTTTTTCATCACGCCTCGAGCGACAATCTTCGAAAGATCCTTATTTTTTCCCACACCGTTTTGTGGTTTTTAGCGAAATTTATGAATTTTTTTATTGATTTTGTATTTTTAAATAAGGTATAAATTAACCGAATGTTCCTCTTGTGGCTGGAAGGCGACACCAGCGACGTAATTGCACCGATACCCACTCGCCATATACAATTAAGTGAGACTTTATATTATAATAAATTCATTCGTTATCTTTATACGCATTATGTTCCAACACTTTGTTAACATAATTTTTGATACTGCCTCGATAAACGTTTCATGATTATAGAATGAGCTTTTCATTGCCTATAGAAGAATATTAGTTTACATACCAATCATACAATCAATATCACCCCGGAGATCATACACTCGACAGAGATTGCGACCTCTTAGAATGCAATTTAATACGTACTTACCTTTTTTCATTTGAAATTTATTTATTTATAAATCCTTAAAAATAACATTTATTTAAAAAAATATCTTTTTTTTTTATTCACATCCTGTGATAATATTTTCCACATCTTTTGTAAAGGTTGTCTGAGTCTTTTGTTTAGTTTTGTCTGCTAATTTATTGTAAAATTTCAGTACCTAGTTTATTCGTCTCGACTTTCCTTGTCTCATTTTAGAATGTTGTTTATGATATTGTTCTGATATTCTCGTATTGTCTCCATGTGTAGTACTTTTTTTTTCAAGATGGGTTTTTCTTGTACAATTACATCAGTGGCTAATATAACTTGATTTTTTTTAAAATTACATACAATAATAAACAAACACCTATGTTCAGTAAATTTCTGTATTCCATATTATATTTTAAAACAGAAAATTAGCTTCAGGTGTTATATTTAAGGTTGGAAAAGAATACATCATTTAGAGTTACCTAGACTTAAAATGATGCCTTGCCTTCTTGCGTGAAAAATTTCAACGCTTATCAGTTCATGGTTTACCTCTTCATTCTAATTCTCAAGGCACTCACTTAATACCCATCCACAATTCCTCTTTCTTCTCTCACTCATATAGTGTCCATGCCGCTCGACTGTGAAATCATCTCCCTTCCATATCTGAGTTTAAATCACGTATGAAGAAACATCTCCTTTCTCTTCCTTAATCTCTCCTTTTTTCTTCTTTCCTCTTCTTTCCCATTGAGTATTAGTATTGATTTAAGGTAATTTTTATCCAAATACACTTATTTCTATTTTTATACATATCTTTAGATTTTTTTTTTCTTTATTTTTTATTGAACATGTTTTAACTTGAATCATATAAATAAAACTTGTATTTTATTGGTTGGTTGGAAGAAATTGCCTTTTGGCAATAGGCCCGCCAATGTACAATTAAAATTATGCAAAAAAAGTTGAATAAATGAATAAATAATGAAAACTATCAAAATAAACCGTAATTAGGTGCACCTTTAGAAGCAAATTCGGACTAATACTAAGAGCAGATTGTACGAGTAGCATACTCATTGATTCTTTAAATGAAACCCTGGATCAATTGGGCCTGACTTACTATTAGCAAGGGCAAGAGAGAGCGTCCAAACAGTAGTCTAACCAGATCAGCCTCAGTACCTCGACAGTTGAGAGCTTGAATAAATCGAGTTATTGAATATTAGTGAGAGATGCTGCATGTGGAGCTCTAATTTAGACCGTCCTGGGAGTTAAAATTCTCTTCAATCAAAAATACGATATACAAAGGGATAAAAAAAATTTAACCTGTTCAATGCAATGACTGGTCAATGTCGCTTCTAATAAATGTATGTGTAATAAATTTGATCAATTTACAATGCAACTGGTGGACAAATACAGTGATCTATGAATATGGGAAGAATGAGTTCAAGTTATAAGAATAAAAAATATAAAGCAAAGATATCAAAGGCAATGGTAAAAAAATAATCGTTTTGCGTTTATGAATATCTAACTGATGACACCATATGCTTCCCCTGGCCCCTGGGGTTGAGAACGTGAATCAAGCTAGCAAGTAAGAATATATTTATCAAATACAGAATACAGACTTATCTGCACTGGGAAAACTTATCATTTGATCTTTATGTAATAAAAATGATTGATAAGCGACGATTCGTAGAAACGAGAAAACATAAATAAGCTTTATCATCATCATCATACCCCCTGTTCGCACCCGATGGTGCATTGGTACATCTGTTACATGAAGGTAAGGTGATTAGCCTTACAGTTCAGATGCTAGTAGAGAAACATGCAATATTGCAATGAATTTTTTTTAATCAATATTTCATGTCAACCTTCTCAAGAATCGAATCCAATGGCAAACCACTACACCACGAGGTGGAATTTTCTCCATTTCATTTTCTTATTCAGATTGTTTACCTGAGAGCAGCCGGTCGAAGGTACTTGTCTAAGGTTTCGGTTGAAGTATTTCAATTTAAATCTATCTGACCTTAGAAGTTATATTATACGTCATAAGAAAAAAAAATAGATATTGGCTTCTTAATCAAGAGTTTTTATATTAATGTTCCATAAATAATGTGTTCAAATTTGATTTATATGAATATGAGATTTTTTTACATAATACATTTGTTTTTCTTATTGTTTTTTTTATTGAACGGACACAGTCTAACTACTGCCCCGTATTTTGACTGTAATTGTTTATGTAAAGATATTTATTAATGAGTAGGATTAATATTTAAATATGTAAACTTTACCAACAAGCCACAGAAAGTGGCTTGAGAAGGTTTTTGTATTTTTTAGGTTTTTTTTTTTATCTGTCTTAATTTTTATTCATGTGTACTTTTACAGTTAAATGAATAGATAATGAATTAAATAAAACAAAACTTTGCTTTCAATCCGCCCGGAGACGAGAACCAGAGCTTACCAGAGAAAAAAATAAAGCAGTTATCTGCACTCGGAAAACGCATCATTTTGGCTCCATAGGAACAGGTGGATAGGCTGCAGTATGTATACACAAAGAAGGGATGAATGATGAATAGACTTACCAGAGGAGAATAGAATGCAGAGCTATCGACTCCGATGGTGGGGTAGGGATTCTGGTCTGTGCTGGGGTACGGCGTGCCGTAGACGCCGACACCGGAGGAGAGGCGCGGGTAGCCGCCGGACAGCGCCAGGCGAGCCTGGTCGTACTGGCACGAGCAGACGGTCTGGCCGGACACGGGGTCCGTCATGATGGGGCGGCCGCCCTCGCAGCAGGCGCCGGGCGCGGGCCCGCCCGGGGACGGCGCGCCGCCCGCGGCCAGCCCGCCCGCCGAGCCCGCGGGGCTCAGCGACGGCGCGTGCGCCGACGCCGCGCCCGGCGACGTGGCTGACGCCCCCGTCGTGGGCTGCCCGCCCTGCACCAGCAACTGGAACAGCGTCAGAATATTTTATTTATTGAGGATATCAACAGAGAATAAAAAATAGTATAAAGGAAAAAAACAGGAAATAAAACCAATAACAGATATCCACGAATATGTGTATTTTTGCGCGCTAGTGTGTGAGAGGGTTTGTGTGTATATTGTAAAAATATAGTACAAAAATATTTGTCAACATTATAAAGCATTAAATATCGATCTTTCTGTTCATGGTCTTTGACTTCGCTCTTCTCAGGAGAGAACACTTTCCATTCCTCGACATAGCACATCATTTTTCAGCTATTCCTTTTCTCTCCAAGCTGCTAGACTTTGGAATGAGCTACCTCTTCATATAAAAAATGCACCTTAGCCACCTTTGAGAAACGCCTGAAACATTATTTTATATCTCCAGAATCTTGAACTCCCTGAATTATACTTTTTTTTTAAAAAGTATATTCCTTATCATTTAATATGTATGACATAATGTACTTTTTTAAAAGTTAATATGCGCAAGACTTATCTTCCAATTAAAAACAGCTCTTAGTATTAATTGATTAGGTTATTTTTATTTTATGTGTGTATCTTTTTATATATATTAATGTTTTTTTAGTACAAAATTTTGACCAACTCTTCTTTTACCCAATCTGTTTTAAGGTTGGCTAAAGGTTATGCTTTTGGCAATAAGTCCGCCATAGTACTTATTCTTTGTACTTAAAGTTATTAATAAATATAATATCAATTTTAGAGCTCGTATTTTGAATGTCATTTGGTTACAATCGAATGGGTCGATAGAATGATTTTTTTAATTATACTCTCGAACGAAGCATACAAGTAGAGAGTTCTGTGCATAGTTTGTAAGGACGGATGTTACGCGGAATAAATAGTCTAATTTTTAAGTAGTACAGTAGCCAGGGAATAAGGTTTTTTTTAATTTTTTTTAAATTTGAAAATATATTTATAAACCCTAAAGCTAGGGTTTCCTAGGACAGCGGTGCCCGTATTTTAACGGCCGTAGTGAACAGTGATGCGGTGGATAACCGTCGTAACGGTGACTAGAGTGTGGTTTCCTAGGAAAACGGTGTTATCAACACCATTTAACACCGTTTCTCTAGGAAACCACTCTCTAGTCGACGTTACGACGGCTGTCTACCGCATCACCGTTCACTACGGCCGTTAAAATACGGGCACCGCTGTCCTAGAAAACCCTAGCTTTACGGATTATTATACTCATTTTACCAAAATAATATTTAAAAAATTCATTCATACTCCGTTGTTCTAAATAATATTTTTTACATCTTTTGAAAAGTTTGTCTGAGTCTTTTGTTTTGTTTTGTCTGGTAGTTTAATGTATAATTTCAGTCCCTGGTTCATTAGTCTTGATTGTCCTTGTCTTGTTTAGAAAGTTGTGTATGGTATTTGTCTGATATTCTCGTATTATTTCCATGTTGACTACAATTTTTTACAAGTTTTAGTTCTTTGTCTACAATTACATTAGTGGCTAATTTATGGATAAATTTTAATTATTCTAGTTGAAACAGTTCAGTTATATTTAATTGCTTAGTTTGTTTAAAAAGTTCTCTAGTTGCAGTTAGATAGGGAAGGTCATATACTAATTTTAATATTTTATTTTGTTGTCTTATTTTGTTGCCTTATTTTGTTTTCTGTGATAATTTTAGGACTACAGTAAAAATATTACTAAAGGAATACACCGGGCGACTTTATTTCCATTGAATAGTGATCGTTTTTTAATACTCTTTTAAAAGTAAGTTTGTTATATAAATAAACATATGAAAGGGACAGAGCTAAAACCCCTGCATTGCATTTTTTCGATTTTAGAGATATTTATGCCATTTTCTTCTCAAATGAGACAGTAAAATGGATTATTAAAAACTCACAAAATGTGGGTTCGTCACATAAATTTTAGGAAACGAATGTGGAGTCACGGCTGGCAAAACAAATAGTCAAAATGCGATTATTGCTGTAACAAGTTCGTTTTTTCAATCCAAGAAAACGGTTTTTTTTTAATATAGTTTTTTTTACTTTTGTGACTGTATGTAAAAATACGTATTAAATTAATTGAAAATAAATCAATATTTTCCTACACAAGACAGATAGGAAGTTAAGTTTTTATGTTTTTAAATCTATGAAATAATAAATAACATAGTTATATGGTGCGTTACCTTGTTTAGGAGCTTTCTAATGGACTTTCCGGTTTAGCATGTTTACAAAATTCTTTCGTACTTGCGTTCAACTAGTTGTGTTTCAGCAGAAAATATCTAAAGGCATTTTCCAAGCATCGCGCTGTGTGGAATGCCAAAAGACCTCTCAATATGTAAGCCATATGAGTCGCGAAGATTGTTAGTGCGCAGCCATAAAAGGAGTTAAACATTTATCATTGACTACGATTCCGCAATATTTTCTCTCTGTATTTCTGTAGAAAATTGCTAATGCTTAGAAAACATTCCACTCGACAAATATCACTAAGTTCACAGCAGACGGGAAAACTACCGAGAGCTTTTACGGCATCGCGATCGGGAGAAAAAGAAACCGTACGTAAACGGAGATATTTAAAAAAATCTAAACGTGAAATAAAATACGAAATTGTTCCGAGCTTTGCACTCCCGCGTATAAATACACTTCCTCTTAACCTCCGCCCGACCCTGGCATAATATTATTATGGAAGACTTAAAAAGCACCGATGGCCGTAAGTATTTATTCACTCGATATATGATTTAATATTCGTGTTTACATGGCGCAAACAAATATCAGTCAACGATCAAATCGTGTCATTGTCTTAAGAGGGAGAGGAGTAGTATCGTGTCCTGTCCCCGCTTCGTGAACGGTATTCGGATGGATGTTAACAGCGGGTTAAGTGTGCCGGTTTAGTTTTGCCGACAAAAGCTCTGTCAATATTTAAAACTGACTTTCCGCGGCTTATATTTACTAAAACTGGGGAAACCGGGCTCACTCGAGATGGCCGGTGCTTTGATTTCCACGAGTGCCTCTAGACTCCTAAGTAACTTCGCCGCCTATTTACATATATTTATTCACGGGCCTTTGTGCTGTACGCGAGAGACGCAAAATAAATTATTTACACACATTTGCGACGGGTAGAATATTTAAGCCTAATATTCCGTTCTATTCCTCGTGCGTACCTTTCATTATCTCTTTAAAGTCTCCCATAAAGTGTCGAATGAAGACGTTTCTGCTTTTTTATAAATAGATAAATATGTATTTACTTCGAGCTATATATTCCGAGATATTACAACAGAGATAGGGAACATTTTAGAAGGGAATATAAATATGTATGTCTCAGCTGTCATTGGCCAATTTACCTTATCACTTTACATTCACCATCCTGTCTATGTTTGAACATCCGTATTTCTTCGGTTCAGTCCTTCCACTCATTTATTTTTGTAAAGTCATAAAACTTAAACATTTTATGAAAATTTATAATAAAAACTTTAGAATTTATTCGGCAACGCCTGAAAATACGTTTCAAATTAAAATAGGCAGTTTTAGTTTTACGTGGCTTTATTGCGAATCGATGTCTTTATTTTCTCGTCAGCAAACAATCTCAATTATAACGAGATGCAAAGTGTTTGTTACTTATTCTAAGCACTATTATATTGCCGCTCCCTGTCTAGTGAGCCATAAGTCAAAATAAGTCAAACTGAAAAAAATCGATTTTGACCTCGCAATTTTTGAGCACAGACTTATATAAAACAATTTACTCTATATGTATTGTATCACACATTTAATAACAAGAGTATAAGTAGGCAAATAAAAAATCAATTACTGATTATCAAACTGCCGCATATTTATGTTTCGCTTACGATTATAATGTATTTTTTAGTTATTTGTCACAGAGCATTTTTTTTCTCCAAATTTTATGAACTTGACTCAAAACACTATAGTGCTAATTGTGACACTTTTGCCGCTAGGGTGTAAAAATGCATAAACATACTAATTACGAAAGCGTAAGAGTTTTCAATTTCTTTTAGACATTGTACAATCGTATTTAGAAGATATTCTGAAGGGACACCGTGAAATGGAATTATGTTCAAGTGCATTTTAATTAATTAGCTACTATCATTACCTGTTTGAAAAATTAAATTTACCGATTAAAATCACTATTTTCGTGTACCTAACTGATTTATATTTCACCGAATTTAAATGACTGGGGTGATATTAATTTAAAGAGATATTATATGAAATATATATAAAGTCATCATTATCGTACACCTACCCGTACCCGATGGTACATAGAGCACTGCACTAAAAAATGAAATGCAAAGTACCTTTAATCAACTGTCACATAAAGGTTAGAAAATCAGTCTTACTCTCAAAGTACCATTCTATAGACAGTAAATTTTGTAGTAAAAAACTACCTTAGAAACAAATATTTCACGTCATTCATTAGATAGTTTGTTTTACACTACGATATTTCATAGAACCCTGAAGCGTAAGCGTGAGACTGATGATCATCTTACCTTTATGTAACAAAAAATATCAAAATACGCTGCAATTGGTAAACCAATGCGGCTATTTATAATTATTAATTAGGTGCTGGTGAGCGGGGTGATGATGATTAATAATTATTTAACTTGATGAATCTCACCGACATCAATAAAGCAATCGGCACTTTTACTTTACTTAAGTCAACAGAAGGAAGATTTAAGGAAATGTGGGTGTCAGATAGTGAATGTTACACAGTGTGTAAAGTGGGCAAATAAACCAGCCAACGACAGGTCATAAACCCTGTAAATGCCTCGACTTCAGTATTATTTTCCCAAAAATTTTTTTCTGTTTCTTTCTGTTTTAATAAATTTAGGTTAACTCGGAACTATTTTTTTTACTTGTGGCACTATTTACGAGGGGATGCAATATGCCCGATCCGAGTTTCAAAATACATATCAACTTTCATGATGTGGTACTTTCCAATAGAGATTACAGTTGGCGACCGATACGGTGAAGTGGCTCGCAAATGTTTGCCCATCTTCCACTCCGTCTAGCGACCCCTTTGTTTGCTCTGTAGTACGATGATGGTGATATAACAGCTTTATTTTTGTTACTCTGCCTTCTTTCTACAAGGGAGAACCGCCCCCTACCTGAAAACTCACCCCTATTTAATTAGATCGTAGACTTTCTTTTAAGAAAAAATCTAGTTATTTAAAAGAGGATTAATCAACACGACGGACTGAGATTTTTAAATTCCCCTAATCGTTAATTCGAGAAATAAAGTTTTTCGTTTTGTAAAGGGTTTCAGCGCTCACATTTTGGGAATTAATTCGGACTTTTTTACATAAACTTTGACAGTAGTTTTATTCCTGTAAGTTTTCAAAAAAAATAATTTTCCCTCTTGTGTGGTTTTTTATTCCTATAGAGGAATAAAAATTCGATAAAAATTCGAAAATTCGCCACGATTCGCACACATAGGTGTGCGAATCGTGGCGTCTCACTCTTGAATCGAAAAGAATCTTGGGTGTGCGGTGCTTTGAATTCGGTGACAACAAGCGGAGGAGATACGAATGGCTGGGCCATACTGCCGATGCCTCCTGAGAGCCTTAACCACGCTTGCCTACTTTCAGGTTCTCAACGTCCTGGACGTCCGCTGCTGTTTGTCAACAGCTAATGCCAGAACTACGGAACGCGAACCTGTCTTGGGACGACGCCCTGGAACTGGCACCCAATAAAGATTCCTGGAGGCTCTCTGTGGACACCATATCAGAATGATGCTGATGATTATGATAATCTGACTATCATGGCTCATGATTCTAAGTATAATACACAACTTTAATTCATATGGGTCTCATATTTAAAAAAATAATAAAGTCGTACTGTGCCATAACAGGCTTAAATCATATGATTATTTTTACGAATTAGTATTAATAAACTGTCAAACATTATATGTGTATATGTTTATTATATGTATATGTTTACATATGTTTATTTTATTTTATTTTATTTGGGAAATCAACAGTACTACATATATATTTATAGTAAACAAACAGATATAGTGTATAAACTCAGAATTAATAACAGATTTCCACAAAGTATACAAAGTTAGTAAAGAAAATATATACGTGCTAATTTTATTTTTTTATACCAGTATTCAAACATTCCATATTTTGCTTGACGTAACATGACATGACATTACACCACCATCTCTAGTGGAATTTTCGGCATAGTCTTTTGACTTTTGACTCATTGAATCACAACTTTTTATTTTAATACAAAGTAAAAAAAACCCTACTATTTCTTTAATTATAGTGTAAAAAGATGTAATGAAGTTGAAAACTACTTATATTTAAATCAGTCAGGGACTAGTGGCCTATGTTAGCAAGAATGAAATGTCTGGGTTGTTTTATAAATGTTGTTATTTATAAAATATTATATTATATTTACCACGGTTCTAGTAAAAAAATCAAATACGTGGTACGTTTTTTACACCACTACGCCTTAAATAATTAAGAACAAATAACACGCGAAGAGTAATGCAATTTAATTTAATAAATTCTAAATTATACGTTTTATCGATAAGGTCTAAAAAATTTATGTCAAGAAATGTGTTTGACGTCTAAATTACTTCTTGTAAACAATGCAACGAAGTAAATAAAATTTAAAATATAATTTATCTAATCCACATTTGATCGTGCATGGGGCACTGAGTGACAAGAGGATAAGGTGAGGGTAGTCTTATACCTTAGGTGCCAATCCAGGGACAATGAAATATTGCGGTCTGTGTAACAAACATTTCATGTTGACTTTCCCAGGAATCGAACCCAGGACCTTAAGCATAGTAAGCAAACACGCTGACCACTACACTACCAGGTGGACGTTTCTTTACTCGTTTTTTTTTTACTTTTTCTCCATGCAAGCAGCAAGCACAATAAATCATTCGCTCGACAGTTTAGTAATCTTCGATACTATGGTCAGTTTGCACATGTGCTTCTTGCTATTTGGTCACATATTTCTAGAAATAACCACAATTTACATGCATTCCCCCGCCAGACTCTAGATAAGCACTGTTTAACGTGTGACATTTAAAAAATTTAAGAAGAAGACCGAGAAAGACATGGCACGATCAAGTCCATAAAATACTTAAAGATGGAGATGTCAAGAGTAGGAATAATCGGCGTGCGCGCATGAAAAGACGTATGAATGTAGAGGAAGCGAGGTCTATATGCAAAGACAGAGTGATATGGCGTTCTAACCTCTCTACCTACCCCTGCGGGGGAACGGCGTGATGGTTTGTTTGTTTGTTTTTATTTATTTATGTAAATTAACTGACCAAATAATTAGTTAAAATAATTTAATATTCGCCATAATGAGCCAAAAATTATTTGAAATGATACTCGTATATCACTTAATAAATTCAAAGGCAATCTAAAGAAATTTTTTGAACCCAAGTATAACAGCATTATATTTTATTTGGTATTACTGTAGTATTGTTTTCTGTTTTTTTTTTTTTTTTTTCGTTTATTTTTTTTCTCGCGTTTATTCAAAATTATATTTACAACTTCAAATTACTAAATAACTGTTTAAGTTTAACATCAATATTTTGAGTTTGTGCAAATTTTTGTGGACATGTAGTAGTTTTGTAGACAAGTTTTGTAGACAGTTTAGTTTAAGTTTAAATCACTCTCCAAGCACAAGAGCTAGTCTCTTTTTTTGGAAAGTTGTAGTTACAACATTAATTAAATGTATTATAAAAGTAGATTTTATTAGGAAAAAAAACATGCGTCATTTTATAACACTATATTAATTCATAATAAAAAAAGCCATCGTTATAATAATTTATTAATAAAAATATAAAATGTAAATAGGGGCTAGATTTCTTATTGTCTATGCGCTCTGTAGCTGCAAGACGTGCTGTAATCTAGCTCCTGTATATCATAATTGGAGACGAGGAACAAGAATCCCAACCATCCATGCGCTCTGTAGCTGCAAGACGTGGTGGGATATTTATTTATTGTACAGCGCCCTTGAGGTAATTTTCACAAAAACGGCGCTGTAAAATTTATCCATATATACATACATTTTTTGAGTCAATATGTCCAAATGTTTGCGGACAGGTATTTGTTTGTGGTTTGACAGATGGAAGAGTTGAGGAAATGTGGATGTTTAACATAGGCAAAATGGTGAATGTTTCACAGAGTCTAAAGTGGGCACTTAAACCAGTCAATGAAAGGTCGTTAGCCCTGTAAATGCCTAGACTTCCATATTTCCTTTTCAAAAATGTTTTCTCTCTCTGTTGCCACACATTTATAACTAAATAACAATAACTTCTTACAGTAAAAAAATAAGGGTTAAAATTTCTAAATCTCTGTAGCTGCTGTTATCGTTATCTAGATTTCATATGTAATTTTGTTAGAAACACGCTAGTCACTTTATTCGTAAAATGTTAATGGGGGCTAGAATTCTAACCGTCCATGCGCCCTGTAGCTGCAAGATGTGTTGGGATGATTATACGGCGTCCTTGAGATGATTTTTACGAAAATGGCATCATAGAAATTATCCTTAATAATAATAATTCTATTAGAGAGGTAGAAACGTTATTATTAATTATGTATGTAATTATCCTGTAATTTTATACTCATTTGTCAAGATATTTGTTAATAAAAAAAATATATAGTATGCAAGTTTAATATGTTCCTGATAAAATGGAATTCACATTTCCCATAATTTAAAATACGATAAAAATATATGTACAAATAAATTATTTAAAAATAAAAACAATTTATGACCCTTTCGCTACACCCAGCATTTTATCAGCCAGCTGTTGTATTTCTGGCCAATCAGGATAGTTTCGAGTCCATAGATTATAAAAACGTCAAACATGGCATCTTCAATACCTAACGTCATGTAGATAGTGTGAAGATACATACATATTTTTAAATATACCGTCGTTTTATCACAGATGATACGCCAAAAACGATAAAATAGGTCGACTCGTAAACTCGACTTAATACGCATTCGAAAATAATGTTGTATTTTCAAACAAATGTATTTTGTCATCAGGTCCCTATCCGCACCCTGTAGCGCCCGTAGGGCACAGCACTAATACACTAATTGTAGTGCATACTGCCCTTATAGGCAAAAAGGCACCAATTTGCAAAGGTCATATTTTGAGATACGACATTTAAAGTAAATAAAATATTTATAGAACAAAAGCGTCCAAATTTTTGGGTTTGGTTTTTAGTTCGACACCAAACGTGTACGGACGGCTCCGTTTTGCGCTTGCGATTCCCTACCTGAGTACCTACGGTCCCTTGTATTGATGTAAACTGTAGCTAACTTCGTGGTTGATAATCGTATAATGGATTTTGTCCATATGGGCGACTCTATTAGCCAGTGGCGTATAATCACTCTGAGTTATTTATCAACTTTAAGCTAATTTAAATAATTATAACTAAAAAAAACATTATGTCAATTGTTTCTCAGCATAAAACCTGTGTGCGTTTATAACGCATATTATTAAAGCGCCCTTGAGGTATTTTATTACGAAAATGGCGCTATATAAGTTATCCATAATAATAATAATATTATACAATGTGTTTTTGCTTATGAATTTTTGGATAGGTAGGTACTAAGTTATTGCTTAAAAACTAAAAAAACATGATTCTGTTTTTGGTACAGAATTATTCGTTTTTGGTTTTTGTATCATATCAAATAGTTCTTTTTTTGTTAACATTGCCTCACATTAATACATTTAGTGATTTTTGTCAAATAGCTGCGTTTTTGCTTATGATGGTAGAATACTGATCATACTGGTTTCGTGAAGTTGAGGTGATCAGCCTTTCGCTTTTGGTGCCCGTCCATGAACAATGGCATATTTCAGGGCAAAACTAACTTTCAAATCAATATCTATTAGGTAGAAGTACATTTATTTATTTATTTACTTATAAATAGTTAGTAACATATTTTTTGAGACACAAATCCCTATTGCATAGGACTAAAAGTCCTGAGTTAAATTGGGACGAGTAATTAGTTGACACAGACATACGAGTATATCATCACAAATATTACATTGGGTCAAAAACATAATATTTAAAAAAAAAAAAAATATATGGTTCATCAATATAGAAAACAGCAAACTCAAATATTCGGAAAATCGTCAAGGAGTTTCCCACTCATACCCCTCCCACTAAGGAAAATCCAGTCCTTGACTCCTCTTGAAATGTCCTTGAGAGCTTAATACGCTCTTTCAAAATATTAAAAACTCTCAGTGCGATAAAGGAGAGATGTAACTGAACAAATATTTAAAATATATACATGTATAAAATATACGTAAATTCATACATTACAAGATAAATTAAAATACTTTAAAATTTAGAACAAACAATAACATATATCGAGAAATTAAAGCTGTATTGGTACTAAAACATCTCTTTTTACCATGTTCGGGTGAATTGAAGAATATAAATTTGTGTGTGTAATAAAATTAGAATCCTGAACGAGTCTTTTCAACTCGATAACTACTCCCAAATAAAAAATGACTTTAATCATATGTATCGTATACCTACTATAAAAACTCGTATTTTTTATTTTTTACTTGTTATTTTGATATTTTAAATAATGTCTCGTGCCGCGGGAAACATATTACATAATTTTGAAACATGCCCTAACTAAAACATGATTTTTAAACTACGAAATATGCATAATATCTTTCAAGTATTAAAAAAAAACATTGAAATTACACGAAAGTAGATTTAACCTATTGCTTAAAAAAATTGTTTAATTCAGGTATATTTACACATAATTTTCTTCTAAAATGTATCTATACTATACTAGTAAAAAACATTTTTTTAATTATTTTATCCGACCCCCCACAAAACCATTCAAAAATTTGATTGAAGTTATGAGACTTAAAAGTAATAATGTATCATTATAATACGTATATTAAATATTCACCCAAATTACATCGAAGGCTTTCAAAATCGTTTGACGCATAAAAAACTCTAAGAAGCCATTATTGGACTACATAATTATGGCTATCTGAATTCTTTAATCTAGCAACTTAATGCATTATACAAATCATGATAGTCTGTAGTCATAGATAAGTGTATTAAAAAGGCCTACCGTTTTACGAGTACGAAGAAAAATATTTGTATGTATGTATATGGGTAATACAATTTTAAATTAACGGATTATTGGAAAATTCACTACATGAAATTATTTCACCTGTTAAGAAATCTTCTAAAAAATGCAATCAGTTCTACACATTTAATGTGTGTCATTCTATAATAAACATATTGAATAATTTTTACTGACTAAAACTGTTTTTTCAGTAATAATTATTAACTATAGTTTCTTTTGTTATCACGTGCTACAGATTCAAAATAATTTAGAGAACAGGTGGGCTTTAAGTTTTTTTCCGAAGCATTCCTTCAGTCTCACAGTTTTACACTTCAACTGGGAGAGCATTGCACGCCACAGGGCTTGCGACCACAAATAATGGTACTATTGGCAAACCCGCCGAAATCTATCATTCTTTATTTTGAGCAAATCACGACAAACTGATACAATAATAATCGTCTTCAACTTTTTTTTTATATTTCATTTTTTTATTATAACCGGTAAATATTTTTGGCGAAGGTAACCAAAGCTGAAATAAGCATGATTATATCAAGAAAATAATTAAATTAAAAAATTTACTATTGTTTTCCAACATTGCAATTTTTATGGAGAGGTTACCATGTTAGCAACATTTCTTTTTGGGTTTTTCTTACGAATTCTTACAAATAAAACGGATTTTAAACTGACAATAATGATTATTGTAAATAATTGTATTTTTAATAAGTTTCAATTCAGATCTAACTATTTTTAGATTCTGGATTCTGCCCGGTAAGCAAATAATACTCTCAAATGCACGTTCGTCGAATTTAATGCGCTGGTTGCGTTCAGCAGTGGCAAACGGTGTTTTATTTTAAGGTAATCTACAAAAAATATTATTAATTGGTACCTACACATTAGTACATAATATAGAATTTAAGGAATGTAATTATTATAGATTACTATTTTTTCTTTGGTTCTGTAAAAATATAAACTCAAAAACTCAAACAATATATATTTTATTATCTACTAGCTATACGTAGCTTTATTCTACACTATTTAAATAGTACACTTGTACATCCGTTTAGTAAAAAATACCACAATGACGGTCAACAGATATTTCTATTATTATTGAAATATCAACACTAAGCACTGGCCGATTCCTGTTAAAATAAATAATGCTAAAAATGGCCACTCTGAACTCCACATGTCCTCTGTGATGCATTATATGTCAACGGTATCTATCAAAGAATAATACCCTTCGAAAATAATGTTCGAAATACTTATTTCCAAAGAGAAAATCTTCAAATTATATTTTTAATTTGCAAGCTTTTTTTTAATGCAAAAAAAAACAAAACTGGGTTAATGATGTAAAATATCGTATACTTTTTTGTATGGAGGAATGAGCTGAGGTAATAAAATAGTTTCATGGTATACTGAGAACGGGCTGGGCGCTGAGCTATATAGATATTTTTTTGTAGAAATATATAAACGGTAAAGGTGATTTAAAATAAATATACAAAAATAAAAAAAATATATAAACATAGTTACTACTACAAAACATTATTTTCGAAAATGAAATATAATAATAAGCTGTGCATAATCGCTTATTTGGACGTTTCGCCCCTGGCGTACAGATATAATAACTATTCGTATTTCCGAGATTTAACTGATCAAAGCGTAAGAAGTCTGTCAGCTAGTACATCCGAAATGGATAGTTCTTTTAGATTTTCCGGAGCAGAGTCTAGGTCGTTTTATAATGATAGCTTGGTCAATTGCATCTTTTACGCCAAACTCACGTCAACTTGCCGTAGGTACTTGGTAAGACTCTTGATTAGCTATTACCTTAATCGGCGGAAATCCTTTTGATTTTCCATCATATTAATACATTTTTTTGTTTTTTTAAAAGAAAACTAAAATAATCGTTTTGTGTATAATAATTTATTTGAAATAAAAGTTGATTGTTTTTACTGTATTAATTGACGGTCCTAGCAATTTGATGAATATTAATCAGCGCATGTGAAAAGTAATTAAGTATCTTCTTTTACGAATATAAATAAGGAAGATTTATTATAATGTATGCGTTTTGCAAAGCGTGCATGTCTATGCGTTGCAACAAAAAACATTAGAATATTTAATTTGCTAAATTATCGTTATTACAAAAATCTTGTAATATGTTCAAGCAAACTTGTTTTTTTACAGCGGAAGCGTCATTTGCAATTAATATTATTATATAAGTTTTCCATAAAGGTACACATGTATTTTACTATTTTATGTAATGCAGATCTGTTGTTAACTAACAAAAACTAAAGGTAGATATTACAA
This sequence comes from Micrasema longulum, assembly GCF_059751315.1. Taxonomy (NCBI): domain Eukaryota; kingdom Metazoa; phylum Arthropoda; class Insecta; order Trichoptera; family Brachycentridae; genus Micrasema; species Micrasema longulum. The sequence goes on along the minus strand of NW_028277313.1, from coordinate 136,959 downwards.
TATAATATATAACAATTAATTGAACCGTTATCAATCGATTATAACTTTCAGAGCAGGTATTTACTGAAACTTGTTTTGATAACATATTTAACATGAAAATGGTTAGGTACGGCAATAAACATTGTCTTTTAAATAATAAAGGACTTTTTAAAAAACTTTAACGAAAATTCATCATTTTGTTTGTTTTTTTTATTTTTAATTAAAGATTGTTTTAAGATGGTAGGTATTGGGTTCGTTGATGAAATATATCTTTATACCGTTCAAATGAACAATTATGCATCAGATTATTTAATACTATAAAAAGTTTGGTGGACGAAGAATACAGATATGATAAACAGAGCGGAAGTAAGTCCGCTTCGTTGGCGCTTTCGCCTTCAATTCTCGAGGTCCTGGGTTCGATTCCTGCTGGGCCGTACGGAATTATGTTCACTTGTAATTCAATTGTTCACAATTGTATTACACTTAATTTTACTTGGTTGGACCTTTTTCACCGTTTTGCAAACAAAACATATTTTATTTTATATTATACCAAACGCCGATTTTCTGCAATAAACTGAGCTAATGTGATTATTTTACTGTAACTGGGTGGACGCCTGAATCGTAGGATTGATCAATTTACTTCTGTATAACAGATTGAAATACATTACATTAATATATATATATATTTGGATGGTTTACATAGTGCCATTTTTGTGTAAATCACCTCAAGGGCGCTGTACAATAAATAGACGTCCCAGCACGTCTTGCCACAGAGCGCATGGACTGTTGGGATTCTAGTTCCCCGTTCAGGTATATTACAATTATGATATAAAGGAGTTTGATTAAAGCGCGTCTTGCCGCTACAGAGCGCATAGACAGTAAGAAATCTAGCGTCGATTTTCATATTTTTTTAAAAAAATTTTTTGATAATGAAGTTTAGAGTTTAAGTGATATTTAAAAAACGAAATAAAAAACAAATTTATAAAAATGAAAGTAAGATTACAACAAGTCTTGCAGCTACTGAGCGCATGGATGGTTGGAAATCTAGACCCCGTTTAATTTATATATTCGGGTTGTGGTCCTGTGGCTAGTGTCTCGGACTCACGGACTAAAGTTCCGTGGTTCGAATCCCACTTTACCCCAACTTGATTACATTTTGTAATAGTCAGTTATTTACAACTCGTTGAAAATGGCTCTCAAAATTAAAAATTTGGTTAAATCATAAGAACGCAAATATTTCTTTTCATTAAAAAAAAAACGATAATTGATATTTAATATCATTTACCTATTGAAGCTAGATTACTAATCATCTTGCAGCTACAAAGAGCATGGACGAATGAAATTCTAGCAACTTGAAATTATATTCATACTCGTCGTTTGGTGAAACAGTCAGGAAATAATATTGCGCTTTAATATTAATTTTTAATGCCTAAGTAATAAACCAAACCCAAACTTCCACCTAATATTAAAAAATTCCATAATAATGTTTTTAATACTATTATTATTCACTATCCTTATTTTGTAATACTTACCGATATAATCTAGCACATAATTTTATAATCAAGTTGTTTCTCAGCGAATGGAAGTCAACGCTACTGGTTATTACTAACACACTCTCTATCATATTATTTCATACAGGGTGTTTGAATAAATCAAAACTGCAGAATGATTATTACTTACTCCAAGTAATGCAGTGAGTCCAATATTCAATGTAATTTCATCTCTCTCCGTGGTGTTATTATATTTATATTTTTATTTTGTTTACCTTTATTTTTATTTTCTATTAATGCTTAGTTTAACTTAATTATTTATTAATATACAAGGCACGCAGTGCCTTTTACCTTAAAAAGATACATATTAAATAATATAAACACTTCAATATAATGCTAAATTTTGTAAAATTAAATTGAAAACTATTTTGTTTCATAAATACTATATATAACACAGCAGTTTTGTATAAAGAACATATTTAGATATGAAAAAAATATTAAACAATGTGGGCAGATAAAATTTTAAAACGAATAGAATTTTTATATTTTTTACTTTAAGAGGTACAAAATACAAGTATTTTAAATACACTAAATTCTTTTGTCTCAAAAAAAAAAACAAAAAAATAGTAATAATAATAACAATTAAAGTAATTTAAAATATAAGTAAACACGTAATTATGGTACACAATAGTACTGATATAAAAGTAAACATAGAAAGCACTATAATCTAAAAAATGGAAATTATCTCTTGTTTATGTGTATTGACGTTTTATATAAAAAAAATGTGTATCCATATTATTATTCTTTACTGATGCTTAATATAATTTTTCTTTTGTACACATTGAGATATATTATTGTACACCGATATTAGAAACAATTTTCTATTGATTCAAAACCAGTAAATTCACAATTTATCAGCTTTAGAACAGGCTATTGTCTTGTTGGATGACAAATTGTGAAATGCCAGTGTTAAAAAAATGTACCTACATTGTTTATTGTTTTTTCTTTGTTATTTTGTTTCTATCTCTCTCAAAAATAATATATAAATATGTATTATCGACAAAATTAAGAAAGGTCTTTTGCGATGGTTCGGTCATGTGGAGCGAATGAATGATGAAAGAACGGCTAAAAAGATTTATGATGCGAATGTGTCTGGTTGTAGAAGTCGAGGAAGGCCGAGAAAGACATGGCATGATCAAGTACAACAAATTCTTGAAAGTGGTCATGTGAAAAGTCGGAATAATCGACGTGCGTGCATGAGAAGATGTATGAATGTGAAGGAAGCAAAGGAAGTGTGCCAGGACAGAGTGGTGTGGCGTTCTATCCTCTCTGCCTACCCCTCTGGGGAAATGGCGTGATGGTTAGTTAGTTAGTTAGTTAGTTGTTAATTCATAAACCGCTAATGCCTTTTTCTTTTTAATACTCGATTTTGCATAGGGCACTGTATTGATGCACCAAATGCAGCGTATCTAGATTATCTGTTACTTGAAGTTAAAATGAACCGTTTTAAGCTTCGGACGCCAATCCAGGGACAATAAAATACCGATGTGTATATATTTTACATATATTTTGCCAAATTTCAAATGGGATTGTTTTTAAAATTATATTTTTAATTGTGTTGGTTTGCAAACAATACATAAGATGTTTGTATATGATACATAAGAATCACAATTTCATATCTAAGTTTTAATATTGTTCATCAAATTTTAGGTAGGAGAACACATGTTACAAATAAGTTTTAAAAATCTTAAAATTACGTTTTATATTAAACAAACTTGATTCAATTTTATCAAGTTATCGACTTATTTCAATAATTATTATACCTACAAGTTATTACAATTTTACCAATATATTGAACATAAACGACTATTTAATATTATCTAGATTTGGTTCAATCAGTATTAGCCCTCCTATAATTTTATTATTAAAGTTCGTATTTCGGTGTGACAGATAAAAGGAATTTTATCTCCATTAAAATTTGTAACAGCCTGTACATGATACAAATTTGTAAATATTTATAAATTTATTGGTTCAAGATGCCCAAGGCACATCGGAATTATTAGGTCGCTCCAACATCAATAATTATGATTATTACGTTTTATTATTAGGTATTATAAGGCAACTTCTTATTATTTTAATCAGATTTTAAAAATATTTTTTGATTCCCGCCTCGAGCGCTAGGTGGCAGCGCCTACCCACGCTACAACTATTATCAAATCTCAAAGAAAGACGTCAAAATACGTTGCATCTTTCAACAGACTCTTGCGACGCATTCAATTCGACAATAATATAATTGTATAATGCGCCAGTGCTAACGTCATGTCACTTCTTCAGTTCACAAAAGCTTTCACTATTTTGACATATATCCCCCCATCTATTGGCAGATGTCAGAATTCGCTTTAACAACCTACCAAACTACTTACGGATTACAAAAATAACATTAAAATTATTATACATACGCGCCATACGCGGTTATATTCGGAATATTCCTGAATGCAAATAAAAGTTTCGTACTGAAAAATTGGGGAAACATTATTAAAAATGACTGGATTACAAAATATTTACATAACTGTATCGTTTCATAGAAAATACGCATTTGTTTATAAATAAAGTATTACAAAAGTTTGTATTTTTTTGGAGCTTTCGTTAAGTGAAAAAAACTAATTTCGTCATTTTTCATTTTAAAGTTATTGTGAATCGATAAAAGGCGACACTACTCTAATTGTATCTATAGTCTAGGTATCTTTTATTCATATTAAGTATAACATATAGCGGCCTCCGAGGTATAACGGCTAAGACATTTGTCACGCGTACAGAAAGTTACGGGTTTGATTCCTTCTGAGAACACAAAAATTGAATGTATTTTTTTAAAAGACTGGGTGTTTCTCGCTGTAAATCATCACTGTGATACAAAAAATATATAAAAAAAATAAATACATTTTTCAAAATCAACATACCCAAATCTCGAAGAAATATGGATGTTCAAATATGGGCAGAATGGTGAATGTTGCACAATGTGTAAATTGGCACCCCTATCCCGTTTTTTAAATCTGTTTGAATGCGTATTTACCCATGACTTATAGATTTTTTTTAATAAAAGAATTTTTCAAAACGACCATGAAATGTGGTATACCTAATGAAAATTATGCTTGACAGACGCACGGGTTTCCGGGTTCGATTCCCGGTGATAATAATTTTGTCCAACCTGGGTTATTTTTGCTTTATTAAAAATGACCAAAAATAAATAAACAGCTTATTGATAATGACTTTTGCTCTACAGGATTCTCGGCTTCCCTCTCTTTAGGTTTCAGTTCTTTGACTTGACAGTTTTGTTTTTCAAAAATGTTTTTCGAATAATAGATGTTAAAAACAATAAACAATATAAATTCGAAGATTGGGGCGATTTCATTACCCTATCAAAATAATAATTAAACAAACAAATTCCATTAAGAAAATTAGTAGGTATACCTACCTGCATTAGTTATTTTTCGTACCAACAGCTGATGAAATCAGAAAAAAAATTTAATTATATATATGTAGGTAATGTTTTCTTAATGTTTTATTACACACAAAAAAGAGTTACGAATATAAATTAAGTACCGATTTTACACGTTTTATTAATAATAAACTTTATTTATAAGTACCTAGATTGTAAGTACATACCTAAGTATAAAATATTCATAAACTTAATACGATTCCAATGCTGCTAACAATTTTAATTGTAAACGAAAGAAAACTGACAAATTGCGTCGGATGATTTACTCATTTTGTAATAAAATACTTTTTATAATAAATGACTTATTTTACGTTCTTTAGTCATTTTGACCTTTTTGAAATAAAAATAAATACTAAGACCACATAATTGTTTATAGTACCTACATTTACATTATTTTACTGTTTTTTGTGCACTTTAAAGAAAATATCTGTTCTTGTAATTAAATTAACAAGAGAATTTTGCACAAATTACGTAGATTCATATTAGAAAGTTATGGCCAAGATAATAATTAAATGTGAATTTTCATTAAATGATTTTTCATTCTGATTAAATTTGTATCTACTTTTAAGTACGTACGAACTATATAATTTTCATGGACCAAAGATCAAACAAAAAAATTTATAAAGGGGAACATGAATTAAGATATGCGTTTTATATGTTTTAAAAATGAAAAGATCACAACTGAATTGATTATACCTATTGACTACCCTTATTGTACACATTATTTCCAAAAGTATTTTTTATACCGAATTTGCCTTCAAATTATTATTATTAAATTTTAATTGTCTCAGTTGAAATCGTAACCTTAATACTCTGAATTGAATGTAAGGTACATGTCAATAAAGATTTATTGAGTTTGTTTTTTAATTTATAGTAAAATTAGTTGTGTTTTTTAATAATTTAATGTTCAATATAAGTACGCTATGAGTAATCATATCCAGTATAAACATAATGCCGTAAATTTAAAGCTTTTTCTAAAGAAACAAAACGGTGTCATTGTTTTGCTCAATTGTCACATAGATAAATGTAACATTTTAAAATGTAAAAACTCACCTGCGATGCGGGGGGATATGAATACCCAAACTGGGCGTAAGCTGCCATCTTCTAATACAAACAATTCACTAATCTATCAACTAATTAACATTAACACTAGAGTCACCTCTCTTGCTAACTACTCACGAACTGTCCATTGTCCTTCATCGGTCCGTCACTTTAAACGCACGCCGTGCAACATTGGCCCGAGTTAGTAAAACATGGGCCACGAATTAGTGTAACATTCGGACAGGGTTAGTGAAACATTCAACCCGGGTTAGTGAAACATTCGACCCGGGTTTAGTTTGACTTTTGTCCCGAGTTCAGTTCCATCGCGTAAAGCGGCGGTCACCGCGAGGTTGAAATAATTCTACCCATTAAATAATCAGTTTATTCAAGGAAAGTTGAACCGATTTCTTAACGCGATTGCACTTTTTTTAATGATTTGAAAACTTGTTGCTCGGACGGTCGGTCATGTGTCACTGACTCGTAAGATTTGGTCCAGAGACATGCGCTGTGCCAGCGGACTGCCGACCGCGATTGCCTCTCGCCTAAGACTGGCATAGGTTCACTGTCGCCCCCTCACCTCCGCTCTGCCCCGCCTTCTCCTCTCGAAGAGGCGGAGTCAGGCCCGCTCGCCGAATAGGAAGCCCGGAGAGCTTTTAAAAAGGCTTCTATAACTGTGAAAACTACGGGTGTAAGCGCGCTGCGCGGGCGCCTATTGGCTCGTGTATCCCCACTCTCGGCTAGGCCGCGCCTTTTCCGGGTGAGGCTCCGCCTCTGGCCCCAGGGCTTGGCGTTACAAGCGAAAAGGTTTACGAGGAGAGCGAACAAATCTCTTGTGGCAAAAAAGTGTCTCGATTGGGACAAGGTGTTCCAGTGTACTACAGGTCCGCGGGGACGTCCCGCCACGACATATGGGACAACTTTACAGATGATGACGATGTTACCCACTCTTCGTAGTTGTATCTACCCTGCGAGCATTTTTCTTCTCTATTTATGTACCTTCTGGCCCAAGATGTAAATAATTCATTTTCATTTAAACTAAATTTAAATACCATAAGATTTTCAATATTGGATCTTTATTTGATTCATAACTGATTTAATGAGGAACCCACATTGTGTACTCGTACATATATTACATTCATAAATAGGTAGGTACTTACTTCTAGGCATAAAATAAGGAACTAAATATGCATTCAATGTTTTTTTAATACACAAAGATAATGTATTGTTGACTACACGAGTATAATGTTGTGTAGTCTTTGTTAGGTTTTTTTTTATTCAAGCAATACGTATTCAGGCATAATCAAATCAATTTTTAAAAATTAACAAAGTTAAAAAATTTACACTAAATTATGCAGAGGAACGTGTTTTTAAAGTTTAATTTGCCCATTAACATCAGACATTGTTGTAATTATTGCTCACTTTGTTTACATTTAAGATATTAATTATTTTTATTCAAATTTAGTCATTTTTGCACACTCCTAACTAAAAAAAAAGTGTGTATTGTGTAAACCAAGCGATTAAAAAAATAATTACTTTGTAAAAAGAAAAAACCTTTTTATACCTTTGCAAATACATACATATTACGGAAGCGTACTTTTAAAGTAATTTATTATTTTTAATATATTTTCAAAGGTTATAATGATATGAATATTTAAACTAAAGAGAGAACATGAAATTGTTTATATGTATTAATTCATATTTAATTAAATTAAGCTGGCCCATTTATTTAAATACTTGACGCAGTGGCCTACTTTTTTTACGTCTGCGCCGATAGCAAATTCCGTGACAAATTATGAAAGAAAAGTAGATATTAGGGAAGAAAAGTAAATAAGTTAATGTGGGTTTTAGATTTTATATAAGTAGCCACACATTAACACGAAGGTAAGTAACAACAGAAAACAGTATCAATTAATAAATTTAAATGTAGAATTAGTATGCAAATAGGTAGTTGTAAAAACACAAATAAACTATCACGCCGATTCCCCGTAGGGGTAGGCAGAGAGGATAAACGTCATATTACTCTATCTTCAAAGATACAGACCTCACTTCCTATAGATTCATGCATTTTCTCATGTACGCACGCCGATTATTCCTTCTTTAGACATGTCCATCTTCAAGTATTTGATGGGTTTGATCGTGCCATGTCTTTCTCGATCTTCATCGTTTTCTGCACCCATCAACATTCACATCCTAGATCTTTTTAGTCGTTTTTTGCTGTCCATTCCAACTCACCACCTCTTTCTTGATTCTGTCGATGATAAATGCCTCAGCCTTACACAGTTCACGGATCTCGAGTTAGATATATGTAAGATTAATAGGTAGGCATAATTAGGTAGGTTAATTTTCTCAAAAGGAAATTTAAAAATCTAGGCATTTACAAAATTTGCAGTCTATCATTAGCTGGTTCAAACATTTTTTTTTCTAAAAACTTTGAACCAGAAACCCAACACAGTTTTAGTTATCATTTTTATTTTATTAATAACAACAAAGAAAGGTATACTGCAAATAAGATAATGTTTATTTTTATTCAAAAAAATAAACTAGTCAAGTACCTACCTACGCTTACGCATAAAATTATTAATTCATTGGTAAGTTGAGTAGGTGGTTTGTTGGTTCTATGCTTATTTTGATATTATATTATACCTAATGCTTGTTTTAGTTTTGTATACTTTATTATTTATTTCAATAAATCCAGTTACAAAAAAAAATGCAAACAAATTATTGTTTTACACAATTAACTCATATATTATTTTGTTGGAACCTACCTACCCAGTTGCGGCTACTCTACTGGTCCATTGTCATTTTTTTTATTGTGTTACAATAGTAAGAAAGTCTGTGCTTGGACATTTAAACATTTATACATTTATTTAATTAATTTTACTTTTATGCAAAAAAGTTTTAAATACGTTCAAATAAATTATATTTAATATTTAAAAAACAATTAAGTATTTAAAACAAAAAGCAACATTTATCCAATTTGTAAATCTGTTTACAAAACAAACTGATAGCGATAAAACAAATAACCAAGTCAAAAATAATTTATGTTGTCATAAAGAATCGGTTATCTGTCTCAATTTGAATATAAGGAAAATCAATCTTATATTATTTTAATTTAATGAATATTTAAATAATAATTTTAAAATTTTCTTTGTTTCAGGTCCCGGCAAACTAGGAAATTTTTGTGTTTAGGAAGGACTTCTCTGTTACATGTGTTGAACAATTTATTACTATAAATACCTAATTTATTTCGTAATTTTAAAAAAAATATATGTAACATGGTAGTATACAACACAATATTGTTTGATCAGATAGTTTTCAAATAATGTAAGCATTTAAAAATTATTTCTGTAGCTTGGATCTATAAGAGCCAATGTCGAAAACCGTAACATTTATCATCATCATCATTCCTCTTTTCACACCTAATAATGCATAGAGCACTGCATTGGTACACCACTCGTAGTTTATCTTGATCATTTTTAACACAAAAAGATAAATAATCAGTCTTACGCTTCAAGTGTCAGTCCAGGGACAACAAATTATGATAGTAATAAAGCATCTTAAAAAATAATATATTTCATACCAACAAACAAAAGGATCTCTTGAATGGTAGGCAATCACACTGACAACTAAATCATTTGGATAAATCCGTAGCACGTGACAACAAAATAAATTATTTTAATTAAATTACAAATTTAAAAGCTTCAATTTAATTAACTTAACAATAGAATCACCATGTAAAGCGCCCTTGAGGTATTTTATTACGAAAATGGCGCTATATAAGTTATCCACAATAAATCAAATAAATAAAACTACACTATGTATTAGTACTAACAAATATTAATAATCAAAAAAACATAACAGCACATGTATGTGTTTATAAAATAGTTAAATATGCAAGTTTTTTACTTGACATCGAAAATGGTGACAAGAAAAAAATGCAATTTGACATTGGTTCTTCTAGATACAAGCCACAGATTTAATGGCAAGCATGTTGGGAACCGACCCCGAGATCTCTCGTATCGTAGGCAAACGAGCTGATCACTAGACCACAAGGCGATTGCTATTATAAAAACCACCTTAAAACTCAACCATAGAATTACAATATAAATATAGGGGATGGAATGGTGTAATGGTCGCCGAGTAATGCTGGTCAATACATTATCAAAGTACGTATTATGCTAATGCGTCTTTTTTCACCTGTCATATATATGTATACGTATTTGAAGCGTTTGAATCTTGTTGTCAAATATGCCATTATCCTACCCCGTTGAATAAAAAGGTGATTTGAGCCAAAAATATTAATTTTATAATGGAAACGATAGCTCTGCGTTATTGGAAAACCTTAAATATTACCAAAGTAATATTGAATTTATTATGTACATGTCATGTAGTTACAAAAGTTTACCAAGTCAATCCTATTTCTTGACGAACAAACAAAAATCATGTGTTTTTGTTTTCTTTTTAGTTTTTATTTAATTAACTTCTATGATTTTGCGTTGATGCCTGATACTTTTTTGGATGTTTTTTTTGAGAGAATTTTTTTTTCCTAATATATAATTTTTATATGCTATGTGATTCATAAAAGTATCAAAGCCAAGTAATAAACTGAATGTATATATAAACCTACAAACTGTTTGGAAGGTACTAACTTATAAACCATATGGCACTGCTATTTTTATATTGTAGGTTAGTATAATGGAGAGAAAGGAAAGAGATTTTTTCAATTCAAAATCAAATATTGTGTTAAGGCCTTCCTTATATATATAGTACAGCTGAGTAGTTTTTAAATGTTTTTTTAAAAATAATTATTTGGCGTTTTACATATTTTGTAGTTTAAAAATATCATGCATTGATTTTTCATCGATTTATCTGTTTCCTTAATATTTTTTTATTTATCATTTAATTTTTTAAATCACCTTATTTTTTTTGTAATTTCCTTAACTTCTTTCTATTCACATCAATAATATAAAAGTGTTCTGCCAGGTCACACATAATAAACTACATATTTATTTATTAATGAATCGGTTAATAACAAAATATATTTTAAAACTTTATTAATAGTTAAATAAGCTTGTGATTCGAGCAGAAGTTCTCAAACATCCTTTTAAAGTATAAAAACGTTTATCTTTTACGGCGATGAATTAAAAATGAGCACGTTGGGTACTTTTAGAAAATGGTTGTCCTCAGTGGAAAATATCCGGATTCTTATCGTGTGAGAATGAACCGCCTGCTTGCCGGAAGTGGCGATTTGTTCGAAGAAGTAAGTACCCCTAAGTTTCTATGTACCAACCAACTGAGTATCAGGAAAGCAGACGGACACGGAGGTACACGGCACTCAGGTGAATGGACATGGAAACACACTTATATTTCAGTGGGATCCGTGTTAGCCTCCTAGGCAAGGCGGGACTGTTCCCGAAACTAGCAAACTTATAGGCCGCCGCAGATTTCTGCGCTCCTAGGAGATACATGTAAAGAAGAGATTTGTCAATAATCAGCGGTTTGCTCAGAATTGAAGGAAAACTTGTGTCCTGTGACCGCAATAAATAATTCGTGTTCCTTTAAGAAGGGTTCTTATTAGGTTGGTTTATTTAATGTATTAAATCAGTGTATTTGGTGCATGTAGGTACGATACATCTACCCATCTCACTCTTTATCCACTGCATTATTAAATTAAGCACATGCATATCATTAATTTCACGAATACAATAGGACCGTATTGACGTTTCAAATACCACGAAAATATTCATTTTGAACTCTAAATAAACATTTTATGTTAACCTTTTAGAAAATCAAACCCTGGAATCATCTCATGGGTGGTATTGTAAATTAACGCGCGAACCACTATAAGTACTAATAAAAAAAATATTTTTATAATCCTATTTTTTTCACTTTCGCTCTCTGAAAATTCAACCAAAAATTGAGGTCCGTCTTATGGTCTGATGCGTCTTATCGTCCAAAACGTATTTTATTTCTAAAAATTGATAGATAAATTTTGCGGTTTGTCTTATGGTTCAATGTGTCTTACCGTCCGCAAAATACGGTTATAATAACTTTATCTTACCTAACCCATCTAATTTTAATTTAATTTATATTTGTGGTAGTATCTACGCATATATACACGTGCATATACACATAAACATTTTCTGCATTGTCTAACCAGTTTTTTTAAACGCAATAATAATCTTGTTCGTATTATTAAAGCTTCGTTTACGAACAATAACTTATCAGCGTGTGTGTCTACATTAAATTTATTTTATCGCAAATCGTATTAAAACTTAAATCCGGTACGAAGACTGATGAGGTGATTCGCAAAAGGCGTCTTTATTTCTGAGATTAGGCAATGACATTTTTCCACCTTATAAAAAACTTGATTATCACATATTAAAGCATTTATCCAAGTCAATTTTAAGGTAATTTATGATCAAATCATATAAATCCCCAAAGTATAATTATTTCGCGTTCCCAACCGAGACCACCCAATGCAAGACATTCATAAAATTATTTATTCACTCAACATTCATTCAACTTATTCAATTAAAGAAAAATAACCATTTCATATTTTTTCTTCAAATCGTTCGCTACCCAGACACTGCCATTGCTTTTATTTATTTATTTAATTACGGTTTAAGCCAATTACAATCGTAAACATAAAATTGTGAAAATTCCCACATAATCCAACTATCATCGTCATTTTTAATATTGCTGTCGGAAATAATGGCCGTTTTTTAAATAAATTGTATTTAATATGAGTTTTCAAAGTAATGCTTCATCTCTAAACTTCAATTTTCAAGTAATAATAGGAACCTACGGTTGTTTTTGGTAACTCAATAAAATGATCCAATTTTTAATTTATCATTAGAACCTGGATTAATTTTTTTCTTGAGTAAAATTTATTTGTGAATTATTTTTAAACTGATTTTCCGCGTCCGTTAATAAAATATTTGGTAAAACATTTGAAAAGTAATTTAAATGTATGTTATTTTTCGATTCCAAAGGGGAAATGTATGCAGTTGAAGATGGAAGAAAACTTTTCGTCAAAATTGAATAAGTAGCGAATAAATGTTTATGAAATAGAGAATATATTGTATATGCAAAAACTACGCGCACAGATTTCTAAAAATTTTTTATTGAAAATATTTTCGATACTTCGCGCTCCGCCAAAATTACAGTGAAAAAATACGATTCATTGCGTTTTGACAAGTGTTAGTATTAGTATTTAGCCACTTATCTTATACCTAACTTAATATTTTAATGCATGTTCAGACGCGGTGGTGTTTGCATTCTCAACAACTCTGGATATAATTTATGTATTTTTCGTGAATACTACGGTGATGGTAAAGGTGAAAGTGTATTTTATCATTTGCATTTTGGTCTAGTGAGTGTCCTGACAAAGAGACGGATACGTCTCGAAACTGGTAGACATAAAAAGTCGGTGTGTAGTTTTATACTAATATTAACTAACGTGAGTTTCAACTTATTTCGTCCACTTTGGCGAAAACGCAAAGACTATTTAAAATTCACTCCTTTAAATCTTAATAAATTCTACAATGGGAATTTTAGTACATTTTGTGCTATTTAACGTTTATTTTTAATTAATACTGGCCCTCAAACTAATAATAAACCCGTTAAGTTTATAAAACATTTCACAGTGTATGTTTATTCAATAAAATCTATTTTAATTTTATTGATTCATATTTAAAACTTGCTTGAAATAAAACACAAGAATTCCTATTCGTAGAAGTTCTACCTGTATCGAGTAAAAAAATATCGTTTATGTATGTACATGTATACATACATATATGTTTACGTATTGTAGCAAGCTTGTATTGCATTTATCTCTTCTTTCTTTAAAATAAATCAACTTGTAAAAGATAATGTATGAAAATGTAATTGCCTAGCTTGAAACGAAATATGTACTCTTGTAAACTTGGCAAAGTTTTTAATAAAATAACGTAAATATGGTAAAATGTATAAATAAATAAATAATAAAAAAGAACAGACATGCCGCGGATCCAAAAAAAATGGACGACGTGTTGGCCTATGTCCAATATCCATACACCCTTCCCCCTCGTTAATCAGCATAATTTGTATTCTTTAAGAATAGTGCTGCTATTTTTATCTATGGGCAGCTGACAGAAAGTCCTCCTGGGGTGTATTTCTGAATCTTCTCGCGGGGGTAGAGAAGAAAGAAGTTTGTGTTTTTTTTTTTTTTTTGCATGCGAATATACACATATGGCCACCAGGCGCGTGCGGTGAATATCATCAGAAGGGATGCGGACAAAAAATATTCATGTTTTGAAATAATCACATTTGAAATAATCCCATTTAGTGGGTGTGATAGTACATATGGGTAAGTTATCTAGTTAAAATAAATATTGCATAGAATCACTATTGTAAAGTGCGCTTGAGATTGTATTATTGTATAATGAAAATGATCCCATGCAAGTTTTCCATTATTATATTAATTAAAAGTTGATCATATTTAAATTACTGGAGCAGGTGCGTCTATCGGTAAGCTGTAAGCATTTGCTTTAAATGGAGAAGAAGATAGCAACCATTTGCTTTTTTTTATATTTTATTTTTTTAAACTTTAATCGTTCTAAAAAAATATTTAAATGTGCCAATATATCTTCTTGCTCATACTGATCATCGTGGTTTCGGATGTGAAGGGGTTTAATAAACACCCTGTATATATGGTATGTTTTTTATACCACTGTGCTTTAAAAAGTTATGTTTTACCCAAAAGACATAATTGGGTTTAATTGACCGAACCGTATTCGCTTTTTTCCGTTTTTTAAACAGTTTCGAACTATGAAATGTCAATCATAAAACTGTTTATTTTAGATCTAAATTTGTTGCAACCGAGAGGGAAAACATTTTGAGAAGAGAATATGGAAGTCTAGGCATTTACAGAGCTTATGACCTGTCATTTGGTGGTCAACGGCAGGTCATAAGCCCTGTAAATGCTTAGATATCTTACATGATAGGCATCGCGCTGACCATTAGACCACGAGGCGGGCTAATGACACTAAACCTCATATAATCAACCCAAATCAATATACTAGTGAATAATAGTTTTGTCCGTATTTTGGACAAAGTTTTTAATGTGCTTTCAACCGGTCACGTGGTTCATACTTTACACATTTTTTTATTTTTTTTAAATACAATTCCATGTTCACTTTGCCCAGGTAACAAGGGTACATACCCCGTTCCAAGCTAGGCAATTACATTTTAATATATTATAATAGTTAACAAATTAATATAGAGTACAGACAAACAAAATATAAACTTATTCGGATACACATTTTGATTCATATACATACATACAGACATACACATATATACACACATATATATAAATATACACATATATACACATGTACATACACACATACGTACATACACCCATGCGCATACGCATTCATACATTCATACGTTTTGGCTTAATGATTTGACCAAATACGTGTTTACGGTTCAATTACTTAACTAGAATCAGGGACGAAGGAGCATATGAAGCAAGTGAGGCTGAGCCTCATTAAGAAATCATTCCTTTTCACCAGTACCTAATATGTATTTTAATTCGCATTACATCAACACATTATGAAGATAAAAAACTAGCAACCAATATAAAAATGCTCAAAGATGCCTACAACATGGTCCGTACTGTGTTATTTACTGTAGGTACCTACTTAACATTTACGCATATTATACTTATCCTTAAAATCTGAGCTTCACTAAAAATTTGGAATCAAAGACGTCACTGACTGGAATGTCAACGAAACCTAGGTGATTGGTTAAAAACATCATCATCGTCATCATTCCATGTCCGCTCCCTAGTTGGAGCATATGGTATCCACCAGGGGCGAATCGTCAAAGTAAGCGATTATGCACAGCTTACCATTATATTTGACTTTAAATTATAATAATTTATAGTAACCATGTTTATGGGAAAACATATAAAGTAATTGTTATTTATTATACACCGTTTATATCTTTCTACAAGAAATATCTATGAAGTGCGCCCAGCGCCAGCGCCCAGTCCATTCTCACTGAACGATAAAACTAGCCGATTACCTCAGCTTATTCTTCCATACAAAAAGGTACACTGTATTTTTCGTCTTTAACCCAAGTCGGCTTTTTTAGTACTAAAACAAACTTGCAGATTACAAATATTTTTAGAATATTCTCTATTTGGAAACTAGTATTTCGAACATTATTTCCGAAGGACTATTTTTCTTTGATGGGATACCGTTGACATATTATGTATCACATAGGACAGGTGGCGTTCGCAGTGGCCGTTTTAGGCATTATTCATTTTAAAAGAAATCGGCCAGTGCTCAAGTCTTGACAGTACTGTCAATGACAGATCATAATGAAAATATCTGTTGAATGTTATTGTGGTATGTGTTAATAAACTTTTGTACAAGTTTAGTATTCTAATAAAATAGTGTTGATAAAAGCTACGTATTTCGCGTGGTTAGTAATAATTGTTGTTTGAGTTGATTTTCACAGAACCACAGAAAAAGTAGTAATTTATAATAACATTACTTACATGTTATGTAAGTACTTATATGTAGTACAAATTAATGAATATTTTTAATAGATTACCTATAAAATAAATCACGGCTCGCCACTGGTATCCACCAAGAGCCTCCATGCATCTCTATCGGCTGCCAACTCCTTTGCGTCCTCCCGAGTCGTCATGTTCTCGTCCCGAAGTTCTGACATAAGCTGCCGACGAACAGTCAGCAGTGGACGTCCAGGAAGTCGAGAACCTGATGCCTGGTAAAATGGGCAAGCCTGGTTGAGGCTCTCAGGAGGCATCCGCAGTACATGGCTAAGCTAACCGTACCGCCTCCGCTTGATGACAGTTGTCACCGGGGCTTGCTGCGTCCGTTCTCTTATTACTTCATTCCGCGCAAAGTGAAAACACAGCACACCTAAGATTCTTCTGAGACACCTATTCTCAAAAATCAATATTTTGCTGTTTTGGGCCCTAGTAAGGTGCCACGATTTGCGTCCGTAGAGGAGAATAGGTGTTATGCGGGCGTTATGCTGACGTTATATAGGCGGCATTTAGTTTTTACTAAGTAAATATACGATATCCAGACAGCCTTCATACTGTTGAATGTGGCACCTGCTACTCCTAACCGCCCTCCCAGTTCTTTCTGAAATCTGCCTTTTTCGTAACATACTTCACACACATTAAAAATAATGAAACTGCTAATCCTGAATTGTGGTTTGAAACCTTTGTCCTGAACAAAGCCGATGGAATTGGCTTTAGTATAACCTCTGATGGTAAATAGTAACTAAATATTATTGTTATAAGCTGTATAAATAAAATAAATATATCGTGGTGTTCTCACTGGGAATAGAATCCAAATTCCCCGTGCGAGAAGTCATTGCACTTCGATAGTTTAGTCTTACAAACAATTAATTAAAAATGCACTAATTATGAGTACCTTGCATAAATACTAACAAATGCATTATTTCCACTTGCACAATGGCAAGGACGTTTAATCGCAGACATTAATGTTTATTTTAATTCTAAAAAAGTATTAATTTATTCCCTAAGTAATTATTCCATCGTGTGCACGCTAAGTTCATCCTGTTGCTTTATAACTGGTTACTTGAATTATTTCAGAGCACTTCATGAATGATCCTGCTAATAACGTATTATTTTATTATTTATAACATATATATATATTTAATATTAATTATGATTTTATTGTATTGTATTTTTTTATTTGTTATATTATAAATGATGCTCAGTACCTTTAAAAAAATGAAATCGTACACAGGCACTTTTAAATAATATAAAAGAAAATATAGAAATAAAACTATTACAACAATATTTTGGGTATGTCCAAACGTTTGCAGACAGGCTGGACTTCCTTATTAGGGAGTTATTCAAATCTAGATTTGTTGCAACAGAGGGAAAACATTTACATCACAAGTCAACATATGGAAGAGTTGTGGAAATGTGGATGTTTAAACATGGTGCAATGGCAAAACAGCCAGAATGGTGAATGCTACACGGTGTGTAAAGTGCCCACTAAAACCAGTCAATGACAGGTCATAAGCCCTGTAAATGCCTAGACTTCCATATTCCCTTCTCAAAAAAGTTTTCCCTCTGTTGCAAAAAAATTAGATTTAAAATTATTACATGTAAAATAAAACTTTATCGACTAAAAACTAAACAAATATTTTTTTTACAAAAATATTGCTTCATTAAAATTTGTCAAAATATAAATTACACGTTGAAGTTTTATCCCTAAAAAAATATATCATAAATTATGTAGGCAAATCATTAAAGTTTAACATGGGCAATGCCCTAAAAGGCCTTAATAATAAAATTAAGATTGTGAAATGATAAAATAGATAAAAAGCTGATGGTTTGTAATGCAGTCAATATTAAAATAGTCGCGAATGACGCAATGCGCTATTTTTTATATTTTTTATAATACATGAAAAATATTTGGCTTGAGTTAATTCCGTTACAAAAGTTAACAACGCTCTAATAAATTGTGCAACAAATTATTTAAAAAATAGTTAAATATTTTATAAACAATTTGTTTTCATATAAAGTAATAAAATATTATGGAATCAATTTAATATTGCAAATATGTAAATGGATAAATGCGTTTTGTTTTTCTGAAGAGAATCACATGATTTTTTCACTGCCTTTTTTGTAAGAAGAAATAATCTACAGAACTGTTTTCCAGTCAGCAAGCATCGTTTTTGCTGAATAAATCAATTTGTAGGTTATGGAAACCCCAATAAAAAAAGTGTGAATGAAGCATTACTCGAGTTAATTAATTTAATACCGGACTAATTAAAAGTATATCTCTTTTTCCCACTGTCGACGTTATTACTTATGCAAAAAGTAATAATAAATTATCCGTATTAAAATATCCTATCGGGATGCAGCGTTTAGTAAATGAAACATGTTTTGGTCTCGAAGTGGTAAAGATTAGATAGTGTCCGAGGTCTAAATTGAAGTTCGGACAATCCTCGGGCTCATTAATCAACTCATTACGGTCTCGACTTCTGCCTAGAATCAATCTTCAGTTTGTAACTGTTTAGATTTGTAGGACCGATTAAACACATCATCCATTATCTCTCCAGTTTTCTCGGGACGGAAAACCGCTCGAAAGAATGACGTTCATAACTGCTTAATTAGATAACTACAAGAGGATATGTAAATAAGTGTTTTCTAACGTGCGTGTACCCCGGTATGCAAAGTGGAAGTTTCATTTTTCCTCCTTCAATCCGCGCTCTTCTTCCAGTTCAAGTTGACTGATCACTTGAATAATGAGTTGTGTTTTGATATACAATAGACGATTAAATTATCTCCCAACGGATGGTTATTTACGAAATTATGCGGTAGCAAATACTGGAAGATAGCGCGGTATAATGAGCCGTAATAAAGTAACGGCTAATTTCGCGCTCATATTTTACTTTCCAATCTGGCGATGGCGGTACGAGCGTTCTACGCAGGAGACGGATGCTAATTCGAGGGTTATCTGCAATTCATTCTTCAATCCTACGCTCCCTGTCAAATGTGACGGGCTTCATGATCGACAGCCTACGTAATAAGCGCTGAACGAGTAAACCATAAAGCTGCCAAGTGGCGATTGTTCTGTTTTGTATTACTCAACGCTTCCATCTTCATAGTGCAGCGAAGATTTATTACGAATTGTGATTGTGAATCTCTCCAATCTCCTAAACAATTAAACACGAATTCACCTAAGTGAATTAATATTCTATCGCATCTCTATTTGTCCTCCGGCCTGATTCAATCCATTTAGAATTCTGCAGTCTGTATGGAAATCTAAATAGAGGTTTATTTGAGGGATTTCTCAATTCAACCATTTTACTTTAGAAATTGCGCTGACTGCGATTTCCTAAGGGTGGATTAGAAATTCAGTTTGCTGATGTATATCCTATGAAACACCGATTCTGTGATCCGTATAAGCTGCACTTTGATCGTTGACATATTAATATATAGACATGCCCTAGGCCCTCAAAAATGATGACACTCAACTCATACCCAAACGCTCAGTCATGCCTAACGCGTATTTAATCGTTCATCGACCGCCAGCTAGGCGTGACGTTTAGAATCGAAACAAAAATGCCTGCTTGTGTCATGAAAACGTGTAAAAACCTGTCGGATAAACATTGTAAAAAGGATTGTATAACTTTTCATTGGTAAATATTTGTTCATGAGTGAATAACAAAGCTTAAAACAATTAACATTCGAATATATATTTTTGTACTTATTTGTTTATAAATTTGTATAAACCACTTTAATTTTTTTAATTACACTTTTTAATAACAGTTAAATTCCTGACGATGAGGTAGTAATCTCGAAACCGGTCGAAGTGTAATTAAAAAAATTAAAGTGATTTATACAAATTTACAAACAAATAAGTGTAAAATGTCATACCACAAAGTGAAAAATGTTTTTGATAACAATAATATATATTTTTGTATTGAATATGTTTTGTAATTTGAATTATAAAGATGTTTTATTGGTTGGTTCGAATAAATTGTAATGGGCAATAAGCCCGTCAATGTACAAATAACATTATACAAAAATTTAAATGAATAAATAACCTCATTTAACAGTTTTTTTTTTATTTATTTGAATGATTGAATTTTCTAATTAAAACGTCTATTAATAATGTTTCAGTTCTTTTACTTTACATATGGAATAACTAAAAAATCATAGATGTTGCAATAAAGGCAGATTTGAACATTTCACCCAGTAAAGGACCGATCATAAGCCCTGTAAATGCCTAGACTTCTTTACTACCTTTTTTTTAATCGCTCTAAATATCACAAATCACATTTTTTTTTAAATTAAATTAAGACACTCAATCAAAATAATATACACGTAATATTAGTGTTTTTATTCCAGCTCGGATGGGCATGTAGTGCAATACATAACCAGCTATATAGGGTTTTTCAGGGCCAGACCGCTAAACTTCAGAGGCACATTCCTCGTGGTAAGCTTGAAAAATATCCGCTTAAATTTTTTCCTAAAAGTCATTTAAAAAAAAAATGTAATCTCAAAATGAAGTAAATCCTTCATTTCTCGGACAAGCAGTCCCTCCACAAACCTTTACCCCTCTCTTACCCAGCCGCTTCCCTTGTCCGTGTCTGGTGCGTATAGCTTCGTTGGTCAAATACGTTTTTATCGCTTTTTTTGTCGGGGGGGGGGTAAGGGTTTGCGGAAGGGATGCTGGTCTGAAAAATTAAAGATTTACTCTATTTTAAGACCATATATTTTTTTTTAATGACTTTGTAAAATAATTATTAAGTTCTTTTTAAAGCTTACCATAAGGAAGTTCCTCTGATGTTTCGCGGTCTGGCCCTAAAAAACTGTGTATAACTAGTACAAAGCATTTATAAATAAGGAAAAAATATAAAACATAACACGCAATTTTTTTTAAATTTTTATTATTACGTAAAAAAAACCCAAACAGAGTACTAATATCATCACGCCATTTCCTCGTAGAGTTAGGCGGAGAGGATGGATCTTGTCATCCATGTCCTTCGGTTCTGCCTGCTTTTGACATGACCAGAATAAAGATTTTTTGTCTTCCTTGGTCGTCCTCGTCCCACGTTACCGTTTATTCTTGCCTTATGTAACTGTTTTACCACTCTTCGTCATCCATTCGTTCTACATGCCCGAACCATCTCAGACACCCTACTCTTTCTTAATATTATCAATTATACCTGACTCGAATTTACACTCTATTCCGATTTCATCCATTCGTCCCATTTCGATTGCGTTCACTCGGCTTTCATCCTTCCTCTGCCAGTTCCATGTTTTATTTCCATACATAAGTGTTGCCGGATTAGCGAAATGGATTTTAAGATAAAATTGAAAAGTTAAGTTGAATAATCTTATTATTATAATTAATATTTTATTTTTTTAATAGTGACACATGTTTTTTTTTCTATTGCAATCTACTTATTATTAATGTTATAACCAGTTTTCTAAAAAAGAGACTAGCTCGACTGCTTGGAGAGTGACTTACACTGTTTATACAATAATCGTTTAAAGTTATATAATTTCTCATGTACTCGTACGAGAATAAAAAAATTTATTACACGAAATCAAATAGAAAACAGAAAATAATAAAACGATAATACTAATAAAAAAATAATGCTGATTTTATTCGGGTTCAAAAAACTTATTTAAATTTATTTACTGAAATATTATTTTTAATAATTTTTCGTTCGTTGATGAGATTGTTGTATTTTTTTATTGCTTTGAAAACAAAATTATTCTGACCATGTCTTGTGTGGAATTTAGAAATTTCGATATTATTTTGGTATCTGAGTAAATTATTCATTTCAAATTCGTTTTTTTTTCTTCTTTGTAAATTGTCTAAGAAAATTAATTTTGTAAATAGTTTCTACTGTATGAACTTGAAAAGTATATTTACATATTTGTATTCTCTTGTAGAAAGGGTGCACAAAGAAATTGGCTCGCTTGCTTGAAAAGCAGCAAATAAAATATAATGTAGCAATTTTTATAAATAAAATAATTAAGGGGGTCAATTAAATAAAAAAATAAACAAAACTTAACTGACAATGTCATACATATGAAACAAGGGATAAAAAAATATAAGATTACCAATGAGGAGAAAAACAGAATCTCAATACTCATTGTACAAAAGATTGAAGCTGTACAATGAGTTACCTCAAGAGATAAAAGAAATTGAAGGAATTTTATTTTTTTTCAAATTAATTTGAAAAAATATGTTCTCGAGATATTTCAAAATAAATATGTAGTAATATTAATAAAAGTTTATATTAGTTCTTAAGATGTATGAACTAACTTAATAAAGCAAACTAATAATACATTAGATAAATCTCACCCGCAACAATAAAGATTTCAGCTCTTTAACTTCAAAAACGTCAACAGATGGAAAAATTGTAGGAATATAGATGTTCAAATATAGGTAGAATGGTGAATGTTACAGGTGAATGGTTTTGAATGTAAAGTGGCCACTTAAACCAGCCAATGACAGGTCATAAGCCCTGTAGATGCCTGAATTTTTATATTCTCTTCTCTAAAATTCTTCGTCTCTGCTGTAATATGTTAATAATACATAAAGCTTCAAGATTTATAACTGCACTGGGCTCAAAAAAGTCAGTGGAAGCGCCTAGTCCCATTCACTTTTGCATTGAATTTTTTCAGTCCCGAAATCGTAAAAGTCCTCACTTCTGGCAGTCCTGGCGCCACATCTTCCTTTGGCTGGGATTATAAATAACTCTCAAATTGCACCAACTAGGGTAGGGGCACCGGGATTGAGCAACGATTTTACACTTAGCTAGAATTTACTATGGATTTTTATGATTAGTACAGATTTTTACTACTAGTATACCGTTTTCTAATCATAACCTCAGGTTGCTTTACGGAATGGATTTTGGTCCTTTAGCGCGCTATATTATATGTAAAATGGCAAAGATTCGATTTTAAATTAAAAATCATTTTGGTAAGGAAGAATAGCAAACAACAGTTGATTCCTCAATAAACATTGAAATTATGCTAGTATAATTGAAAAAAAAAATGTAATTATCAAAAATATTAGTTCAAAGACCCATAATACCTCATTGTTTGCATGTGGTAATGTGCGACTTAAAAAGAAAGACTACACTTTGAATTCGAAATCTTTACACCGTTTTACTTATCGCACTAAAATTAGGTTTAATGTCCGATAATTAAACACAAAGATCAAAACCCGCTTTTGACTGCTCGAAACCCATATAACTCTTCTGCATAATACGTTTTAGGAACCGCTGGTCTAGATGATGCTATAAAAATAATTTTAATTAATATCTTAACTTTTTACATTACTTATTTAACATTGTCTATGACTTTCAGATATTCTGAACTATAAACCATGTTATGAATTATGTCTTCTTTTCTTCTTCAACCTGTAGTCACCACTGTACGCAGGCCTCTTCAGACCTTTTGCATGTAAAACGGTCTTGGGCTCTTTTTATCCACTCTGTTCTCGAATGCTTTATCGTATGTTGGGGTCGTCCGGGGTTCCTGGTTGTAGTCCAAGGACACTAGTACAAGAGCCGCGAGTGAAATAATCAGCCTAATACCATTTCAACATTGCAACTCTTTCAATAATGTCCAGCGCTTATTCTGGTAACTATGATTTTATTTCATTCTTTATCTCAAAAACTAATCCTTAGCTTTCCTGGCTCCATGGGTCTCTGTGTGACTCAATTTATAAGCACTTTTGTTAGATAGTGTGATAGTTTTAAACTCATATGTGAGTATTTTTCAAAATACGACAAATAAGTATGTATGTGGCGACAAATCAAATAAAAATGTTTCATGTTAAGATGATTTTTCTTCATATTTTTAATTTTTATTATTCTTTCTAAAATCATTTTTATTTTTTTCTTTTTTCGTACAAAATACATGTCTGTCTTTATATGTATATAAATGTACGTAAAACATATAAAAGCCTACAAGGCGTTTAAATAAATAAAAAGCAAAATGTGTTTCATAACAGGCAATTTATCCATTATTATTTTTTTTGTTTTCTGTTTTTTCTTGTTTTTATTCTTTCTGATTAAGGTAATTTCGTCCGTGTCCAGGTAGATAAAGAACTTAACTTTGCGTGTAAAATAGAACCAGAACCCAGGGCAAATATTTCCAACTCGATGGACACTGTCAGGTAAAAATCCTGAAAAATAAAATCGAGTGGATAGGTCCGTCTCATAGCGTAGTGGTACTGAGTTCGCCCACCATATACTAACTTAATAAAGCATACAAAAATAAATTAGTAGTATTTTCTGGTTATCTTTGTATGGATCTGAGCCATCAATATTTGTTTTAAAACAGAAATTTATAAAATATCTACACATACAATGAAAAGAAGTTTATGGGTTTGAAAAAAAAGGTCTGTTTCAAAACCAGTGTATTCACCCATCAATCCACACTAATGGGTATCGTTCGCCATCAATATAAATAAGTCACTAATTTTTTGAACAAAAAAGGTGTTTGACACAAAATGGCCATAGAGATGAATGTTCCAAGTCTGTTTCCTTTTACGTTTGAATCTTGGTATTTTGTGCTTCATTAAATATTGGAATCGGAAGAGAGATGTGTTAGAGTTGTATCACTAATAAGACAGCCTTGTAAAGTGTAATATAAGGAGAGAAGAAGGCTGAGAAGATGAACGACCAATGCTGTAAAACTGTTTAATTAGTATTTATGAACCAGTAATTTTTAACGTCAAACATCTGTCCTTAGAACTTTAAAACATAAATAGATTTAATTAATACTTATGTACACTTTTGACATGTTTGTGAGGCAGAAAGGAGAATGTTGTCACGAGGTGTGCACCTACCCAGTGATTGCTTAAAGTTTAGTCATCGACATTCCCTTTCCGAACCTAATGGTGCATAGGGCACTGCATTGGTACACTAATCGCAGCGTATCTTGATCATTTTTGTTACATGAAGGTAAGATGATCAGTCTTACACTTCAGATACTACTAGTCTAGAGACTATGGAATATTATATTGTGAAAACACCCTTTTATGCTGTGTATGGAACTAATAAATCAAGTATTTTTTGTCTTGTAAGGATTGTAATGTGAGATGAATACGCTCAAAACTAGACAAGAGTAGACTAGAAGCTTGTGTAGCTTTGAAACCGGTTGGTAGAAAAAATAATAAATTAGTGGTTAAAAACAAAATTGTTTTTATTCTTTTATTATAATAATTAATCACAAAGTCAGTGCTTCAAATATAAAATTTATAAAATAGTATTTGTTACGTTAAAGTAAACAAAATATCTCAGAGGGCAATAATTTTTCTTTCGAATGACGATAACTTAATTTTTAAATTTAAAAAAAAACTGACACAAATAAGGTTAACACCTAATACTATTAACGAATATTTATATTATAATGTATTTATTTAGATAGTTGTAAAAAAAACATAAGCAACTAGTTATAATTTACTGTATTATCAAAATGTACAAAAATAATTTCAGTTACTATATTACAACTTATTGAATTCAGACAAATTTTGTTTCCTAATTTTTTTCGTATTTCCCGTTTTTCATTTTATTTTCTTTTTAATGATCCATTCATATTTTTTCTTTGCGGTTTTAATTTTTTGTTTTAAGTTTTTATTAAATTTTTTTAATGAATCTTCGAGTAAATCCTATAAATAAATATTGTTTTGATATAGAGAATAACATACCATTTCATATATTCTTGTTATAAATTTGTTCTTAAACTCTATAACGAGCTTCGTGAATTTCAGTTCTTGCAGAACCTCATTAGAAATTATCTTGAAAGAAATTTTTCTTTAGATTACAATCATTACGCCTCATGTATGCCACATCACACCGACAGTTGTGTATCTCCGAAACATTACTTCATTATTTGTTATTTATTTATTTACATATATTTGGTCGTGTAGAACGAATGGACGACGAAAAAATGGTAAAACAAGTATAATGGTGAAAAAGAACGGTAACGTGAGACGAGGACGACCAAGGAAGACGTGGCATGATCAGATAAACCAAAATTTTAAGTCTGGCCATGTCAAAAGCAGACAGAACCGAAGGGCATGTATAACAAGATGTATGAATGTGGAAGAAGCTAGGAATATATGCCAGGATAGACGTGTGTGGCGGTCCATTCTCTCTGCCTACCCTACGGGGAAATGGCGTGATGGTAGTAGTAGTACATATAGATACTGTCGATGTGTTCCTACAGCAAGGACAGGCATTTAAGAAGAAAGCTGTGTTGTCTCTCCTGACTCGCGATGTCACACTTGCCATTTCCGCCTAGATAATGCCATATTTATACCTTTTATTAATTTAACATTTTGTAAATTTAAATAGATTTTAAGACTGTTTACATTAAGTATTACTCATTATGCCAATGTATTAGGGCTTCCTTAAGCCTGTTGATTTGCTTTAAAAAAAAGGTTTCACCAAGCATCGGCATACATGGTTAATACTCAATTACTAAAACCCTTTATCACTCCATTCGGATGACGTAACGCACGATAACGTGACCCTAGATTATAAGAATTGTTATTTTAATAAACCATTATTATTATAAAAATACTTGTATTTTGCAAAATACATACATTCGTCAAATATCAACAAATAGTGTGTTCTGAGTCGTGTCACACCGAGTATAAATATTAGATTAGCAGTGTATTTTTAAACCCTTGTATTTGCTGTGATACGACTGTAATCAGAATACGATCTACAAAATAATAACTGTTATGATTCACGCAGTGGCCCTCGGAATGAAGGAAGCCATTTTGACATTTATCGCGGCATAAAATCTGTGAAACATAAATGAAAATTGTTCGGCAAAGCGACCAGCTAGCCAATAGGCGTCAACCAATGGCACCTCCACAGAGTATAATGAAGGTTTAATAATATAGACTCAGAATAGTGCATAATTTTTGTAGCTTGTGTTTTTTATTTAGACACAGGGAATTAAGTCGAACGTCAAGACTAATATAACTAACGAGGTATATTAGTTTTTACTTTTGTCTATTTTAAATTTGTTTTTGGGCTATTTTAAATTGACAGGTGCCGCGGCGCAGTTGGTTAGATGGCCAACTGTGAAACTGACGTCGCAGGTTCGATTCCCGCCAGTTGCAAGAAAAAATAAACTAAAGATTTTTTTCTCTATTGGTCTTGGTGTTGTGATGTTGTGGTGTATTTTTCATTACCTCCTTCCATATCCCCTCTTTCCCAACTGCTGACAAGCCTCAAGATAAAGGCTTAGCAGTACATTAAAAAAAAAATAATAACATTGGAAATCAGTCTTGATGTGTATCTATGTATAATATATTACATTATGTTTTGCATAAAATCATTTTTATTTATTTAACTTATTGTACATAATGTTATTTGTACATTGGCGGGCTTATTTCCAAATAGCAATTTCTTCCAACTTAAGATAAGATAAAAGTTTCATTTTTATAATTCAAGTTACAGAACTTATTCGATAGAAAATAAAGATTAAAAAGCTAAAGATATATAAAAATAAAAATAAACGTATTTGTTAATAAATTATCTAAAATCAAAACTATGACTCAATAGGAAAAAGAAAAAAAGAGGAAAAAGGAAAGGAGGAGAGATTAATGAAGAGAAAGGAGATGTTTCTTGAGACGTGATTTAAACAGAGATAATGTAGTAACATCTTTGATGGTGGATGGCAGATGATTCCTCATTCGAGCTGCATGGACACTATATTGGTTAGAGAAGCAAAAAGAATTGTGGATGGATATTAAGAAAGTGCCTTGAGAATTAGAACGAACAGGTAAACCATGAGCTGATAAGCGTTGAAAATTTTCACGCAGGTATATAGGAGCGTTAGGGCTATGAAGTACATTGAACAGAAGTAAGAGGGAGTGATAGTCTCTCCGCAGTCTAATTTTGAGCCATTTCAGTTGCCTTCTATAATCAGAAATGTGGTCATATTTCCTAAGACCAAAAATATACCTTATGCATGTATTCTGAAGTCGTTTAAGTTTATCGAGTTGCGAATCATCAACAGTCCCCGTCAGTTCAGATCTTTCTTCTTTCGTTTATTATACCCTCAATTCAAAAAAATAAATATTATTATTTAACTTTTTAAGTTAGTTCATAACATCTTAAGAACTAATATAAACTTTTAATAACATTACATTTTTTTTAAATCAAAATTTCTCAAAAACATATTTTTTCAAATTAATTTGAAATATTTCGATCTTTTTTATCTCCTTTATTTCTTAAGGTAACTCATTGAACAGCTTCAATCTCTTGGACAATGAGTTTTGCGATTCTGTTTTTTTTCTCATTAGTTATGCAGTGTTAGCTTAGTTAGAATGCAAGTTTAAGTATAGAATTTAAAGCGCCCTTCAGGTGATTTTTCACAAAAATGGTGATATTTAGATCAATCAAACATTATCATTGTATTCTTCATAGGAATAAATGTTTTATCTGTAAAATTGATCATAAAAGTGATTGATAAGTTGCCGAAAAGAGTCGAAAGTACGAATTTTTTTTTGGTAATTTTCGTTTTGATTTTGTTTTTTAAGTACCTAATAACCCGCTAAGGCTTTATTTTAGAGATGATCAGCAGATAGGACATACGAAATGTGGAAGGAATGTATGAAAAATTCACAACGCCCAGGCCAATTCAGAAAAATATCTTTCTTGAATTATTTTCTTCCAACTGGCGGAAATTGAACCCGCGACGCCAATTTCATAGTAAGCCGTCTTACTAACTGCGCCACAGCGCGGTGGCATCGCTGCCCGTTCAAAATAAATATGCGTTTAACCCTTTTGAACATGAACTAATTCCTGTGGATGCAAAAAATATTTTTTACATCCACACGAATTTATTTCTTGAGTAGGTACCTACTCAAGAGATCAATTGAAAATTTATGGATTTGTTTTATTTTACACATTAAAACGACGGTAATTTTTTATTGTAATATTTTTCATCTGAAAACACAAAAGTACTAGTCGTAAATACTCTTCTAAACTTTTTGTTCTACTTTACGACAGAGTGAAACAGAATCTTCCATTTCAAAAGATTTTTCAATACAGATGGAGAACATCTTTAGGGAGTTACGGGGCTTATGATCTGTGTGTCAAATCAAATACTTGTATTCTAAGATTAGAACATTATCAAAATATTGAACAGAAGCATAACTTACAAGTGTCAAATTCTGATTTTAAACTGTTATTTATGTTTATAATAAACACGACATTAAAAAACTATTTCATAAACATTTTACAAAAAACTTTTTTTCAAAATACCTGTTAACGTGCGAATGAAAGAGGACAAAAACGTGAATTAGTTTAAGCAACACTTTTATTTTTACAGAAGTGAGGTGTATGAGAAAGTTCTGGGATAAAAGGCAATTGGTTTAGCGCGTGACTAACCGAATGACCCTTTTAACACTTAACTTTATTGTACTTAAGTGAAAAGACTTACTCAAAAGTAGTTATAAAGAGTAAACTGTGTTAAAGTGACTTTTGTCATAAATTATCCATAAGTATACAAAAATTAACAGCCTCGTGGTGTAGTAGTCAGCGCGTTTGCCTACCACGCAAGAAGCTTCGGGTTCGATTCCCGGCATAACTGACATATTTTTTTTTTCCTTCTTTCCAATCTACAATTGATCGTCAACCGTGAGTAGCCTTTGCTGGTACTCCACACTGAATTTTCTTATCTCGTCTTTTACTCTTCTTATTCTTATTCTTAGTAGTGGGGGTCAGTGCTATGCAAGCTCCTGACGTCACTGCAACCTGTGAAGATCTATTGTGATGGGTCCCCGTGAATAGTTCTCGCTCTCCAAGCCCAGGTCCTTAAAGAGCCTGGCTACTGTGTGGAAGGCGAGAGTTCACATTTTGCTAAATCTCGGGTATCGGGCTATTTGGTAGGGGGCAAGTTGTGTAACATCCTCAGGTTAAACCGGTGGTCCCCCGAGGATGAGGCTCTTTTTATGATGTAAGGCACCACATTCACATATGATGTGTCTTGGTGTTTCCTCATCTGCTCTGCAGAACCTACATCTAGAAGTTTCGGAAAGGTTTATTCTAGCAAGGTGTTTGTTCAATCTGCAGTGCCCTGTAAGGGCTTCAGTGATAACCCTCTCTTGATTTCGGCTAAGCTTTATTAGGTCAAATGCAAAACTTTACAAGTACCTTTTCGTCTTTTACTAGAAGCATTTGTAAATACTCGAGTACTTCGCTGTTTCTGGCAAACTAGGAGGCATTCACTGTAGCTCGCAATACCTTATTTTGACGTATAGACTTATGTGGAAGAACCCCATCGAAGCCAAGAGACATGATTTGAATTATCGATTCAGTCAAATACAGTGGATCATGGGAAAACACAGTAAAAAATAAATTAATAATATGGAATACAATTATGGGGCACAGCGAGTCAATTCAATATTGAAATATTAGAAAGCTTTTAAAACATTTCTTTAAAAGGGTATTTTTGCACCATAATATTTCATTGTCCCTGGAGTGGCTCCTGAAGCGTAAGACTGATCATTTTACCTTCATGTAACAAGATTAGAAACGAATGGTGTATTAATGCAGTGCCATATGCACCATTAGGTGCGGAAAGAGGAATAATGATGACAATTTTTTGTTTACGATAATAAAAAAAAATTGGTATAAACTGTCATAGTATTCTTAAAATTTTCCTCGACCGCTCAGCCACAGCTCACATATCAGCGCCGCAAAAATCAATACCCGACGAAGCGGCATTTGTTACGAGCGATTCACGAAAAATATAATAAATTTTACACCAAGATGTATTGAAATTGTTAAACGACGAAGCAAACAATAAAAAAAATAAAAACCTGCGCTAATTTTAGCAGAATTTTTTTCGGAGCGACACGTTCACGTCAAGCAAATTGATATTTACACAAGGTCCTGTCCGTACGTGTTCACACGAGGACGTGGCTACGTGGCCGCTGGCAGCCGCACACAGTGATGATGGCGTTCTTGGTGGCGATGTCTCGGGACAATGTTTTGTCCTACAAATTGCTGTTTACGCGTAGACAATGGTCGAGTCCTGGGACAAAACAATATTTTATTATCTACATGTAAACGGGCTTTATGTCACATAAGTATTTATAGAAAACAATACTCGATACAGATAGCTCTTATTTTTTTTAATAATGAAGTAGTGTTATGCTGAATTGAATTGGCCTGAATTGTGTCCATGCGGTTTAACTGTGAAATCATCTCCCATCCACTATCAAAGATGTTACTTCAGTATCTCCATTTAAATCACGGCTGATGAAACATCTTCTTTCTCTTTCTTAATCTCTCCTCCTTTACTCTTTTTTTTATATTCATTTTTCACATTAAGTAATAGTATTGATTTAAAATAATTTATATACATATACAGAATGTAAGTTCTTTCTATTTTTGTATGTCTTAAGTTTTTTATTTTATTTTCTGTTGAATATATTTTGTATTTTTAATTATATAAATAAAACTTGTATTTTATTAGCCAAATGGAAGAAATTGACATTTAGCAACAAGCCCGCCAATGTACATTTAACGTTAGGTACAAAAAGTTTTTAAAAAATATACATACAAAAATATAATTATTTTTGTGAGTAAATTATAGAAAATAGATTATTAATATATATATATATACACACACATCACTCTGTCAGATTTAAAATTTAAACTAAAAATGCATTATGTAACTTAGTAGACATTATAAAAATAAATATGTACATCTCCCTTCCCCTCCTTATCCTATATTCATGCATCATTGTCCTAATGCCGCCCAATTTACCAATTTTGAGTTTGTCCAAATTTTTGTAGACAAGAACTGGATTCAACTCCCTGGAGAGCTGTTTATATTAACATATTACAACAGAGATGAAGAACATTTGAGAGAAGGTAATATAAAAGTCTAAGCATCTACAGGGCTTATGACCTGTCAGGCGATGCCTAGTATGTAGGTGAAATAATTCAATTGGATGAATCTCACCCGCATAAATAAAGGTTTCAGCTCTTTAACCTCACAAACATCAACAGATGAAAGAATTGAAGGAATATAGATGTTCAAATATAGGCAGAATGGTGAATGTTACACAGTGTGTAAAGTGGCCACTTAAACCAGCCCTTGACAGGTCATAAGCCCTGTAGATGCTTAGACTTCTATATTACCTTCTCTTAAATGTTCTTCATCTCTGTTGTAATATGTTAACTTACTGTTCTTTAAAAAATAGATATATTCTTGGATTATTGAAAAATACATACGATTACATGAAAATAACATTTTTATATGTATAAACTTATATGTATTTATTTAATATGTATTTTATATTTTCTATACTAACTTTGTATACTTTGTAGAAATCTGTTATTGGTTCTAAGTTTATACTCTATATCTGTTTGTTTACTATAAATATGTATGTAGAACTGTTGGTTTCCCAAATAAAATAAAATATCTCGTATTTTCGTAACACGACGTTACAACACCGTTTGCAAAGGAATATTTTAGCAGTCTCTAAGAAATTTTCAAGTAATACCTACATAATATACAATACCAACTATCTCAGGACCAGAACTTCAAGATATCCTACTGGCATTGCTTAATTGATATCTAGGTAGTAAATAAAGTACATGGGCTTAATAAAGAGACTGCCGCCCTTTTTTTAAAAAAATTAAAAAGAAATATTAGCGTTCTTATAATTTTCCAAAATATTTCACCTTTGGTGGCCATTTTGATCGGGTAACTACTTTAATAAAACTCTCTATTAGAAAATGGAAATCAAGTTGGGGTAGAGTGGGGTTTGACCATGGGACTTCTGATCAATGAGTCAGCAACACTAGTCACGGGACCACAACCCGATTCGACTTTTGAGCGTTGTCTCCATCGCACGAGTCCGTTATCTGTATAAATGAAAAAGACGACGATTTATAATACCAATTAGGCCAGAAGTCTTTTTATTAAGCCCGATGTCCTTTATTTAATGTCAGCAACTGCGCTTTCTACTTGTATGAGTACTGTGAATAAGTTATAACAATTTACTTCAGAATATTCTAAATTTATTGCAACAGAGAGGAAAAACATTTTGAGATGGAATTAAGGAAGTCTAGACATTTACAAGGCTTACGACCTGTCGTTGCCTGGTTTAATAGTTACTTCACATATAGTTAAACGTGCACCATTCTGCCTATGTTTTAACATCCAAATTATCTCAACTCTTTCATTTGTTGACATTTGTGAAACAAAAGAGCTGAAACCTTTATTGGTGCATGTGAGCTACTAGGTTTTCTATATTACCTTAATACTCTCTGGAGTTAAATCCAGCCTGTCTGCAAACATTTGTACTCACAAAACATTGTTGATTTAAAGATTTCTTTATCGTATTTTAAAACTAAAAGTGTGCGTCTGAACAAGTCGTTGCGTGAGAATTTTCTTCCTTATTGGTTAGGTCATTGATTAAAAAGAATGCAGAGATTAAATAGGTACACAATTCTGGTGATTAAATAAAGCTTCGGATCAAGGTTGTGGCGTATAATTTAGCTGTGTGAGGCATTTAGTGCCGCCTAAGGTGAAGTAATTTGCATCTACACGCTAAAGGCTGTACGCGAATCACCACATTTACTTCCTCCTACCCCACACATTACATGCACCCTCGGTGTTCAGTTTAGCGAGGCTCTCATTTATTAGAGGGTTGTCAATAAATTATTTACCGAAAAAAAAATCAAATGCGTTTCTTTCTCTGTCTTCTAATGCTTTTGCTTCAAAAGCATGCAGTTCTGTTCTTGATTTTTGGCTAATAGGGAAATATCACTTTTTCAATGATGATGACGATAATCAACAAATGATCATCATCATCATCATTCCCTTTCAGCACCAAATGGTGCATAGAGCACTGCATTAGTACACCAATCGCAGCGTATCTTCGTCGTCAGACTGATAGTCAGACTGGACTGGCCAGTCTGACGATGTCAGTCACTGTTATAAAAATTTATAAATAAAAGTGGAATAAAACTACATACGTATTTTTATTATTATAATTAAAATGCAGTTCCACCAAGAAATATCAGTAGAAAAACTCAATTCTAACATTGTTTCTTCAACATAATGATACATATTTTTTAACAGATTTGGAATGAACATTTCATTCAATGTAGGTATAAATATCATAAATTATGTGATATCTTCCTCAGTGTTCATCACAGTAAGCGATATGTATCATTTCAGGTGGCGTTTTGTATATAAACGACGATATTTATGAGTTTTTAATAGCGATGAACGTTAATAAAATGATAATTCTAAAATTTAACTCGTTTTGAAGCGTTAAAATTATCATGGCTTGGTTACATAATGGGCAGTAAAAGAATTAACCTTATCTACAGAAAATCTCCCCCAGGCTGTTAGGCAATTTCTTACTTTTGTGTTTTGCATATACGAGGCGGTCTGTTCCGAAGAAACGTCAGGATTAGACCTACAAACAGCTTAAATTTCGAATGAAATTATTAAATATCTTTTGAAAAAAAACTTCTATCAAATACATCTCAACTGAGATGAAGCAACTTTTCGGGATAGGAATATGAAAACCTAACAGGGCATGTGATTTATCATTGGCTGTAATTGATCACGAAATACTTGAAAAATATTTATTATTTTACTATTTAACAATTTCATTTTAGTATTTAATTCATTTTTATTTCTGAAATCGGCACGTTAACATGAAAGCAGTCATGTGTAATCTAAGTAACCATAATAAACAATATTCTGAGTATGCTAAAATCTTTGTAGATCTTAGTTGCTACACATATTGAAAAACATCTTTAAGGAGCAAATTTAAAAAATAACTGTATCATTGGCTGATTTGTAATATTCGTAATATTTACCATTTACTTCACAAAAGTCAACAGACAGATTTGGATTAATATGTATGGACTAACATAGGCAGAATTGCAAATAAAATTCAAATTTGAAGTCCTGAGTTAGTGATTTTGTATGTTGAATAATTTAATTATGATATTTTTTGTGTAAAATTCTTAAATTATAATTGAATGTTGAAAACAATGACAGATATTTTATTTATTCGGGAATTTTACAGCTTAATCATTTTAGTAAGTTGAACTTTTAAAGTTCCGGTGAATCTATTGCCAATAGTGGCATAAATATGTTTTTCTGCACCAACATTTATTTCGTAAAAAAATTAATAGAACTAGTCAATGATTAAATCGTGTACTTGAAATTCCCTATTGTAAATCCAGACTCGCTCAGACACTCATTTTTTATAGCTCTAATGCTGTCAAATGTATTTTATAAGGATAATATGATAGAGATTATTTATTCGAATTTCTTTCGTTTAAAGTTTTTGTTGTAATTATGGATTAAAGATGCAAATTTAAATTGCTTATTTTTTACTAAATAATCATATACGCATTACATTTTCTCATTTTTACTGACAAACATTTGTGTTCTAATATTAGCACTCATTTTTTATATCTATCGTATTCTTCCAGTAGCCTTTATTGAAATTTCAAATTAAATGTAAACCCACAAACAGGTCATATCTTTGTGGTTTTTTATGAGTTTAAAATCATAAAAAAACAATAATATTTATTTTTTTTAAATAAAGAAAATTTATGAAATAATAATTATATCAAACAAACACCAAGCCAATTAAATTATTCCACATGTGGGGGGTGTGTGTGATTTATCCATTATCATCATAGATAGACCTTCATGTTAGTTTTATTTTTTAAGTTCTTCACTACGTTAAAGTACCTTTTTTCTATTATTTACAAGCATTTCATATTAAAATTTCGATTGAAAGCACTTTTTCTTTACAACACGAAGCGCTTTCTAACGATTGCATTTTTATGAGGGCGTCTTTTCCACGTGTTAATATATTCACAGGGGTGACTGGAGTTTGAAAGTATAATGATCTTTGTGCGAATGTGTCATTTCTCTTTAAGTTAGGAACACCCCTACAAATTACCTTTATAATAATCTTAATATTTTACATTTCCTCAATAACAGACTGGATTCGCTTGTTGAAAAAAGTACGAAACAACAATTCATGCTACAAAGTAATTTAACTTGATTTTCAATACATTCAAACACGGTTGTCTTATGTATAGAAAAATGATATCATCATCATCACTATCCCTCTTCGCCATCACCACCCAGTGGCGCATAAGTCACTACATCGGTAAACTAAATGCAGCTTAGTTCGATCAACCCACCAATCAGCAGAACTCACCGACCAAAACATGTGACGTCACTGGTGGAGTAATATCTAAATTACAAATCTTTAAAAAATCGCCTTGCTGAAAACACGTTTATTTTCTACCTAACAAATAAATAACCCAGCTTCTTTCACTTTACTATTTTGAATTATCTGAATATCTTAGATCGTTCTTACCCTACGTTTCCATTTACAGCTGTTTTACAAATCCGTTTAATCATTATTCTATTAATTATTTATTTCACGCTACCAAACTTTTAAAGTGACCCTTTTTACAAGCTAATGAAATAAATTAATGTGATCTTCAGATGTGAAAAAATCTGCCTTCAAAAAATATGCAGGAGCAAAACGTTCACGTCGAGCAAATCTCTATTGTCACCAAGTCCTGTCCGTTCGTATTAATATGCAATGTTTTATATACAAAATAAAACAAAGGTATACATGGTTAAACAGCGTACTTATTGCCACTAGCAATTTCTTACAGCCTGACCAAAAACAAACAAAAAATATACTTATTATAAAAATTGCTTTTAAAAGACAAAAAAAGTTTTTCTGTCTACGTGTATACGCTGTACCTACTCCATAGTTCTAACGCTTTACCATACTTGAAACGTGAAAAATGTTAACGATGATCTTATGATGGATTACCTCTTCGTTTACAGTCTCAAAGCACCCTCTAATTTCCCATCCGTGAAAAATCCAGGAAAACCTCGTCCGAGCATTCTGCTAACATCCCCATGACCAGAAATGTGTACATGATTCTTTTTTTTTAATTGTCTAATGTCCAGTACCTTCATAAATTCAAACATTGTCTCAGATGAGAAAGTGGGGGACATCGAAGCATCACATCATGTGTATGATTGAGCAGATTCTGACACCATACCGAAAGGATCGTGTGCAGCAACAGACTTTTGTATGCTGCAGCTGATGAAATCCCATCTGAATAACGCGACCGACCACCCAAAGGACAGTTGGACCTCATCACCTCAGGAGACCAATAATTACTGTTCTGTAAAACAAATCTTAGTAACTATTAAAACAATTAAAAAGCCGATGAATACTTTAGACTGCACATTTGTAATTAACGTATTCGTGTGTGTGAAAATAACTTATAGGTAAGTAAAACAGATAATAAAAAAGTAACCCTGTTATACATCGAAAAAATAATAATAATCGTAATAGATAGCTGAGATTTCATTGTATAGCTAATGCATACATGTTCGATATTACCATATTCTAAAACAATTATAATCCGCATTAGAGAAATGCTAATAATGGACCGACACCTATTCATTAACCGGCGTATTATTTTCGCATTGTTATAATTTGATGTCTTGGAATCGTATCGAGCAACAAAAGCGATATTTTCACACTAAACACATCTATTTAGATACATTATTCTATATTGCCATACATTGTTCAGTTAGTGTTGCATGTGAAGCTCCCATCGAAATGCACGCGAGTTTTCATACACACGGTAGCTGCATTAAACATGCATTGTGCGTAACATACCCAAAGCACGCAACGTCTTCCCCATACTCTATTAAAGATGTCGCTAATTTCGTGATACGAGCTACCTATCAGCGATGCTAATTATTGCTATTTTAAGCTTAAAAATTTATCAGCTGAGCATGTGAAATTGCTTTACTAAATTCTAAAGTACTTCACTTTCAATCTTAGTTATTCAATTTATGAAGGTACTGGACATTAGACTTTTTTTTAAAGATTATTTGACACATTTCTGTTCGTGCGGTTACCAGCAGAATGCTCGTACGAAGTTATCCGGTTATTTGAATGATTTTTTACATAAAAACGCGTACGACTTTCGCTCAGAGAAATTTATCTTTTGTGGCTTCAAGAGTGTTCAATGTCCTGGATGAATATATTAAGTTCTCCAAATCAAAAGCCATTTCTAGGAGATGTGTACAAGGTTGGAATTCGTCTAAGGGAAAAGACTATTGCAGGGGACTGGTGCGAGACATTGCATGGATTTTTTTATATTTTTTTTTATTAACCCTTACGGACTTACATTTATTTTATACATTATTTTTCATGATTACATTCATTTTTTATATACTATTGAGCGTGTTATCCAGACGTTTATTAAAATTTATGTTTAAGTAATCATTTTTATTATTAGTATCCTTTAATAATATGCTCTTGGCCTCATTGAGTTGGGGAAACATTATTATTTTTTTGTGATATGTGTCCTTGTATGAATAAAGACAGAAATTGTTATTGATTAACCACTTAAGAAATCTCTTAACTCAGTTGTTTTTTTCTCCGCACTAATGAGCCTTTTGTTCTATCTATTTTTTTTATTTTCAGGACAGATTTTTTTAATCTTTTCATCTTATTTTAATTAATGTAGGTAATAGGTATAAGAATCTCAATGTGTGTCATTATTTGTTTTAGGAACTTGCATGTTTTTAAGGAATTTTCAGTTAATGCGGTGACAAATGAATATTATGATAGCTTTTCAATGAAACAGTTCATCAATTTTTATATTATTTTCATTTTTAATCAAACGACATTTTGTAATATTTTTTAGAAAACCGTGAGACCCATTTTTTTAAAATTAGAAACAAATTTTAATGAGAAAGTTCAATGCTACGGGAAATGGGATATTAAAATGTTATCTTACAGGCGATAAAAGTAAAAGCATTTAATTGTACCACAAAAATTATCTAAAATATATTAAAAAATTGATAAAAACTATTTCAATAAATAGGAACTATTTTAAATGACATCACAAGTTCTTCTAAATCAACCAATGACAGAGTGTTGTAATAGATTTCCAGTTTCTGCGAACCCTACTCACTAATCAGGACAACTCATCGAATAGAACTAGGGACGTCATGCGCGGAGTAATTAAATACAAAACTTTTGAAAATCGCAGAGATGATAATACGGTATACAATTTTTTTTGGGTTACTTTCAGTCTAACAAAAAATATAAATATCACTAAACTTACTCATTGAGTAGGGTGTGAATCTTTGACCTCTGATCCAGGGGCACAAACATGGGGTCACAACTCCACAAGTAATTAGCAAATACGTCCCGCAGATGCTTTTGCTATTTTTTTTTTGTTATTTTTTCAATTCATAATGCTAATGCTAATTATGGCATTATAATATCCGTGAGTATTTTTGCCATCCATCAACCCTTCCCGTGCGAATCTACAGATAACACATTTAAATTCTATAACCAATTTAAATAACTCATTTTAATTTGGGTTAAGTAGAATATAATAGGTTTACCCGTTGTTTTACGAACTGGAGTCTCGTAGCTACTTTAAAAAACATTCAGCTTGACGAGAAATTGTCCCCATTTGGGGTAAATTATATAGTTGGGATGGAAGAATGCCAATTTCAGATACTTAATACTGTTCTCTAGACTGCAGACGCCAGCGTTATCCGTGCTTACTATATATGTACATAAATATAATTAGAATAAAACGATTTTTCAGAGAATTCAACATGTTGGATTTTATTCTCAAATAAATTAATTTAAATACGTATGCCAAGTTAGATAGTACGCTTGGAAGATTGTCTGAATAAAACCCCCTTTCAAACGAAGAAAAAAAAGAACGATAAAAATATTTCATTTGAAATGTATCTCGGTACTTTTTTACATTTTAAAATAATGACACGACGTCGGTTGGCGTGCAATACCGCCAATCTACTATTTTGACAAAAATAAAATATATACATTGGGGGATTAATAAATCTTATTGGATGTTTCCTAATCATACGATATGCGTGAGACCAATAGGAAGCGAGCTTTTTGATGAAGAACAGTACCAAGATTTTAAGACCATTTGATTTTAAGAACACTTTTTCTGTCTTCTGTAAAAAGTTGATTTAGTGGATTGGCGATATGCACGCCAACCGACGATATATCGCCACATTTGTAAAACTAAATTTAACAAATTAAAATACAGTACAACTCCAATTATCCGAACTTCGACCATCCGAATCACTGATTATCCAAATTGCTTTCAGAATTTCAGAAAAAAAACATTAAGACGGAAACGTACTGCGATTTGCAAAATTACAACTTGGCTGCCCGAAAACGAATGATGACGGTCAGTTAAAGAGCTTAATTTGACCGAGATGTTCAGCAAGCGATGACTTTCATTTACAGTACGGCACATATATACTGTACTAATGTCCAGCACTTGTAACTACGCTTAACATTTAAAAGTGTTGCGTTTTCATTAATTAATTAAAAACTCATTATTTATTTTCAATCTTTAATTTTCATTTTCAACATAGACAATTAAAATAGACCCTTTTTCCGGAAAAATTCCAACTATCCTAATTTTTTATTTTCCGAATTGGGGATCGGATTCGGATAATTGGAGTTCTACTGTAATTGTATTTAAAAATTTATGTTTTTATTCTAGGTAACCAAGCTCGCTGTTGGTCTGAAGAAGATAAAACATTGCGGTAAAGCAATGCCCTTTGAAAAAAAAACTTTTTAGTGAAGCTCAAAAAAAAATTGTCATGAACAATTTATGTCGTAATTCGAGCCCGTACGACATTAGGCTGACACTTTTATTTTGAATATTTGACGGTAAAGAGTTGTTGGTAAACTATTTCCTACAGCAACTATGCACGGAAGCATAAGACAGGGCGAATGTATGCAAGTAGTCATGACTGGGAGGGATGTCAGAATGTTAACGATAATAATAACCAAGAGTTGGCGCAATTAAGTAGTTAACATAAATATACGAAACGACATATTATTGGGAACACTTAAGGACACACGTAGGAGCAAGGACTCCCTTAATGCACGCTAGAATATGTACGTTGGTATATGCAGGATACTGACATCCCCTATCTTGATCGTAAATTAATATCATCAGTTATATAGGGGTAACTAGCAGCCGACAATAAATATTATGCTTTTATCACTTGTTACCTGCGTCGAAAAGTGTGAGAGGTTCATTACGACCGAACAAAATATTAAAAAGTAAAAAAGTCGTTCTGATTTCTTTCATTGAATCTACCAAAATATCATACCGCGAGCCACATTTCTACAAAGGGCTGTTTTAATGGCAGTAAACCCTACGATGTTTTGCCCCCAGCTTATGCTCGGTCCTGTCCGTAATGTAGGCCAGCCATTTAATGATAGGTTTGTATTAAACACCTTACTAATAGATGGTTACGTGGAAAAAAATACGACGGTTTGGGCGTCAGTTCCTCATTATCGAGTTCAATCAAACTTCCTTAACATATCACAATCTATTCACGACTCGGCTGGTGCGAGTGCCTTCATATTTTGTACGTAATTTGTTTTATGCTTTGTTGACACTAAGTGGCCGAATTAACTCTTGTTTTTAATGCCTGCGCCATGATTTTTCATATGATGAGTTTTTTATTAGATTATTTAAAAAATATTTACACTCATGTTTTTATTTTAGCCGTGTGTAAAAAAATATTCACATTTATTGCATGTTGAGAGTGTTTACGGACGCTGAATTGTGGATATTATTCAAAAATTATATCTTTATATTTAAGAAAAAAACATACCATTATTAAATTACAATTTAAAAAAATTATAATTAATTTTATTTCTTTATATCATCACTTTGTAAAGCGCCCTTGAATAAATAGTTCAAGAGAGGGAAAGGAAATAAAATAAAAACATTACTTGTTTTTATCAAAAAATCAAATATATTTATTTTTAAAGTATTCATTTTAGTATAAAAACCATAAATATGTCAACAAAAACAAAGAATACCGTTTTAACTTTCATTCCTTTAACAATTTCAAATGTTCGTCGACAATATCATAATAGTTCATATAATATTCAATTAGTGTAAGGTTTTTATTATAACACAAATGGGTAAGTAATCTTTATTCATTATATATGCACTTTTTCAAAAAAAAAATTACACGTATACAATAATTACAGAAAGATTCTAAGCATCTGGGTGGCTGTAAAAATCTATTAAATTACACATTTTTATGACACGTAATATCAAATAAAGTTTAATATGTTTAGATAAAAATAAATTGTTGGACGATGCCAGAAGTTTTAAGTTCATTCATCCAGAAAAAATGTAAAGCTTCCTTGAGATACAAGATGCATTATAAATTAAAGATGATATTAAGTCATTTATTACTGCTGAATGGTTGAAAGTATCACCACGCTAAACTGTTCATCACGAAGGTATATTCGCGCGCAATATTGTAAATGCATCTTCAATTTAAAAAAAAATAAGAACACCTAGCAAGATTGGATAACGCCTTGACCTAAACTCATTATAAATAAATTGATGTTTGTGAGCTCTGAAACTTGTGGGAATATGTAAAAAAATGTTTTTATTTATACGATGGGATGTTTGGGGTAAATGAGCCAATAATGGGCCTGCTAGGGTGTCTTGAGACGCACCTGCAGTACCTAAAAGCCGACTGACGCGTTCAGGGTTGAGCCGAAATATTTTCAAAAAAAATTACAAATATTTTTCACTGTCATTAAACGAATTTTGTAACTCGTGATTGAGAATGAGATAAAATAGTGAGGTCATTAACGGCTTTATTATCACTTTCTTATCTGTCCCCAGAAGTGCATAGGGTGCTACATTTGTTACGCAATTGTAGCGGCCCTTGATCAATAAATGCAAGGCAAACATTCGGACTAGGGACCTTGAAACTTTAAAATACAATCACTATTTTAAACACACACGTTATGTCGACCTTACGGGAAATAGAACGTGGTCTTCTGAGCATTAAGACGGACTGATCTCTACATTATATTATTTTAAGAAGTTTTACCTGAGAGTAGCCGTTAAATCAAAAACATTTATGGGTTATGGTTCGATTTCACACACCGAAACGTCATGAACTGTTTAAAAGATAAATAAATAAAATTTAACCAGTTAATCATGGGTCGGCAAGTAATATGTACAGGTTTTTTCAAAT
Source organism: Micrasema longulum (assembly GCF_059751315.1). Classification (NCBI taxonomy): domain Eukaryota; kingdom Metazoa; phylum Arthropoda; class Insecta; order Trichoptera; family Brachycentridae; genus Micrasema; species Micrasema longulum. The sequence continues at coordinate 93,242 of NW_028277313.1, read as the reverse complement.
TTGTAAAACCAATGCTATTGAAAACAAAAATGCCATTAAACGCTTGTAAAAATCTTAAAATAAAGCAAACTACATAAAATATTATTATTAATACGCTTTTACTGTCAAATACAAAAAAAGTGTTCTAGCGATAATGTGTGTATTTTTAAAATTTCTGAAATTATTATTACATTGACCGATTTGATTTTAGAATTTACCAGACAGTCAATGCGCTATGTAGCTGCAAGACGTGTTGAGATATTTATTGTACGCGTTGTTGAGGTGATTTTTAAGAAAATGGTGCTTTATAAATAATGCACAATAATAATAACAATATATATATTGGTATATAACATATTCTATTCGGTCAACTAATTCGTAAATACATAAATACATTAAAAATTATTACACGTTCTGTTTCTGACAAATATTACGAAGAACTGTAAAAGCTATTATTATTTTATTTAAATAAAACTAATTGTTTTTTTTTTTTTTTTGTAAACCTGTTAGTGACAAAAAAAAAGAAAAAAAGATATGATTACTATTGTGATAACCCTAGCGGTTCTGACATATTATTATATATTATGACAGAATACGTTCTCAAACTTAAAGTAACTATCTTCATAATAAGTCTGAACGTCCATTAGAAAGAGGAAGGATATATTTTATTTTATTGATTGATTGATTGATACCCAAAGCGCCCTCTACCGTAATATGGATTAGAAACATTTATGAAAATTATACCTTCGTAATTATCTCATTCACTACCGGTTTGAATAAAATAACACAGAAAATACACCCAAAAGAAACATTTAAAAAATACTTTTTTTTAGCAAAACTTTTGAAAATTGTTTTTTTTACAAAAACGCTTGTTTTATAAAATTGAATCCGTGTCGTGTGGGTTATTATGTGTTTTATTTAGATGCCAATATTACAGTTTTTATTTTAAAGTTTTAAATATGAATAAATAACACGGTTTGTTCAAATGTTTGTTGACGGGGATGGAATTAAAAATATTTACACAGTTTTTATTACACTCAAAACTTATTCAACCCTTTTCTAACAATAATGTACCTACATATGTGAAGTAAATCATAAAACAAATGATATTGGGAACATTCCGAAATTAAATCATAATAAAATATACGTTTGTGTCAGTTTCGTAGCCTAGTGGTTGATGCGTTTGCGTACTATGCAAGAGGTCTCGATAAGATACGATCCATGACATAATTGACATGAAATATTAATTTGAAAAAGTGTTTTTATCCTGCAATATTTCCTTTGACTGGCGCCTGGACCATAAGACTGAATTTCTTGACATTGAGTGGTAAAAATATTCGAGATAACTTCCGATTGGCGTGGCAGAGTGTCGTATGTACGTCGGTGCTTATGAAAGTGCGATAAATTATTATAAATATTATTTTTTTCTGCACCCAATTGCAGTGGTAAATTACATCACAGAACACCCAGGCTTGAGAAAACTAACATTTAAGTTTTTGTGTTCTCACCAGGAATCGAACTCGGAACCTTCCGTGTGTGAGTCAAGCGTCTTGACCATTACACCACGGAGGCCGCCCTACGCTTTACGCCCTACGCCCTACGACCACTATATTTTATGGGTTTATCGACAGTAATCCGATAAACATAAACAATTATGTAGTGTAAACATATACGATTAAATTAATATTAAGGCATTATCATTTTGCCGAAAAGATTTTCACATTATAACCAAAATAAATTAATCTGGAATTATGAACGTACTTCAAACAGAAAATAATATACTTGTATATTATTATATGCATTGTATATTAATACATAAGCGTCAATCAACATTGTAGAACAGTGACTTGTTGGGTGTTTTTTTTCCTTCAACCGCTCGTGGCATCCCGAGCCAATTAATTTAGTTTTTCAACAAACCCTGTCATCAGAACTTCCTCTTCGCACCTATAGTCATTTGTTTGTTTTCCAGTAAAAGGGTCTTTCGTTATGTCCGCCTTGTTTTTGTTTGTTTTGTAAGTTAGAGTCACTCCGTGTGTTTTAACGCTCGACCTACCTGCTTATTAGCAAGTTTAATCGTTTTTGACAACTTCAGCGTATACATATTTTTCAAAGACAGATTGTTTATCTTTACTGTGTGTTTGTTTGGAAATTGGTTTAATTAAAACCATTTTTACATAATCATAACGGCTGTATTCAGGACTCGTAAGGAAGTTAACATGTCATTAAAATCTAGTTATGGTGAAATACTAAATACGTGATATTAAAATCTAGGCAGTGCGGTGTAAAGGTAATTAACGACAAATATGTTTTATTATACGGGATTATAATCTTAACTAAACGATTTTTCCAAACTATCTAGAGTACTTTGTTAGATGTTTCATCATAATCTAACCCCACACCCGTATTAGTTATGAGGACTAGCCAAGAAAGGTAACATTATACTTAATAAATATTAAGAGTTTTCAATGTCCTGGATGAACATATAAACTTCTCCAAGACGAAAGCCATTTTCAGGAGAAATATACAAGTTTGGAATTAGTCTAAGGGAAAAGACCATTGCAGGAGACTGCTGCAAGATATTGCATAGAATTATATACCATTAAGCGAGTTATCCAGATTAAAATTTATTTCAACAGAGAAGGAAAAAGTTTTCGAGAAGGGAATATGGAAGTCTAGGCATTTACAGGGCTTATGACCTGTCATTGGCTGGTTTAAATGGCCACTTTACACACTGTGTAACATTCACCATTCTGCTCATGTTTGAACATCCACATTTCCTCAACTCTTCCATCTGTTGACTTTTGTGAAGTGAAAGAGCTGAAACCTTTATCACGTGGGTGAGATTCATCCGGCTGAACCAAATCACCTACTAGGCAACGCCTGGAAACAATTTTCCAATTTTTATACTTCTTCTTTTCAACAGATGGAAGAGTTGAGGAAACGTGGATGTTCAAACATGGGCAGAATGGTGAATGTTACACAGTGTGTAAAGTGGCCACTTAAACCAGCCAATGACAGGTCATAAACCCTGTAAATGCCTAGACTTCCATATTCCCTTCTCGAAAACTTTTTCCCTCTCTGTTGAAATAAATTTAAATATGAACAACTCCCTAGGGAGGAAATCCAGCCAGTCTGCAAGCATTTGGACATAATCAAACATTGTTGAGTTATCCAGATGTTTATTGAAATATATGTCCATTCAATATTCTTTTTATTTTTGGTATTGTTAAATAATATGCATGCTTCCACTTTCCAAAATGTTACATCCCAACTCAATACAGGGCTCTTGGCCTCATAGAGTTAGGGATATGTTTTTGTAATATATGTATTCCAGTGAATAAATAAATAACTGTAGTAAAGGTAAGAAAAGATATAAATGATAAGACATCAAATGCCGAAAACTATTCAATTTTGGTTCGGAAGGTCTGTTGACGAAATGACAACCGTCCGCCTTCTCCTGACGAGTTTCTGTGGTTTCCTCGTCACTAGAGCAAATGCGGAAAAGCTCCTTAAACAGGCTACAGCCAAAACATTCCGCCAGATCTTTGCGTATTATAACCATATCAAATATAAATCATGTATACTGCCAGTGACTACATATGCATTAGAGACCATAGTCTTCACAAAAAGAAATGTAGAAAAGCTTGAATGCACACAGGGGTCCATGGAAAGATCCATGCTTGGTATACGCATAATAGACAGAGTTAGAAATGAGGAAATTAGGAACAGAAACAGAATAGCGGATATCATGGATCGCGTAGCAAGACTAAAATGGCAATGGGCAGGACATGTTTCGAAGCAAGACTCCACAAGACGGACCCCTAAAATTTTAAGATGGAGACCTTGGAAGAATAAGCGAGGCGTCAGAAGACCTAAAAAAATATGGTCCGACGACATAGATTCCGTGGGGGGTAAAAATTGGCTGCAAGCAACAACCGACCGAAAAAATGGAAGGATATGGAATAGGCCTATATCCAGCAGTGGAGGACCGACGGCTGAAGAAGAAGAAGCATTTTCACGGCTTATGACCTGTCGTTGGCTGGTTTAAGTAGCACACACGGTGTAACATTCCCCACGTGATAAAGGTTTCAGCTCTTTTACTTCACAAACGTCAACAGATGGAAGAGTTGAGGAAATGTGGATGTTCAAACATGGACTGAATGGTGAATGTAACACAGTGCGTAAAGTGGCCACTTAAGCCAGTCAATGACAGGTTATGAGCCCTGCAAATCCTAGACTTCCATTTTCTCTTATCAAAAATGTTTGCCATATCTTTTTCAACAAATTTAAATAGTTTACCATACGGTTTTCTAGGTATTTACAGGGCTTATGACCTGTCATTGGCAGTTTCGAGAGGCAACATTGTACAATTTTGTTATTTATTTATTTATTTATTTGGTATGAGCATTTACCAATCTGTCTTTGTTTCTGCATATTTCTTTAAGTTCGTTTTATAACCAACTTCTCGCATTATCGAAGGATATTAACCGTGAATAAAGTAAAATTAAAATTAATTTCATATCAAAGGTTTTTGAACAGACGTTAATTAAATGCGTGCACTCCATAAGTAAGTGGACTACAAGATGGTATGCGCGATACAGTAGTCAAAGGAGCTATTATTATTTTTATGACGTCAGAGTTTAGTCGGACCTCAACGGTTCAATGCAGGTGTCTAGATATAGGGGCTCGTACAAACAAGCATACAAATGTAAAACATAAGTAATTACAGCATTATCGTAATGTAGGAAAGAAAAAACAATACATTCAAATTATCTATTATAAATACATATGTTATTATAGGATTCAAAAATTGCGTTCGCACTTTGGAGAGAATTTAAGGTAGGCTGATAAAAATTAATGAAGGAAATCATACAACTAGTCATTTCAAAGCACTGTTTTTTTTTCGAAATCACGCTATTTAAAAAATTTTGTAAACATACATTACACACAAAACATACAAAATACACAAATTTATGGTACTCGTATTTCTGTTAAAAAATATACTCAATAATTTTATAAAACTAAAACGCAATTACTTTTTGAACGTCTTTTAAAATTTAGACCAAATTTTGGTACACTAATTCTCATAATATATAAAAATTTAATATTAAGGCAAAATTCGTAAAAATTATTTATAGATAATAAGTAGCTTAATCTTTAATTTTTGTTTTTGAAAAAAAATACCAACATTTTAAAAATATTGTAATATTTTCCAATAATTGTACGCCTTCAATAATCGTTTAAAAAAATATATAACAGTTAAAATAGTTTGGTTTAAATCCCGTTTTTTTTTTATATTTATTTATTTTAATAGTATAATTATACATTTTTACAATTTAAAAAAAAAAATCTCTTATTATATTTTTACTAAAACTAAAATTCCACCAAGCCACTTTCTGTAGCTTGTGGGTGAAGATTATATTTATACTAACTTAATAATATTATTTACATTTATAAAAACAATAAATAACCGATAAAAATAAACAGCCGGCAAGATCAGAATAAACATGTTTATACAAATAATAATATATACATTTATTTTTTAAATACAAGAAAATATATGAAAAATTAAAATATTTACACCTAAGCTACTAAGTTTATTGAAATTATACCTACTCTTTTATAAATTCTTTAAAAAGTATATATATAAAATGAGTGATTGGGAAAAATTTTCAATAAAAAAATAATTTATATAATTAATCAAACAGCAAACTTCAACGGATGGGAAAATTGAAGAAATATTCCATATAATTAATATTAATAATATAATTGAGAACCTATTCTGTGGTTAATAAAAATAATATATAAACATAAATACGTTGTTTTTAAAACTGTATTCTTTTTTGTATATTCTCATTAGTAAAAAAATAAAATAATATTCATATATTGTTAAGTGTCCTCGGCACGGATAACTCCATTGTGATCACATTTTTTTAGTTATTAATTATTTATAATGTGAAAAAAATGAATAAATTAAACAGAATATGATATTCTACTAATTAATTGTCTGAATCTGTTTTTCGTGTAAAATTTATTCATGCATAGTATATTTATTTACATAATTTCTTTTTTGAAGTGAGTTTAAAATACCTGCATCACTACTATTATTCTATAATTAATATTTTAAAATAAAATGAAATCACGCTTAACGATTATAAATATCCCAGCACGTCTTGCAGCTACAGTACGGGCTTCTATCTTACTACTAAGTGTTTTGATTAAAATTCCAGCCCATAAACGAATATTTACACATTTTTGTAAAATATGCATATTCTACCATAAAATTTTAATTTTTCAGAATTAAACAATTTCATTGTCTTTAAATGTCAGTGCCGACAAAATACATGTTTATTTTAATTAATTACCGCTTTATTTTCACAATAGATAATATAAATAGTAACGAAAAAAATATACATTGTATATATTATAAGAATGTTACTGTTCTGAGATCCGTTAGTAACCTTAAAATGGCAGTAATAATCTATAATCAAGCGACAATGAATATGTTTAACAAACCATAAAAATATTGGAACAATTTATTATAATACATTTGGAATTAGATCTGGTATATATAGTAGGAACATATTTAATTATTATTATTCAAACCCGCAGCGTCACTGCTTGTGCACGTGCTGTTGTGGAAGGATTACAACTGCAGGTCTTGCTCCCAGTGATTTCAAAGCCTAATTGCCATTATTGCTTGTATTTTCTAGTAAAGAGAAGGACATTATAAGTGTTGCATTTGGCGCGGAGCTAGCGCACGAGGCGCGAGAGTCTTCGGCCGTTGTTGCTGGCAGCCGATTGAGATGCAGGAGGCTCAATGATTCCTTAGCTACTTTTTTTCATATGAATTTGATTAAGAAGAATAGAAGAATATGTCACTGCGACTAGTGAAGATCTTTTGTGACGGGTCCTCGTGCGTAGTTCTCGCTCTCCATGCCCAAGTCTATAAAGAGCCTGCGTGTGTGGAAGGCGGAAGTTTTCGTTTTGCTAAATCTTCCCATCCAAGCCCAAATCGGTAAAGTAATTCCGTAAGCTATTTGGTATCCTCAGGTTTGACCAGCGGTCCCCCGAGGATGAGGCTCCTTTTATGATGCAAAACATCACGTAATCACAAAACTCATCTGCAAGGCAGAACCTACATCTAGAAGTTTCGGAAAGGTTCATTCTAGCAAGGTGTTTGTTCAATCTTAAGTACCTCTTAAGGGCTCTAGTAATAACCCGCATTTGTTTTCGGCTGAGCTTTATTAGGTCGAAAACAGACCTCGGCGAGCACACTTTTATCAGTAAAAGTACATGGTGCTGACCGAGTACTTTTTGCCAGAGCATTAAGCTCTGCTTTATGTAAACTTATTTAGTCACAAATACCAGTTTTATTATTTTTTTAAACCAAATCGAAATGTTTTAAATGTATTTTTCAATTAATTTATTTACTTAAAGTTTATTTCGGAAAATTCTGTTTTATAATTTTAATATTAAAATCAATCACCGATTCGAGTCTCTTGAACCGTTTTTTTTTTTAATCATTTATCTGTAATTCGTTTTAAAATGCCCCGAGAAGGCAAAATAACGGTCCGATTTTGTTGTTTTGTGTTTAAAAATAAAATTGACTATTTTAAGTAACTAGACTCAAAAAAGTGTTCAATACAGAATTTATGGTTGGTATTTTTGCATATTCGCTACATTCGCACGCGTCATTTGTATATATGTGAATGTTGTATCGTCTTTAATTTAAACTAGATTATAATAGACTAAAATAAGGAAATATGCCATTCTTTACGTAAATATGGAGACATAAAACGGTTTAAAATGCGTATACTGAAGGTTTTTTCTGTTGTATTTCGCAAAAGCCTGAATTTCAAGGACCTATCCAATAAAAACCCTATCATCAATCACAGTAACTTTACCAGCAAAAAGTATATTTTACAAGAATGGTGAAAAGATAAGATTGTTATACTTCAACAGCTCTTATAAAAAACAAGCAAATATCTATACACCTATTCAATTAAATTCGACAGCCTGAGTGGTGTAATAGCGACGACTCTTGCCTCTCGCTCGGTGGGTTACGGGTTTAATTCCTGGTTATTTTCAACGTTTAAAAAGTTACGAATAGTTGTGTAAGCCGAAAAAAAAAAGGTCAAATAATTTATTTAAAAAAAATCTTCGATGGGTATAGTAAATAATGAAAATGAGGGTTAAAATTATGTTAATCCCTTGATGCTCGTTAAAACCAAGTTCTGTTGTATTATCGTTTTTTATGACATTTTTGCAAGCGAATTTCATTTAACCCGACAGTGTGAGGTGGGGTGAGAAACATCCAGAAAAGTTTTTTTGCATGACACTCAGATATGAGGTGACGGATTATTTTTAATTTAAAAGAAATATATTTGCGTTTATATGATTTACTCAAATATTTCACTTTGAGGGCCATTTTCAACGAGTTGTAAATAACTCACTATAAGAAAGTCGGAATCAAGATAGGGTAGAGTGGGATTCGAACCACGGACCATTGAGTCGTGAGTCCGAGACACTGGCCACGGGACCAAAACTCGATTCAAATTTTAACTCCTTTGCACCTTTCACCAATGACCGACTGAAATTTCAATTTCGGCTTCGGCCTGTTTAGGTCAATAAAACAAGTTCCAGCCGCGGTTTCGGTTCGGCCGAAAATTGGCCGAGACTTCGGCTCAGCCGAAACCTGCGATCGGGATGTGTCAGATTACGTTCGGCTATACGTAGATTCATCTTGTGACAAGTAACTCGGCCGCTCGACCTGTGACTTGTGACTTTTGTTTCATTACTTTTTTTATTAAACACTCATTTTAGTGAATTCGTACAGTTTAACAATAAAAACGCCTTATGTTGAGCGTTTTGACGTAATTTTTCACTTATTTAAATGCGTTTTGGTTTTAGTTTTGGACAAAATTCGGTATCGGTTTTGGTTTCAGCCAAAAATCTTGTTTTGGTTGGTCACTACTAAGTAATAATACTAATTTTCACTAAAATTAACACGTTCCTGATGTAATTTATTTCTCTGAAAAAGTAAGAAAAAAAATTATATTAGTTAAAACCAGTAGCGTGCCTAGGGTTAACCAGTAAGGCAAGCCCATTATTTTTCACTTTTGTGAATACATGATGTACCTATAATTTTTTCACTTCTTACCATTCCCAGTTCAGTAAGCAGTAAGCACCCAGAAGGCATAATGAAGATAAACATTGTGTTGTAATAAGTGTGAAAATATGCATAAACGTAACTTTTGTAAGGGATAGCCATCACCTTTAAATATAGGAAATGTTCACTATAATAAAATATGTTTATATGAAAGTTGTTCCTCAGATATCAACCATCACCAATGAGTACCATCACCATATTATGGCATGCATAGATTGCATAGTGTTTAATAATCATCATCGGAACTCATAAATACATACGTATAAATATAATAAGAAAGATTGATAAAGTGCATATTTGCAAAATAATATACGTAATATTATATATACATATAATACAACAAGAATGATTGATAAAGTATAAACATCAGTTTGGTATATTGTAGATAGGAAAACAAACAATTAATAATAACCCAAAAAAAACATATTTGCCCAAACATTATTATGAACTATGAATAAAGCTTTAATATTATAGAAAATGTATCCGTACCTAATATATTATATTTAAAATTAGACGAAAATAGCTGCGCAACGTGCTAAAATATTTTTATTTGTATTCTAAAGCGAACCGCCTATCTTTTTTCAAAAACGATTTTATAACATCCTCATAAAAAGTCACTGAACGTTTGAGATCTGCTAATAGTTTTTTTTCTATGGCTATCATAGAGAGTTCGGAAAGGCGATTTTGTCCTTGTGTATTTCTTAAGTACGCGTGTATTCGTTTTAAAGCTGAGAATGCGCGTTCTGCTGAAGCACTTGTAGCTGGTATAGTAACCACCAAATGAGCTAACCTTAGCAACTCTGAAAATGCATCTTCGAGACTATTTTCGTTAATAAAATCTACAAGCTGAAAAACATTAAAATCTTTTAATTCCGAAGAAGAGTACAGACATATTAATTGATTTTTTAATGATTGTTTATCAAAATAATTACCGTAGTGTAATTTTAAAGATTCAAATTCACTATTTGGAAAATTCAGTTTATACCTGTCTACCAGTTTGTTGTTTAGCAATTGAAAAAAATGGAGTTTGAATAATTCAGAATATCTATCATTAATTTCGGAAGATATGTTTTCAATAATTTGGATGAAAATTCTTTTGTATTCCGTACGAGCACACGATACATTTCGTCTTAAGCGAGGGGCAGAATTATTTTGCGATGCAACGACATATATTTTATCAAATTGAGATTGAAAATCAGTACTCAACCATTTATGAAATTCCTTTATCTTATTGCTGCAGTAACCCACGTCGACTTGCGATTTTTGTATGATATTATACAAACTATCGGTTTTTTCAAATATTACGTGAAATACTTCCAAGAAAAAATTAAAATTAAAAGATTTTAAAGAATTATAAAAAGATTCCACGGACAAATTTGTATCACCTTCCCATTGCTGAGGATTGTCAGCCATTTCAGTAAATAAGTCAATAAGATTATTTTTTTGTTCAAATATAATATTTACAGTTCGCGATGAGTACGCCCAACGAGTTGCAGAAATGTGTGGTATTTTTTTACTGCAAAATTTATCGTAATAAGCAGATCTTTTTGTACTGTTGCTAAAAAAATGAACCAAAGCCTGAAGGGCAGAAAAAAATGAACTGACTTCGCCAATTCTGCTACAAGACTTGGATAAAACTAAATTTAATATATGGGCATTACACCAAATATAAATAGCCTGAGGACAAAACTCTTTAATTTTTTGTTGCACTCCGTTTCTTACTCCAGACATGACGTTTGCGCCATCGTAGCTTTGCGCAACTAATTTATTTTTGCAGTCATAAATATTTATGTAATGCATAATAATCTCAGCAAGTACATCTGCGGTTCGATTTTCGGACACGTCAATAAATCCTAAAAATCGATCATGTATATCATTTCCAGAGAAATATCTAAATATCATACATAATTGTTCTTTATTACTAATATCTGGCGTTTCATCTATAATTACTGAAACAAAAGTAGACATTTTTATTTCCGATTCTATTCGATTTTTCATTACTTCCGATACGCTGCAAATAATATCGTTTTGTATTTTATTAGACAGGTAACTGGGAGCCTGTTTGTTGCTTTGCAGCATATGTTTCTCTAAAACAAGATCATATTTAGACAGCAATGAAACGAGCTCTAGGAAATTGCCTCTATTCAGTGATGTTTCGAACTCATCGTGCCCCCTAAAAGGAAGCTCTTGTTGACCTAGATGGCACACAACATCGACTAAACGCTGAAAAACACTTCGATTATGGTCTACTTTCAAATTATGTCTAATTATCTCCTCAGATAATTGCCGAGATATGGAAGTTTCTATTCTTTGTTTACCGAAATTATGGAAACATATTACAGCGTTCAAATGCTTATGTGTATTTTGATGTCTTTTTATGGCGTTTGTTAAATTGTTTAAATCATCATAACCGGCAGAATTCCATATATTTTTGTCGTTGGAAAAAAAAACGCAATACCAACAAAATAATTTATTTAAATGAGAGCAACCGGCAATCCAATGAGTTTTGTATACTGATCGATTAAAATTCCTTTTATGTAATTTAACAGTTTGGGATATTTTCAAATCAGGAGTAGGTCTTTGAGATGTAATCATTTCTTTTTTTAAAATGAAATTCAATGCGCTCACCTTTCCATTATAAATTAATTCCTTCAAACACTTTAAATCAGCACAAGGGACGATGGCAGTATCCGAACTCATTATGACGCTTGAACGAAAACGTGCAAAAATAATAAGAAAACTTATTCAAATCTTAATAATTCCTAAAATAAGCGTGTTTAATTGTGTATTTCGAACTCTTCAAAGGCGTAAAACTAGTTGATAACAGTTTGACGGAAGAGCATATGAACAGAAACAGATAACAATAATGAAATTCGTTCGATACAAGTGAACTGTGAAGCGCTTTCTTGTAGCTAAGTTCACGTTAATGAAGCGGGCTTCAAAATTCCATACAAAATGCCATGTGTGTACCACATTTTATGATTTAAAGTTGTGTTTTTATGCCAAAAGTCTGATACATTTTACTAGAACCAGAAGCCTGTACTGAACCTAATAAGAGTGAGCGAGACTCAACGAGATGGCTACACTTGTATCGCCTGCACCTAACAGATACGGAGAAAGGTTCGGATTTCCTCGGCTATGCTCGGTTCGTGTCGGCTAGATGCTTCTAATGTATGATTCGAACGCTGACGAACGCGCGATAATTTGAAAACGACGATGCATTAATAACGTATTTTTAATTATTTGATTCAGATTTCGTAATTTTTCTTTGGAGTTGTTAGGCAAGCCGGGCTTATGGGCTTCTATGGAAATACCGCCACTGGTTAAAACATATGTTTACTTTTGTAACACTTTTTTAAAAATAAAATAAATCAAGTTTCAAAAGTACAAATCTTTTTTTAAATTAACGAGTGATTTTTTAGAACGACAAAAAATTTTCTGCCGTTTTCTTTTGAACTGGTTTTTAATAATAGGGTTTCTCTAACCCCATCTCACAACTGCCGTAACAAATTTTTGCCTCACCACTGCCGGGTTAAAAAGGGCGGCTTGAATTGAACCATTTGGAGAAGAAATGTAACATTCGGACGGAAATGTACGGAATGTGAAATATAAATAAAATATAAATAAATATGAGATAAGAAATGCTTTTTTTTAAATTGGTTAATTCAAATTTACGCCTTAAAACTTTATAAGTTTTGACTTTTGGTAACAAGGCTCCACATATTGCAAATCTTGTTTTTTTATTTTATTATATAACGACAAAATATATAGGTATTACAATTGACTAAAAAACACAGTTTTTGGTACAATTGAAATATTTAATTTGTTACTGGTCTTGACGAAAAAATGTTTTTTTAGTACAAGAGAAACCGATAGGAAGACCCGCAGTCATAAGAACGGTTTTCGGATATGTGGAGAGAGTGCTTTTACTAAAGTATTTCACTGTCCGTGGACTGATCACCTTACAATAATTGGCTGTCTGGAACACATTGACAGCCCTGCTCTGCTTGAACTAATTCAAATTCGAATACCTGGTAGGTGCACTAGAAGTAAGGAATTATTTTTTTGCAATAATTCATTGACCAATTTCAAAATGCACTCACCTTTACCCAGGATGCAAAGGTATGGAAATGAATTAGAACAAATATTTAGTATTTTTAATACAAATACTGTTCATGAATTAAAACGTATTCTCAGTCGTTATTTTTCAGGAAAGTAATGGATTTATTTTAAATTATATTATTAAATTTAACTTTGTTTCCTGGGATACGTAATTCTTTATTTCTTTATTTTAACATGTTAGACATAATTTAAATTGTACATTGGTGTATTTATTGCCATATGGTAACTTCTCCCAACCAACTGATGATGAGGATTTCACCAAATAAAGACATTATTTAGTTAATTAAAGTTTTTTTTATTTTATTTTATTGCTCAAAAAACTTATAATTTTTAAAGTTTTAATTTTGTGTTCATTTTTTCAAAATTACTATCTAGTTATTCTCAACTTTACTGTGTTATATTTATATTTAGAACATAAGATTTTCTCATGGTGATTGTTATTTTTTATTTAGAGATGTTATGTTTCTTTTTTACTTTTTTGTTTTTTGTAATATATGTTAACTAAATGATTATTGTGCACTGCTGTGATTAATTCTGTAAAATATTATTTTTTTGTAAAGGTTTTTTGAACCGTTGATGTATAAATAAATATTGCTTTAAGTAATAATCCTGCCAATGTGCATTATTTTGTACGTAATCTTTAATAAATAAATATTTAATAAAATAAATAAATAAACGCTGAGCAAGGATGTCTTTGAATCATTTCTATATTCCTTTAAGTATTATAAGGTAGTTACTGAAGGTAGTGGCGCCAGCGATTTGCGATGCCATCTTTTCTATTGTCCATACGGACAGAACACACGGTTGGAAGCGCATTGTCCACTGTTTTTATCGGTCTTTGTGGTATGTGTAGGCCGTACCTACTACGCAAATATAATTATATAAACATATTCTTTTAATTTATTGCAACAGAGAGGAAAACATTTTTGAGAAGGGAGTATGGAGGACTGGGCATTTACGGGGCTTACGACCTGTCATTGACTGGTTTAAGATGCCGCTTTACACACTACCATTCTGCCTATGTTTTTTTTATTTAAAAAAAGAAAATTACTTGAGTTCTTATTATTTGCTCAATCATAAGAATTTTGAGACCATTCCCTAAATGTCGTTAATAACTTGTGCGAGAAAAATGGAAATCGAGTTGAGGTAGAGTGGGATTTGAGCCCCGGAACTTTGACCCGTAAGTCCACAATACTACAACGAGACCACGACCCGGTTCGTTTATTATATTTCTTTCGCACTATAAACAATAATAAATAATAAAAATAATGTGTCCAGTGGGTCCTAACTGGGGTAACCCATGCCGAGGACACTTAACAATATTTTTATTTAAATTTATTTCAACAGAGAGGGAAAAAAATTTTGAGAAGGGAATATGAAAGTCGAGGCATTTACTTGGCTTATGACCTGTCATTGGCTGGTTTAAGTGGCCACTTTACACACCGTGTAACATTCACCATTCTGCCCATGTTTGAACATCCACATTTCCTCAACTCTTCCGTCTGTTGACTTTTGTGAAGTAAAAGAGCTGAAACCTTTATCACGTGAGTGAGGTTCAGCCAGTCTGCAAGCATTTGGACATGCTCAAACATTGTTGAATTTTTTATTTTTTTTTTTACATGTGAGAAGACTTTATATAAAGAGAGAAATTACAAAATGTTAAGACAGCTTTAAACACTACTTTTTTTTTTTTGTATCCCTTTATTATTTATAAATATTATAATATAATAAAATAACAAAAACAAAATATAGGTTTGTGGAGCAGGTTATTCAATATTGGTTTAAACGTCAACGTTTCCTCAACTCTTCCATCTGTTGACTTTCATGAAGTAAAAGAGGTGGTGAATGTTACAAATGAATGAATGGTGGTGAAAGTGACCACTTGAACCAGCCAATGACAGGTCATAAGCCACGTAAATGCATAGAATTCCATATTCCCTTCTCAAAACTGTTTTCCCTCTCCGTTGCAATTAATTAAGATCTAAATAACTAACTCCATAGGAGGAAATCCAGCCTCTCTACAAACATTTGGACATACTTTTGTCACTCGTCAACTTCAGGGTGCCTGGAAGGATAACTAGGCGGGTGCCACCGTTTTGCAGTAGTAACTCACGCACAGTGTATGATTGTAATGCCGTATTGAGCCGACTTCATGAACTCGGCAATAGTTGTTCCCACATATCGGATATATTTAATGTGGGGTATTGTTCTTATAGAACAAACCTTATAAACTTTTTCAAAGATGAGCAGTAATCATATTTAACGTAGTTACTTCATATATGATTTTATGTTTTTTTTTTTTTTTTTATATATATTTTTATTATAAACCTTATTATGTTTAAAATTTGATTTACTTTTTATATTAATTTTTAAAGTTCTCGTATACTTTTTATTTCAAACTTTTGTTTTATTTAAACTTTTTTTTTTTTTATTAATATTATGTCATATAATTTTTAGGCTTGATTATTGTTCCTTAGTTTTGAGTGCAAATATGTAGTTTAAAAAATATCAAACCTTATATGTTTATATTATAAATTTGTAAAAGGCAATTATGCCATGTATGTTAATAAATAAATAAATAAATACTCAAAACATTGTTCATATACATATGTATATCGTAGCTTACATTATAACCCCGCATATCTTTATTCTATTGTTTTTGGGTGGATGAAGAACTAGTTATGTACGTGAAATAGAACCCGCACCCTAGATAAATGCCCAACATATTTTTTCTAAGCTTTAAAATTATAAAAATGTTTACTGTCCCTGATAATTTGACACGTTTTATAGCTTTTACCTGATTTTATGTTTTATTTGTGTCAGGGCGGATGAAGAATACATTTCTTCATTCTTGAGGTCCTGGGTTCGAGTCATAGCAGAATTGACGTGAAATATTGGATTCTCTACAAAATTATGAATATCCGGATTCTCTACAAAATTATGAATATTATGGAATCTCTACAAAATAATGAATATTATGGATTCTCTACAAAATTATGAATATTATGGATTCTCTACAAAATAGAATTTTTTTCCGCGAAATGAGAATACGAGTAGTATATTTAAAATGTTTTGAATATGTCAAAATGTTTGTTGACAGACTAGATTTCCTCCCTAGGGAGTTATTTAGATATAAATTTTTGAGAAGGGAATATGGAGGAAATGGGGATGTTCAAACATAGGCAGAGTGGTGAATGTCACACAGTGTGTAAAATGGCCACTTAAACCACCTTATGACAGGTCATAAGCCCTGCCTTGTAAATATCTACATATTACCTTCTCAAAAATGTTTTCCCTCTCTGTTGCAACAAATTAAATAAGTATATTGAGTCGAGTGTGTTCCCGCGGAAGTGCAACAGACCTATAATCAGAGGTACATAGTTCGATCCCTGCTTCTTATAATAATCTTGAACCATTGAAACTATAAAATTTTCGCATTTTTTATTATGTGCATTACAGGTAATTTTTTTGGCTCAACTTTTTAAAAAATAGCCTTAAAATTAAAATATTTGATTCAGTAATCATTATCACAATCATCATTACATGTCCGCTCCTTAAGTGGAGCATATGGTGTCAAGAACAGCCTCCAGAGCTTTCTATTGGCTTCTGGCTCCTATGCACCATCTCAAGTCAGGCGTTCCGATGAACTCTCGACGACATGTCATAAGCTCTTTAAATGCCTAGACTTCCATATTCCCTTCTCAAAAAGGTTTTCCCTCTCTGTTGAAATAAATTTAATTGGCGTTTGCCTAAAAATGAACGTGGATTCGGTTCACATCCAAAACCGTTTTTTTTTATTTTCATTTTCTTCATAAATTTCTTTTCACAGTAACAACATTGATTGATGATTGATTGATTTTAAAAAAATTACCTCACTGGGGTTACCCGTGTCGAGAATACCTAACAAAATACTTTTTTTTTACATGTGAGAATATACAAAAAAAACTTAATATACAGATAGAAATTACAAAATGTTCAGTTTTAAACACTACGTATTTTTACAATCCATTTTACTTCTACCCAGCTCCACTATCCATTTTTTATAGCCTTTTTGAACATTTTCTCTTTGCTAATTGTTTTAATGGACCGTGTAAGTAGTAGTAGAAGTACGAATTGACCGTTAAAGAACTTAAAAAGGCCCTTTCTTCCTTAAATAAACGTCTTCCAGTTTAAAAAAAGTGCGTTTTCATTTTTAAAATGTTTTTTGTTCGCATGTAGGTGATCCCCGTTCAATTCCAATTTTGTCGGAAACGTATCCCTCGTGCTCAGCGGGGGACCTTTACTGAAAACTCGGTATTTTGCTGTTTAGGGCCTTGCGAGGTGCGACGATCAAAATACGAATTACAACTTACTGTGGTATTTAATAGATATTTAAGTTCCTACTGCGGATCCCTAACAAGCGCCGCGTCGTTCCTCACAAACGATCGTAATGACAGATAGTATTGACTGTCGCGTGTTTGTTTTTTAATATGTTCAAGGTACACTAGCTTGAATCGATACTACAAGTACATTTTACATTCGATCGAACAATTTGTTTAAAAACCACACAGACCGTTATACTACTCATATATTGTAAATGGTAGTTTTAACATCATTTTACAATTGATTTATGCGATATAAAGTTATTTTATAACATCTTCAGAACGAATATAAACTTTTGATTCCATTATATTTCATATAAAAATCTTTTTAAATTAATATAAGAAATTTTCAGGATTTTTATTTCTTAAGGTAACTCGTTGTATAATTTTAAAAATTGTACAATTTTGAGACTCCGTCTTTCTCCTCGTTGGTAATCATATCTCTTTTTATTTCTAGTTCGCTAAAAATGGTGTTGTTGGTTAAATTTTGTAAATTAAACCCTTTAATTATTTTATGAATTTTAAAAACTTGGACAATGAGTTTTGAGACTCCGTCTTTCTCCTCGTTGGTAATCATATCTCTTTTTATCTCTAATTTGCTAAAAATGGTGTTGTTGGTTAAATTTTGTATATTTAACCCTTCAATTATTTTATGAATTTTAAAAACTTGAACAATGAGTTTTGAGACTTTATTTTTCTCCTCATTGATAATCTTATTTTTTTACCTTTAGTTTCGTATTTATAGTATTTTTGGTCAAATTATATTTATTCTTAAATTTGATTGAACTTCCTTAATTATTTTATGAATTTGAAAAACTTTTTCAATGAGTTTTGAAATTCTGTTTTCCCCCTCATTGGCAATTTTATCCTTTTTTATCTCTAGTTTCGCATGTATGGTATTGTTAGTATATTTTTCATATTTAACCCCTCAATTATTTTATGAATTTTAAAATCTCGTGCAATGAGTTTTGATACTCTGTTTTTCTCCTCTTTGGTAATCTTATCTTTATTTATCTCTCGCTTCGTATGCATGGTATTTTTTATTTAATTGTATGTATTATGATATTTGACCCCTTAATTATTAATGAATTTTATAAACTTGTACAATCAGTTTTGAGACTCTGTTTTCCCTCTCAATGGTAATATTTTTTTTTATGTCTAATTTCATATGCATGGTATTGTTGGTTTATTTTTTGTATTTTTTTCAACTCCATAATTGTTTTATGAATTTTAAAATCCTGTGCAATGAGTTTTGATACTCTGTTTTTCTTCTCCTTGGTAATCTTATCTCTTTTTTTTATCTCTCGCTTCGTATGCATGGTATTTTTGATTGAATTATATGTATTATGATATTTGATCCCTTATTTTTTAAATAAATTTTATAAACTTGTGCAATCAGTTTTGAGACTCTGTTTCCCCCCTCATTGGTAATCTTATCCTTTTTTATCTCTAGTTTCATATGTATGGTATTTTTGGTTTATTTTTTACATTTAACCCCTTAATTGTTTTATAAATAGAAATTGCTACATTACGAGTAAATTGTATTTGTTGCTTAACTGTAAAAAAAAAACAATTTCATAATGCATTCTTTCGACAATTTAATATAATATTTGTTTTGAATTTTATGCTCATTGCTTTCTTCAGTGTGAATTTTTTTTGCCCAATATTCGTACATGTCAGGTGTGAAATGTGAAATAGCACCAAAAACCCTGAACGAGTGTTTTCAACTTGATGGGTACTCTGTAAAACCTTAAAGGGGAACCGAGCGGAGTCCACCTAGAAGTGAGTAGTGGGTTCGTCTACCACGCTTGAGGTACTGAGTTTGATTCTTAGCAACATTAGTAATTGATTTCAAATATGGTTTTAGACTTTAATATTTCACTGTGACTGGAACATGAAGAGAAAGACTGATCACCTTACCATCATGCTGCAGATAATTATGATAGGCTCCGTTTAGTGCTCTAATGTAGTATGCTGATGGTGGTAATTTTTTATTTTTTTTTAATTAGTGAATTTTAACTATCTACTAGTTTCGGGTTGATCAACCTAAAAGACATATTCGTGATATTATTTATTTAATTTTAGAATACTTTATTATTATTAATTGTGGGTGACACATTTTCTAAAAAAGACGTATTCTGTCTCCAAACAAATAAAAAAAATATAATAGATATTGCATGTAGATATTTTAACAACAATAACAACAACCCAGTAAAAGTAGGCAGAGAGAATAGAACGCCATATCACTCTGTTTTTGCATGCATATCGGTCTCCTCACGCACGTACGCTGATTACTCCGACGCTTGACATGTCCATCCTCAAGTATTTGTTGGATTTGCTCATGCCATGTCTTCCTCGATTTTTGCATCCACCAACATTCGCATCGTAAATCTTTCAAGCCGTTCTTTCACTGTCTTTATATAGTATTTTATGTGTTTTTCGATCTTCCCCGATCTTTCACGCATAATATTTTTAGCGATTATTTGCTTTTCCGTGATCCAGCGTACCCTTTCTTCAGCGTCGCATTCTGCACGTACATATTTCTACAAGTTCGCGTCGGATTTCCTATATCAACTGTATATCATATAAAATCCTACAAGCCAACGCCATTTCAATTTACGCAAATTTATTGACTATAAAAAAGATTTATGCTGTCATTCATTGTCATTTTTTTATTTGCCTGGCTGGTGATTTTGTATTTGATGTTTTTTTGTTTTACTGATGCTGTTCCGACCTCTTCTCGTTTATTGTGGGCGGGAACATTGGTGAGGAGGGGTTTTAGTTTGTTTTTAGTTTGTAATGATTTATTTCAAACACAACTGATGCGGGGGCGAAAAGGGGGGCAGAGGAAGAGAGGACTTTTCTTGTACTTAAATAAAAAATGTTCGAACATGATTATGTATTACATACTTTCAATCAATTAAATTCTTAACTATTATTAAAAGTTGTAAATTTTTATGAAAATAAAACTTAATAGTAATCAAATCGGCATTCACTTCCTTACACTTAATTATAAATAATGATAAAAATTAAACTTTTTTTTTTGTGTTACATAATTTATTTTTTTACAAAAACGTTTTTACAGTTTTGAAAGAGCACTCATTGGTAAATAGTTTTCGTCGATAGGAGTGCTCTCCCGAAACAACTGTCATAGTGTTCTTGTAAAATAATAAATTTGTGTAACACTAAAATTTTTATTCATTTTTATAATAATTTATAATTAAGTATTACGAGGTGAATACCGATTCAATTACTAATATTTGTAATAGTTGTGTTATCAATATCGATTTACGTTTCCTATAAAACAATTGATACTATAATTACATTAGGTAAACAATTTTTTTATTAAAACGTTTATTTTTTAAATATTGTGGTATGTTTAAATACAAAAGAAGGAGTGTTCTCCCAAAGCTGTAAAAGTTTTCTTGAAAAATAATAAATTTGTGTAACACTAAAAAAAAGTTTTATTTTCTTAATAATTTATAATTAAGTGTTACGGGGTGAGTGCCGATTCAATTACTAAGATAAGTAAAAGTTGTGTTATCAATATTGATTTACATTTCGTTTAAAACGATTGATTTAATAAGTAAATTATGTAAACAAATGTTTTATCAAAATGTTCCTTTTTAAAATATTGTGGTATGTATAAATAATGTGTTAAAACTTTAACGTATTGTACGTACGTTTACAAAATGAAACATTTGTCATTGCCCAATTAATTTATGTACCTTTTAATATATTTATGTTATTGTCGTAAGTAAATTTCGAATTGATCTAACAAGTTATATTATAAAAGTCACTTTTCCCCACTCACTCCTCCACATTTTTCCTCATCCCCAACCTTCTTACAGTGCTCAATATTTTTTCTCTTTTTTGTGTAACATATTCTATCATATATTTGTACAAAACTTTAACTGGATGGATGTACTATTTTTGACATCTTATTATTTTTCGTATAATATCTGTAGTTTTTCCTAGTAAAAAAAATAATAAAATAAAATAAATTTAAATAAATGTATAAAAGAGTCCCGACTTAACGCAGAGCTTTCAAGCTCGGGACATAAAAATGACATAACACAATAATAATAATTTGCATGTATATTAAAAAAGGGGGAGAAAACGTCGTCTGATTTTTTTAAAATTGATTTTCTCAGTACATGTGTGTTTTTTTTCTTGTTTTTTTGTTTAATGTCCACGAAAAAGGTTAACCACGTAAGGGTTAGTAATATTTTAAAATATTACCAAATTTATTTGAAATAGACATTAAATGTTAAACTTTTTAAATGGCATGCAATTCTAAATTCATTCATCAAAACAGTTACATTTATTTGGTTGTAAGTAATATAACGCTTTTTTGGTATAAATTTTATGGGAAAACATCATGTTTTCACTTGTTTATCATACGTATTAAACCAAAATTACGATCAATAAACAATGTTCACTGTGAAAACATAGTTTTGAACTCAAGAATAGTGATCAAATTGTCGCAGACTCAGAATCAATCCGAAATCTCGTATCTAACATAGGATTACATATTTTCAATAAAACTTGTAGAATATATAATTACCTTTAGTTTCATTTAAAAATAGTTGTTATATTATAATAAATGCTATTAATAAGTTTGATCAGTTTCTTAATAGATTCTTGTAAGGACGAATTCACAAATAAATTTATATAGGCTTTTTTTTCAAATGAATTTTAATCAACAAATACAGAATGCCTGTCATAAATATAATATTATTTTATTCTTGTACCTCAGTAACTAAAGTTTGTTAAGATAGCGCCAATAAAGTTTTTTTATAAACAGTTTCAATTATTGTCAGGTAATTGTAATTTTTTTACAGGAATAAAAAAAAAACACTCCTACCTCATGTGGGTTAAAGTATTCTTCAGGTCCTTCGCCAGAGCACCCTATATCCTGCAGAAGGGGAGTGACGTGTCGTTCCCACTCGTCCATGATGAAAACTTAAAAACTTTCTTCAAATAAAACAAACCATGCACGGAAAATCTATTCAAACCATTAGATGCAAAACAAAACCAAAGATATAAAACATGTAAAATCAGTTCGTGTAAATATTTAAATGAAAACAAATGTTTTGTTCTGGAGCACGATTTCAAAAGTTTAAAAGTTGTTTCTTTCCGGCAGATAGCGCGGGAAAGTTCGGCGCGCTTGAATTCGGAACTGTCAAAAAATCCGCGGGCGGGAGAGCCCGCGCGCCCGGCGCGCCGCCTGCCGGTGGCCGCCGCGTCGATTTTTTTTCCTCTTTTAAAAAAATGACAATTTGGTTTTTTTCTTGTGTCCGAAGAGGATAGAGTTACTGTCAGCGCGAGGTACAGCCGGCGTGTGACGTCGGGTCCGGACGGCGAGAGCGCGGATTGGCTGCCGTCGGCCGGGCGCGGGAGGGCGGGGGGCTCTATCTGTCTCTAGTCTCTATGCTCCGCTCTGCTCAGCGTAGGCCCGCCCGAGAACGCCGTTCTTCGGCGCAGAACATTTGAACGTAATGTTGTTGCTCGTGTACGTTGCAATTATTTGTATTTTTCAGAAAGGTCTTCCATTGCCTGTTGAGCTAAAACCGCGAGGTAAATAAAAATAGGTAATACAAAACCCGGGAAATTCCACCCCACGATATTATTTTATACAAGACTAATACTTTTACCAATTATCATCTTAAATTCAACCCTTCTTAAAATGTTTTCGATTCTTGTCAATGATGACTTTATTGTTAAAGAATTAAATTCGGAAAGTATCTTCACATAAATGGTTTTTAAAAACTATTGCATTTTTTCTTTTACATAATTTATTATATTTTATTTTATTTATTCAAAGAAAACAACAGCCATTGTAAGCAACAATTGCCAAAAAACAATATTAGGAAATAAACAAAAATCATATGCCAATTATAGTTTTCTATAATAAGTAAATAAAAAGCAACAAAAAATGGCGTACCTGTGAAAAGCCACTCCGTATATTTCCACTGGTATTTTTTTTTCATATAACAATTATTATAAAAAAGAACATGATCATTTTTTTTTTCTTGACTCTGTCTTCAAAAATCCTTTCCTCAGCGGATGCACACGGAGTAACCCCAGATCAGACTTTAGCCTTTTTTTATTCTTGCGCTTTTTTCGGTATTTATTCAGGATATAACAAAAAAAAAATGTAAAACATTGCCCAAACGATGTATGTTTTACACAGTGCATAAAAATATTACGAAAATTAGCCAATAAGTCATTGGTCATTAGAAATCAAGTTTATTAGTCCTGTAAATGTCTAGACTTCCATATTCCCTAATCGAAATCAGTCTTCATCTCTTTTGTTTTCAATCTCGCATAAAAGTAGTTGGTTGTTAAATTTTGCATTTTTGATTGCATTAGAATTCCACACCAGAAAAATTAGACCATGCTGTATTTTTTTTTAGAATAAGACTCAAAATACTTCTTTAATTCTATCGCAGTTTTAAGTTGTTCGAAAACTCTACAAAAGGTAATAAACATTTTTAAATAAAATGAAAGGCGTTTTTCTAAATCTTTACTAAAATACCATTCTTAGTATTATTATCAAATTACTTACTATATTAAGACATACATTACTATAAAATTAGTTATAGCTTATTTTATCAAACTTAGATCACAAATCACCATTAATTTTTATTTCGTTCAACTAACCGACACCTATTTGCAATATTTAGTTTATGACTATTTTTAATAATATAATTTACGGGTGAATAATTATAACTTAATATTTTCTGTAAAATAACTAGGCATAAATAATACATATTTTTAGATTTGGCGTTTATTTCGTAGAAGTTCATTTTATTCTTAATATTTAATCAAACTCTGATTTAAGTCTGTACGTGTCATTCGTTTAAAAAATAGCTTGATAAGGCAAAACAATTATCCAATTTCCTGTTTACAAAAATAAAAATAGTTAGGTCAAATCAGTGTTTGATTTATATATTAATATTACACGTATATCGTTTGCTGATTTGAAATAAGTATGTTCAATGAACAATGTATGTCCAATAATTCGCAAAGATTTTTTACTAAAATGCTCCCATCTCTAAGAATCTCATGTAGCTTTATAATAGAAATTCTATTTATTCTACGCCTACATAGATGGTACGCGATAGGACGACCTGTACCGAGAAACAGGACAAACAATCCAAATGATTCAACCGGTTGTGAAAAATGCCAATAAATAACTCATGTAAAGTCGAGCTGACAGTATTTATACTAAGTAAAACTGCAAGTATTTAAACAATATTTTCCCCATCCTAGTAAAATAAGGAAAGAAAATTTTACTCATATTTTTTTTAAATAAATACAAATCTTCGAAGAAAACGGTGAATGATAGGCACACAATAAATATCAATCTATAGTTACGAAATAAATGTGTATTTTCACTCGTTACAAGTTCTGAAACATTGAACACAAAGAGTGACTGGGAAGATAGATTATTTATCCTGAAAATTGGACTCTTTAATCGTTTAGCCTCTTTTGTCTTTAAATGGAATTAAAGAATTGTGGATGTACAAACATGGACAGAATGGTAAATGACGCAAACTGTGTATAGTGATAAATTAACCCAACCGTTATTGATATTTATTGATAATAGAATTCGTTATTTAAACGATTTTTTTTTATTTACATGCATTTAAACTTAAAAAATAACGCTATTGTTAGTTTGTTGATTGGTTGGGTTAAATTTTCATTTGACAATATGTTGCTTTAGTTCGTTTTCGTCCAACAGATCAAAACACAAATCTGCATAAATAGAGCTTTAAAGTTTTTTTTTTACGAAATAGGCATAAATAAAGACCACTACTTAAGACAACATTCGTTATAAAACCTCTTAAACAATTTTAAAAACATTTTTTTTTTATTTGAATTTTATAAATGAAGAATTTGTCAGAACTTCTGTTAACTCAATTTCTTTAAAAATTATCTGTTAAACTAATCCGAGCGACGAATAATCGACGACAATGTAGTACTTAGTTACATTTAAAAAAAAAAAAATTGACAAAATGTTTTCCAAATGAACATTTAAAATGCCTTCCAAATGTTGATTTCGTAATTAAAAAGCATTTAAGGTATATTTTCGGTTTTGTCGCTTTCACTACATCTTCAAAACTCATATCTTTATTTCAATTTAAAACACATTTGTTGAAAATCAAACTCACGTTCATCTTTTATTTCTATAGTAAGTTATAATGAACAACCACTGAGAATTTGCCATTAAAACTCGAATTACTTTTAGAAGCGAATAGTTAAATTTGTATTTTTAATATTTCTTAATAATTTACATCACATTTTCCATGAACTAATTACATAAATGCATTAATTTGGTAAATGTTCCCAGTTGCTTCTGAATCATTTACTAATTTGCGGCTTGAATTGTTTCCTCTGAATGTAATATTATTTGGTTCGAAGTCCTTATTAGTAAAGCATACTTATGGTCGGAGCATTATTTTCCGTATATAATGTATATTGTATGTATAACCTACCGCGTGAAAATGGATCCTATACCCTCTGGTGCGTTTAATATTAGTTTGTAGTTATACTCAGGTATCCACCTAATATTTTGAGGTATATCTGTATTCAGTATAAACACATTATTGGGTACAGAATATTAACGAACGGCCCTACGTTTAATTGTACAAGCCAACGTCTCATATACAAAACTAGCTACAATTGTATAATATATAACTCGACAAGGAAATAGCAGGGGTATATCTAACATACTTCAGCCAATACACGTACAAGGTAACCACAACATTCATTCCACATATTTATTACGAAGTTTAATAATGTTTTTAGCTTACTTAAGTTACGTAGCATACCGTAAAGCTCGTTTACAGTTTAACAAAGTTCTTTAAAATGTTGTACTATTTTTTTCTAGTTATGTGTGGATGCACCAGGGGTGATATTTCAAACGCTCTCGCAGCCGTAGAAAAAGCTTTTATCTCGCGTACTTACATAAAAAAATAAGCGAAATAAAAGTATTTTCTACGGCCGCGAGAGTGGTTCAGAATAGCACCCCAAGTGACAAGTATGGTTATCAACGTGTGGAGTCAAGTGATTTTTCAAGTCATTTCTATGTATGTATATAATACTCGTATAAAGACATACATTAGTAATACGCTTTAGTAAAATATATGATCTAGATTTGAAGTTGCTTTGTGGGTAGGTTCCAGTGCATTAGATGCATATTTTTGTTTGTACGTGGAGCTACCTACAAAGGCTATATGAGGTTTAGGCTATTAAACCGGGTTGTGGTCTCGTGGTAGTATTTTAGACTCACAGACCAAAAGTCTGAGGTTAAAATCCCACTCTACCACATTTCGATTTACATTTTTCCAGCACAAGTTTTTTAAGACTTTTAAGAAATAATCTGAAAATTTTAATATTTGAGTAAATAATAAAAACTAGAGTATTTCTCCTTTTTTTTAAAAAAAGGCAGTGAAAAGGGTTTTCTTCCTCTTTTCTGCTCCTACCTTAGGTACTTGCCTACCACCAAAAATAACCGTAATTTTCAGCGGTTTCCATTTTTTTGGATCCCTGCAGTACCAGAGCCTTCCTGATTAACTTTAATCTTCAAAGAACCAACGCCTTTCAATACAGTTCACAGCTTCCTTTACATTAGAATGATTATTTAACATACCTCATCGTTAGTAAAATGCACAGATATTATTAATACTCACAATTCAAAAATATCTACTAATTCTGATAACTCACATTTTGTTTTCTTACACTGTATTGTTTTTTAATTTCTTCATTTTCATTTTATTAAATTGTAAAAATACTAGTAAATTTTCAGCAATTTTATTCCTAACTCATTAGTATTTTTAACGCTTAAATATGTTTTATGTATTACTGATAAATATTTTCGTATGTTTTATTTAATGAAACACAAATGACAGAAATCACGAAGTTTAAAAAACAGCGAGCAAATTAAAATATTTTTTTATTTAAATATTAAGTCCTCCCTTACCTAATACCTTTTTTTGCACCACAACAGGCCAGGAGGCCCAACCATAGTGGTGAATTACATCACCTTATAATCTGTACACGGGTACTAATACTTGTATATTTGTGCGTAAAATATTATTCTTACGCTGTATTAAGAAATAAAATTAAGAGGAACATAAAAACTAACGTTCTATGTTCTGTATAATTATTGTATAATCGACAATCCACGCACAGCTCATATTTTCTTATTCTGAAACCAAGCGCAACTTGAAGACATTCTGTGGGACAGTGCCATATTATAAAATATCCATACTTTATTTTATAGAGAAATCTAAGAAATTTATTTTTTACCTTCTCCGCTATGAAAGAGTTCAAACCATTAACTCACACCGTCCTCAGACTAATACTCGTATGCAGAGGCAAACCTTAAGGTGAGGTAAGTACATTCTATTGTCTTCACCTTTGGGTTATTCTCTGCATATGAGGTTAGAATGTACTTTCCTCACCTTAAGTTTTATCTCTGCATACGGGTATAAGCAGGCATAATTATTTACTTTTACTAAAAGTTTTATTCTTGTATTAGCTTGAAGATTAAACAGTCAAATTGAAATGCAATTTTTACTAATAAAATAAATATTTAATAACTTATACATTATTTAAATTTTAATACTGGTCAGTTTCAAAGCTACATAAGCTTATTTATCAAGGTATAAATAACCAACAAATCTAATCCTTTTTTATTCCGAACAGTGTTAACTAAATATTAAATCAAAACATATGGAGCTTATAAGTATTTTTGTCATGTTATTTTGCTGTAAAGATGAGAGGTGTACTGTGAGATTAATATTTTGTAAACAGAAATAAAATAGGATAAGATTCATTTATTTAATATATCTTGATAAAGAAGCTTATGTAGCTTTGAAACCGGTCAATAGAAAATACAAAAAAAGTGGTTAGAAAAAAGGATTATAAAAAATATTTTATTATAAAAAAATAACCACACATTTTGCGCTACAAATATAAATTTTACAATTTAAACGGTCCGCTATTTTCCATTTTTTCTGATAAAATCAACCACACAAATCCTTATGAATGAGAATTTATAAATTCTCCCTCTTTGTTTTGCTATTTGTGGCTTTTACAACAAACAAACAAACAAACCACCGTTTCCCCGTAAGGGTAGGCAGCGAGGATAGAACGCTATACTACTCTGTTTTCGTATACAGATCTCGCTTCCTCTACATTCGTACATCTTATCTTACACGCCTGCCGATTATTCCGACTGTCGACAAGTCCGTCCTCAAGTATTTGTTGGATTTGGTCATACCATGTCTGTCTCGGTCTTTCTCGACTTCTGCATATATCAACATTCGCATCATAAATCTTTTGGCCGTTCTTTCGCTGTCCTTTCACTCCACATATCCGAACGAACCAACGCAAAACTATATTCTCTACAATATTTCTGTACGCCTTATATGACTCGACACTTGCGCACCTATCGCACTTTTTCTTCGTGGCTTTTATATTTTTTTGAACATGGATTGTCCAGTAAAAACAGTATTTAAATAAAATAAAATGTTGAATAACACGAAATTTCGGGATCTAATAAAGGAAATAAAAGTAGTTCTAGAAACTCCCTACTTTTTTAAAATAAACTTGTTTTGTGAGTTAAAAAAAAAACAATTCTGCTTTGGTTTTTTTATTCAAAATACAATATATTCTATGTAGATGATATAATTGAACTCCCGAGAGGTTGCGAACTCATTCTGAAACAGTAACAATTAATTTAAATAAGACCCCAATTAATAAATGCGTTTGTAGTGTCAAGAGTCGATTATTGTAATAGTATCTACGCGGGTCTACCAATGAATAAAATAACTCGCCTACAGTCTGTATAGAATGCCATAGTGAGACTTATTTTTGGAATCTCTAAGTGCAGTCATATCACTCCACTACTTCGGGAACTACACTGGCTACGTTTTCCACAGAGGGTCGAATATAAACTCTGTTGGCTTATGTATAAGTCACTGCACAACTCTGCTCCGGAATATCTAAAGGAACTCTGCATTCCAGATGAACTAGCTGACAGACGTCTTACGCTTAGATCAGCTACACCTACGTTGAAAGGAAAAGTTATTATACCTCTACGCAAACAGCGCACTAAATTCGGCGAACGTGCATTTGCGGTCGAAGACCCTAGGGCATTGAATGCTCTCCCAGCAGAGGTCCGAAACTGTGAGAGTAAGGTGATGTTTCGGAAGAAACTTAAAACCAACTTTTTCTCTAAATCATTTGAATAAATTCTTAGCATGTGGTGACAAAGTGCATTATTTTTCTTAAATTAAAAAGTTAAAATTAAATTTATAAATTTATATAATCACTTTGTAATGCGCCCTTGAGGTATAATATTACGAAATTGGCGCTATATGAGTTATCCATAATAATAATAATGATAATGAAATAATATAAACAATTCATATGTACGAGTAGGTATACAATTCGACATGAACAAATTATAAAGTGAACAAACATTTGTTATTTTAATTTTTATTGTTGCTTTTTTTTAAAATGACGAATAAACATAATATTACTTTAGCACAAGTCAAGGGTTACATGAGAATAGTTTCAGGAAACGATTTTTCAGTGGGACACGATTATTATTTATATGACTAAATAGAACTTTTAAATTTATTGCAACAAAGATAGAAAACATTTTTGAGAAGAAAATATAAAGGAAATGTGGATGTTTAATCATAAACAGAGTGGTGAATGTTACACAGTGTGTAAAGTGGCCACTTGAACCAGCTAGTGATAGGTCATAAAACCTGTAAATGCGTAGACTTCCATATTCCCTCCTCAAAAATGTTTACCATCTCTGTTGCAACGTATTTAGCTCTAAATAACTTGCTAGGGAGGAAATCCAGCCAGTCTGCAAACATTTGGACATACTCAAAACATTCTTTAATAGAAGTGAGAAGAACTCTTTCCGGTGATGTGGAGATAGTACACGTTGCATCTCATACTTGAATATCTCTATAAATAAAACAATTTCTGGATTAAGATTTAATTAATACTTATCGGGAACAGAAAAAGCATTATATCCGAAATCGCAGATAAATAACGAATACAATAAAATGTTTACCTATATGTTGCATGTCACGAAAATACAACTATCTCACTCACTCTTTACGTCTCACTCTCGATACTACAGATATGTTCGGGAGCGGGAGGGACAATTCACGCGTCACACGCGCTAACAGAAAAGTTGCCAGTACTTCTGCCAGACACCAATTAATAGCTCTTCGATTTTTTTCAGAAATGGTTCTTTTGTTCGCGTTGCGAGCATAATCAGGTGGATTTTTCATGTTTTTAGCAATTAGATGTAAAACATTATTACTTTTGACTTCAACTATAAATAATTGATTCCCTATGTATATTTTATGTTTCCGATTAAATATGTCTATTTTTTTGTGAGTGGAATGACTACACAACACCGTAACGGGCGGATATTTTTGGCACGGTAAGGGTGGGGTTAAAAATAAATAGGCGGAAGGTGACATTGAGAAGAAAAAATGTAAAGGAGCGACCTCAATCTGAATTTAGAAGAGTGCACAGTAAGTAAGCGCATATATGATACTACTGAAATACTCTATTCCTTTTTGAATGATATTCTCTTTCTAACTTTAGGGGGTAGAATTAAATTTTTACCTACAAATATTTTGACATACTCAAAGTTTTCTTATCATGATTATAATCTAAGAAAAAGTAATTTTTTTTTTTTTTTTGGGGATATCAACAGTAATTCATGTAACAAAAATATAACAAAAAACATATACAGAGAATAAAACCAATGACAGATATCCACAGAAATACATTAAATACACGTACAATACATACTAGTGTGTTTGTGTGAGTTTAAGTGAGTGAGAGGGTGGGTGAGTGGGTGTTATATTGGAATGAGGGTGTCAAGTGTCGAAAATATAAATTTGTTTAAAATATTAATAATTAGAGATAAAATGTAATAAAATAAAATAAAATAAGATAAAATAAGATAAAATAAGACTTTATTATTAAAACTAAGTATAAGACAAAAAAGTATGTTTTAAGACGCGCATTTTAAATGTTATTTTTTTTACAATCAAATGGATCAATAAGGGGAAAGTTCAAATTATATTCACTAGCAAAACGTATAAGTGGAGAGTTCTGGGCATAGTTCGTACGAACTGCTGGCACATGAAATAGAGAGCTCGACGTGTGACGGGTGCGGTAGCCGGGGACATTTAATGATAACTCTGACAAAAGAGCCGGACTATCAAGGCGTCCACTGAATATGTCATGAAGCACCCCCATGTCCAACAGTAATATACATAAATTGCTTATTATTTTCTGGCGTTGCCTATTTGCCTTAATAAGGATTACAGCCTCTACTTCACAAAAGGCAACAGACGGAAGAAATGTGGATGTTCAAATTACAAAAAAATGTTACAAAATGTGTAAAGTAATAATTAAAACCACTTGATGGCAGGACATAAGCCTTTTAAATGCCAAGATTTCTACGTATTTTCTCAAATACTATGTTCTCCATATTTTTTTATTAAATGAAAAGGCCGAGTCACATGTCAAATTAATAATATGTCTTATCATAAGTGTTACAACTGCAACAAATGTGTTATACCATATAAATTATTTAGATCCGTCAAAAAAGTTGGAAAAGGTGTTCGTGATTCTCTAATCAATAGCTTTACTAAGTATCGTGAGCTTTTGATTATGCAGAATGTAAAACTAATATCTTTTCTAAACTGAACTAAACTGCTGGAGATAATCGAAATATGAAGAAGGCTCTCAAATGCGTAATTATTACATTTAAGAGACGATGACCTGGACAAGACTTAAAAAGAAAACAAGAGAGTGAGTAATTTACGAATGTTTGGCGAAATCGTCAGGCTCCATACAAAATTTTAAGGTGTTTTGTTTTTTAATCATAAATTCTTTATTTACAAAAGATTTGCGTTTTTTTTAGAATTTTCATTTACTGCTTTCAATGCCCTATCGCCATCAAAGCTATCTAAGTGCACATACTTAATTTTTCTGTCACCCTCAATCTAATTTTACCAATTCTGACGAAGATAGAGTACGTTAGTTCATAGACTTGTTAGTAAACCGGAAGAAACAAGTCCGATCGAGAGAACCAGGGCCGTCACCACACCTCCACCGACATTAGATCAACATGGAAGAATTGAAGAAATATATATGTTCAAACATGGGCAGAATGGTAAATGTTACACGGTGTGTAAATTGGCCACTTAAACCAGACAATGACAGGTCATTAGCGCTGTAAATGCCTAGATTTATATATTCCCTTCTATAAATTATTATTCGCCTCTGCTGTAATATATAAATGTTAATAACTCCCATGAGGGTCGAATCCAGTTCTTATCTTTTTTACTTTACAAAAGTCAACAGATGGAAGAGTTGCGGAAATGTGGATGTTCAAACATAGGCAGAATGGTGAATGTTACATCGTGTGTAAAGTGGCCACTTAAACCAGCCAACGACAGGTCGTAAGCCCTGTAAATGCCTAGACTCCCATATTCCTTCCTCAAAAATGTTATCCCTCTCTGTTGCAACAATTTTTTTAAAAATTGTTGATGAAATTATTATTTATTAATTAAATGTGGTTTTTAGATTGCACCTCTTATAAGGTTTGTTAAAATAATATCTCACGATATGTATGTGTATAATATACACATATACATATTATGTATGTACTTTGGTTCCTAATATGACATACTTCGTCGTTATTTACACTAACCTGCGCGAGGGGTACACAACGCACCGCTGTGTATTAAATATGAAGCTTGGCGGTATTTAAATATGAGATATTCATATCGTATTTCTCGTGATATTTACTGTCAATATTTACGAGGTTGTTCGAAGGCTGGAACCAAATATCAGCGGCCTAAAGCCCTGCATTAATCTTAGGAAGGAACATTTTAGACTTCGTTTGAAATATAACTAATATTTTTAGAAGCCTCATCATCATTCCCTTTCCGCGCCTAATAGTACATACGGCACTGCATTCTTACACCGACTGCAGCATGTCGATAGCCCAAAGAAACAGACCGAGAAGGACATGACATGGCCAAATCCAACAAAGATGGGCATGTCAAAGTCGGAATCGGCGCGGCGTGCGTGCATGAGATGTAAAAGCGAGATCTGTATGCGAATACAGAGTGATATCGCGTTCTATCCTATCTGCCTACTCTTACAGAGAATAGGATGGTTTGATTGTTGTTTGTTTGTTGAAGCTCCATTCCAGGGCCTCAATTGTGAACGCTATCTTCATCTGTATAAATCAAGACGGTATACTCAACTTTTGTACTACCTGTATCTTCCTCGGTATGTTTTACCTACTTGCCATATCGACATCATATAATCGAAACGAGCCAATGAATGACCGCAAAAATTATTCCGCGTTCAAATAGTTCTAATTTATATTTTAAATAGGCTTCTGTGATAGAAAGCGCCCACTTCAAAGTGATTATTAACTCCAATGTTTTCCAATTCAAGCAAAACATGCTCGCTTGAACATGCTTTTTAAAAGACTTTCGACACTTGCCAAGACGATATGCTTTATATCGTCTATATTCATCTACCGAGCGACTACAAAGCCAGCTCCTTTAACGTCTCGATACGAAAAAATATAATAACTTTTAATAGTGGCAACTTTTTTACGCCTAGATATTTTAATCGGCCAGAATCTAGCGACATTGTTTTTTGCATCTAGCCACTCGTTTCAAAAACTGTCAGTTGTGTCAGAATTTAATTCGACTTCAAAATTGACTTATTTTTCTCTTATATTTTAAATAGGCTTTAAAGAAAAAAAGTGTCAACCTCAAAATGATTAAAAAATTCATTAAACCGTAATTAAATGAATAATTGCTCGGTGGAACAATTTTTTTGTCACTTTTGATGCGTAGATAAACGTTTTGAGGGGTTCTAGACCCGTCGGTATAAACCGATGCGCTTACATGTTTCATAACTAAATAAATAAATAACTATGTACCTACCCAAAACTTAAAGGGCTGGGGGGGGGTCGGTAGTGTATCTTCGTATTCTCTAGACAGAATTTATCTTCAACTATACCGTCAAGGTGAATCTATGACGTCTTTATCTTCCCGTCATAATCGAGGCCCAGGGGGCAATTACAATCGTCAAGCCATACATTCATAATGACTGTACAGTTGAAGATATATACTCCCAAGCGATTGCGAAGATACATTATCGACCTTGGATCTTCAAGTTTTAAGGTAAGTAAACTGATAAGTATCGAGGTCATCTATATTCCACGGTACACTCATCCATGTCTGGAAGTGAAAAAAATCATGTTTAGACAATCACTTTTTGCTTTTATTGCGATTTATTTTAAAATTTTATAATTTTGAGGGAGCTTATTTTTATAACAGAAGCCTTTTCAAAATACGAAAAGGAAAAAAACATATATTCATTTGATATTGAGCGCGGATTGAAGTTTGATAAAGAAATATTGCCAGGGTAAAAAAAATACTAAACATGTTTTATTATTATTATTATCATATGTAATAAAGGTACTTACAAGATATTGTACAAATATATTGTTTGTTATGATAAGACTCACAAATCCAATTTATATGGCAGGTCTGCAAATTTTTTTTGTTCATTGAGATATAAATATTTATTTCATAATTTAATTCACATAAACTCCCGGAGGGCTTTTACAAGTATGGTACATACATAAAGCATGGAATTAAATATATCATTCGATACATTCAAATATATTCAAATACCTACATAAAACTAGTAAAAAAATTATTTAAAATACATATCTAGAATATATTATATTTCCATATCTTTCTTGAAACACGTATCGGCATGTCAGTAGAGCCGACTTCGTAATACCGAGATAGGAAAAACTTAAGGATACCATCTCGATACATATTGATGAAGACAGCGTTTGTTACCGACCCCATGATCCCATTTCCTTTGCATTCCTTACCTCATCATGTAAAATGAAAAAAAAGTCATATTATGCAATGTATTTCAATTCGTTTAATAAGCACTAGCATTGTTTGCCTACCAATAAACAGCTGGAAGTACAAAAAATCTAGACGTTAATCTATTTTTGGTTTGTTAAAAAATATTGGTTAAAACAATAACCCCCAAATATAGTATAATAGTTTACTACCAAGCAATATGCTTCATCTAGGAATTTACTGTGATAAAACATACCAACTTCTGCAACGGCTAGAGTCCATAAAATACCTCGGTGTTATCATTGATATGAAATTGCTATGGGAGGCTCGGGTCCAGTCACTAGACTCTAGGTTGAGAAAGCTGTGCCATCTATTCTGCTCTTTTAGAGACAGTCTGGATATTGGCACTCTCAGAAGTGTGTATTTTGCTCTGTTTCAATCCACTGCAACCTATGGAATAGCTGGTTTGGATGGTTATGCGGTATCTATTTTAAAGCCTCTCATAATTTCACAAAAATTATTATTGAGAATAAAATTCAGGCGCCCTCAAACATGCCCGTCAGAACAGTTGTTCCAATACATGAAGGTGCTGGATATGAGATAACTGTACCCAAAAGAAGCGCTCACACAGTTCTGGTCGAACAATAAGGAGAGGTCTCAGCAAAATATCCGTACGAGGTTTTCCCGGAGCATGAATTATGTCAAACCCAAAACCCGTACAACTTTTGCTCAGAGACAGCTTTCATTTATCGCACCGAGAACGTTCAATATTTTGGAAGAGCGTATTAAACTCTCAAGGACAAAAACTATTTTCAAGAAAGTAGTTAAGGACTGGATTTTCCTTAGTGGGAGGGATTTGAGTGGGAAACTCCTTGATGATTTTCAGAATGTTTGAGTTTACCGTTTACCATATTGATGTGCCATATATATTTATATATATTTTTAAAACTACTTTTTATGTTTCTGATCCTATATTCGTGGTGATATACTCATGTTTCTGTGTCAACTAATTGCTATTCATATCTCAACACAGGACTTTTGAGTCCCATGGAGTTGAGATTTATGTCTCAAATAATGTACAATAAACTTACGTATGTAAATAAATAAATAAAAATACGAATATGTCGCATGAAAGTTGTTTAAATAAATAAACAACCACTAAGATTTTTTTTTTTTTATTGATTAATTAACCGTAGTATTTTTTTTAATTCTCTAAATTTTGTTTTAAGACTCCTTATTATCACTTAACATTGTTTTAAGAGTCATCATCATCATCATTCCCCTTCCCACACCCAATGGTACATAGGGCGCTGCATTGGCAAAGCAACCGCATTTTATTTTAATCTAATCAGGCGATCAGTCTCGCGTTTCAGGTGCCAGTCTAGAACAACGAAATATTATTATGAGTAATATTTTTTTAAACTCCTCAAATGGGTATTTCACGTTTACCCTGGCAGAAATCTCCTACCCTGGAAAAATCCTCCCTCCAAAAATGGTAGGCAAACACGCCAACCACTAGACAACGAGACAGACTTATCCCCAGTTGATTTTGTCATTTAGATTTTTTTATCTGAGAGTAGCCATTGAATCGAAAACACTTTTCCAAGGTTCTGGGCCTTGATTACAAACGCTCTCGGTATAAACTTACACTGATATCTATATTCGAAAATGTGTGTATTTGTATGGAAATTAAAAGTATCTTTGTCGGTTACCTGTAATTGATTATGTTTAGAATTTTTTTTATTTAACTTTGTAAATAAAATTGAAGATAAATTTTAGCTTCTTTTTCACACACAGAGCTGTATTCCTCGTCCGCCATAGATATTTTCAAGAGTATCTACTTACCTTAAACGACGAGGAAGTAAATTGGATATTAACGACATTTTTTTCAGGTCTGATCTCGCCTAAAGGCTGTTTTCCCAGACAACTTTAAATTGTTATTACATCAGATTCACCGTCCAAAGAATCGCACAAAATTGACCGATTACGATCGCTACTGAAGTATGGCATGCGGTTCTTTACATAATAAAAGATAATCTTCCTTCAATCCTCTCGGGTTAACATGCTATTAGCGGTAAGTATGGGGGGATAAAATGAATACTTTTTACTAGAGGCAAAACACTTAGAGCAAATTGATGTTATTATGTAGCCTGATGGTTTAAACTTAATTCATTCTATTCTGAGGTGTTTAAAATTGATATCATATTCAAATCACGAGTGATGGTATTCTCACCGTGATATTATGATCATAATTTAGAATGTACAAAAGCGTTAGGAAATAATAATTCTATCAAATTTTCAAACTAAAACCGTTGACATATTAATATAATTGGTATTAAATAATAAATGCTTATTGGGAACAGAAAAAGCATTGTACCAAAAGTCGGAGATAAATCTCCAATACCACAGAAAGTTAACCAATGTTTCAAATGTTGAGGAGTACGTATTAAAAGAGTAATCCTAATATTTAATTGTCTCACTCACTCTTTCCGCCTCACTCTCGATGGTACAAGTATATTCAAAAGCGAGAGAGAGAATTTCGCGATTCACATACTCGAACAGTAAGGTTTCTAGAACTTTTTCCAGACGCCAGTAAGTAGCTATCCGGCTTTTGTCAGGGGCGGTTATTTTGCCCATGCTGGGAGCATAAGCTAATGTTTTTTTTCATTTTTTTTTAGCAATTAGATTTCAAAAGTTATCTTTTATTTCAACTATAAATTATTTAATCAATTGCACATGAATATTACATTTTTCCAATTTAAAATCTTTTATTTTTCGCATGTGTAAAGACTACACCAGCACCGTAATGCGCGAACAAATGTTTTTGGGACATTAAAGGAAAGGTTAAAAATATCCTCTGTTGGTTTTTTTCGGTTTTTATATATTTCAAGCAATTAATTCTTAAAAAGACATTTATTTGGTGGGTCGCCATAATCCGGATTAGTTTTATAAAGTTTATATTTGAAGCACTAACTTTGTGGTTATTCATTATAATAAAATAAATAAAACAACTTTGTTTTTAACCGCTAATTTTTATTTTCCACCTACCGGTTTCAAAGCAAACAAGCTTTTTTATTTATCTGATTTTTCGAATGATTAAAAATAACGAAATTTTCGATATTGTTACGATAATAAATAAATTTCTTTTTATTTGTCCCCATATCGCATAATTTTAAATATCGTTTTATAAAATAATTAAAATAAAAAATATTATTCTTAATACATGATTTGGTGAAATGAGTAAAATTATAAACGAACCTCATTCTAGCATCGAACTATCGAATTTTACAATTTAATCTTTATATTTTTGTAAAATATCATACCTTTTACAGATGATTTATTGTATATATATATTGTTACGTACATAGTTTGTAAAATAGCCACTTAAACCGGCCAATGAAAGGTCATAAGCCTTGTAAATGCCAAGACCTCCATATTTTCTTCTCTTAAATGTTCTAGATCTCTGTCGTTATTTACATATATATATAAACTACTTTCATATTCCAATATTTTTACCAAAGTAAAATGATATTTTGAGTTTGTCCAAATTTTTGTAGACAAGGACTGGATTCAACTCCCTGGGGAGCTGTTTATATTAACATATTACAACAGAGATAAGGAACATTTAAGATAAGGTAATATAGAAGTCATACGGGTCATAAGCCCTGTAAATGCCTGGACGTCTATATTGCCTTCTCTTAAATGTTCTTCATCTCTGTTGTAATATGTTAAAGTAAAATGAGTTATATAAATAAATAAAAAAAATTGCCTTAAAATTTTTCATATACATAATTTTTAACGTGTTTTAGATAAATGTTTATGTTAAATGTGATGTTTATTAAATGTTTACAAACCTTTTAAAGATCTTATGAACTAACTTAATAAAGCGTTCTAACTACAAATTCACGTAAAGTTGATTTAACAAGATTGTTAAAATTAACATCGCAATGCCACTTGTTTTATATCCAAAACAGAATTTAGTGCATGGCGCCCACTGATAAACGATTATCCTTGATCTGGGGTTATTTTGAGATTGAAAATTGAATCTATCACTTGTGCAATGTGTTTCCAATGTACATTATCTAATTCTAGTCCCATCCCTGCAATGTAGTTCCGTCTGACCCTAAATACCCCGGCCACATCTATAC
Organism: Micrasema longulum; assembly: GCF_059751315.1. Lineage (NCBI taxonomy): Eukaryota > Metazoa > Arthropoda > Insecta > Trichoptera > Brachycentridae > Micrasema > Micrasema longulum. The sequence goes on along the minus strand of NW_028277313.1, from coordinate 53,479 downwards.
AATAAAGCTTCTGCCTTTGCAAAGGGGCTGAGCAAGCACACAGGGTGGACAAACATTATTCGGTTATTCACATTTAAAAAATAAATGCAAGTAGAACTAATTAACAACGAATATTTTGATGTACATATCGTCGTCGGCAATTATTTAATTTGACCACAGGATTTAGTTTGTTTCCCACAAAAAAATATGATTTAATTAATTAATCACATCATATACATAAAATGTACATTAATTGAAAGTCAAAATATGAAAACAGTGATCAAAACAAACATAAAAAAATTAATTAAAGAACAATACTAAAAATGGGTGGTTTTAAAGTAAGAATAATAATGACCTAAAAAAAACAACAATTAAAATAAGAACACGTATTAGCTGTCTAACAGCCATTATCAATCTCTCAGACTCTCCGCGACCAATTTCACTAAAAAACCGTAACGTGATTTAGAATTATAGACGTTTACAGGGCTTTTGACTTGTCAATGTCTGATTTAAGATAGGTTTGTTTTCTCAAGAAGACATGTAATTGAAATCCGTTAAAAATAAGATGATCAGTTTTACGTTTCAGGTGCCAGTCTAGGGACTATGAAATATTATATTGTAAAAACGCGTTTTTAAATAAATATTTCATGTCGAACATGTCGGGAATCAAACCTGAGAACTCTTGCATGGTAGGTGAATGTGCTGACCACTACACCACGAGGCCGACTAAAATAACTTCGTTTGGATTTATATTATTAAATCTTCATTATACTTGAATAGATTTTTAATTTAATCCATTGCACCTACCATTACTTCAGATTTAAATTGTTTTAGTTAAATTTTATATTTAAAGCACTAACTTTGTGGTTATTTATTATAATAAAGTAAATAAATTAATTTTGTTTTTTAATCTAGTTTCGAAAATATTGATATCAAATTACCACCCTTGTTAGGAAAAAAAGACTTGATTTATTGGCTCCACGCGTAGTATTTAGTAAACAAGATAAAAATAAAATAGGGAAGAATTAATAAGTTACGTAAACCTTGACGAAGAAGCTTGTTTGGTTTGAAACCGGCCGATGAAAAAATATAAATAAATAAATATTAGTGGTTAAAAACCAAGTTGTTTTATTTATTTTATTATGTAATAAATTACGTATAGTTAAGTTCATATGCAGTTGTTACCATTAAAATTTAGTTGATGAATATAGCTATTTTTATGAATGGTTTGTGAATTTTTCCCTTCAACCTTATGAGTTCAAAATAAATCGAAGAATACATTTCAATCAAATTGAAGCCTTTATAAGGGAGAGTGTTCCTTTTCTTCGGGCCTAAAATCGAAACTGCGCGTTTCGAATTAAGTGTGTTGGTTTTTTACAGATATAACGAAGGTTCTTGTCGCAGTAGGTGCATCTGTTTTTTAGATACTCCGGAGCAGAATAATTATAGCATGACTTATACATGAGCGAACAGATTTTTGTCCATGAAAAGCGAAACCAGTGAGGTTCTTGGAGAAAAGGAGTGATTTGAGTGTATTTAAAAAAAAAATATTTTAGCTTTTAATAGACTAGAAGAATCGTTGTACTTTTTAATTGTTACATCCACTAACGTTTCATAAATAGGCCACTGAGGTATGATTAAAAAGAGATGATGCTTCATAAACAGTTTGAAATTATGTTTTAAAAAATGAGCGTTGTCGCGTCAACATTGCCCGTGCAAACCGCAAAGTTGAGTAAAAAAAATTAACTGTCTGTGCCAATTAAATGTGAATTTAAAGTTGTACGTCGTGCTTTTTTACGCTGATTCACATTTACTGATTACAAGTTTAGTTCCGAAACATACGTAAGTTGAACTTAATTTCATACATATATATCAATAAAAAAGACACATTATTATTTTACTGGTTGTAGCGTGTCATATTTCGCAAATATTGCATTCCGTGGATAAGACGGTCAACTGTGAAACTGGCGTCACGGGTTCGATTCCCGCCAATTGCAAGAAAAAATCCAAGAAAGGTTTTTTTTCTCAATTGGTGAGGTGTAATTTTCTTTACCCCCTTCCATATCCCCACTATTCTCCCTGCTGACAAGCCTCTAAATAGAGGCTGAGCGGGTCATTCCTTTTTAAAAAAATAGGCATAAAGAGAGAGTGTATTTTCTTGGTTCATATGTCTATATGACATTTTATGGACGGGTGCGCGTGAACTGATTTGAGGTTTAATTACAAAGGTAGATTACAACTAAAGTTATTTGTTAAGTAGATACACATGAGTTACATCTTTACAATTTTTGTACAGAAGGAATTTAAAATAGCGAACACTGGACGGAGAGCTGTAGTGAGCGGATTGAAATGTCAAGGCGAAATGTGAAATGTTCTTCCGGTGCACGACGTTTGATATCTTGTCCGAGCTGACGTTGTAGCGGATTACGCGTTGCGGATCAAAGCGGGGTTTGGCTCTGCCAACCACACGGCTTTTGGTGTTACGCTTCACAACATGTTACCATAGTTACGACTCTGGCAATCAATGTTTTTATTTTTACTTTAAATTGTGAATAAATTAGGTACATGAAATTAAAAATATAATTTTTCGACTACCTACTTATTTAAATAATCGGTTTTTATTTACGCACCAAACGATATAATGTCTGCATTTTGATCATTTTTGTTACATGGAGGTAAGGTGATCAGTTTTACGCCTCAGGACCAGTCGAGGGACTATGAAATATTCAAATGTAAAAACTCACTTTTAAATAATATTTCATATCAACCATGTCGGGAATCGAACCCGAGACCTCTTGTATGGTAGGCAGGTGCGCTGACTATTACACCACAAGGCCGACCACGTCACACGATGGCATATTTTTACGTAGCGTCACGTTGATCATAATGAAAGTACGTTAGGGAATGAAAGCGCGAAAGGCAATTACCCACAAAGTTAAAAGCCATTTTCTTCATGTTTGCATACGTCGTTGGTTAAACATGAATAGATGCCATTCATATTACTGGCTTATCCTTTAGATAGTAACTTTTTGGATTTATCAATAGAATGACGACGGAATTAAAGAATATTACACCATCAAAATACTTTACCGCTCATTAGCCCATCCTTATCTACAATATGTATTTGGTCTCCATTTTTTAGGACTCATGTTGAGCATATCAAGTCAGCCCAGCACCGTTTTCTAAGAAGAGTGGCATGGTTGCTGAGAATGCAAAAGGGAAAATTATTCCATGTCGAAATAGAATTTGTTTTATTTTAACATGGAACTTATTCTTCCTTTATTAAAGAAACGTGGAATGAAGATGTAGCTAGCTAATTCTTCTTACAACTTGGAGTTCTTTGGGATAAATCTTCCTCTATTCAAATATCTCTTCGTCATTATTACAGCGCGGGACAAAGAAGGATTAACTCGGCTTAGCTCGAGGTCTTATTGAGAACATGGTTTTTTCATATAGACGATATACCATAATTTTGTATTTGCTAAATGTACTTACGAGTATGTTCCTTTTGTTCGATTTCAATTTTTATATTTTCTTTGCTGCTTATGTTATAAATCGATAAATTACCATATCGACAATGAGTTGAGTATGTCCACATGCTTGTAGACTGGTTGGATTTCTTCCCTAGGGAGTTATTCATATTTACATTTCAGTAGTCAGATGGCAGAAGGGACCATTTGTATTTTTTTCTGTGTTTTAGTTTTCAAAAGTTTTAATTGATATTTCGGTAAATACACATAGAAAAAAAAAAAAAAAACAGCATTATTAAGAATGGTAATTTGTTAATATTATGTATCTTTTTTGGGTGATACCGTGTATGTTGGATTTGATCCGACGTTTCGGCTACCATTGCAGGAGCCATCTTCAGGGAAAACTGTCCAGTTTACAGTTTTCCCTGAAGATGGCTCCTGCAATGGTAGCCGAAACGTCGGATCAAATCCAACATACACGGTATCACCCAAAAAAGATACATAATATTGATGACAGTGACCGTGAAAACCTTCGCACCTGGTAATTTGTTATTTAAAAATAATACTAAAATATTTTAGTTTGTGGATTTAAGTCTTGAAATTTAGTCTTATTTCAGCTCTCCTGAACATTTTTGAAAATTACAGATGGTCCCTTCTGCCATCTGACTACCGATTTGTTTCAACCTTTTTTGAGAAGAGAATATGGAAGTCTAAGCATTTACAGGGCTTAAAACCTGTCGTTGGCTGGTTTAAGTGAAAAATCGGAAAATATATTAAAAATATGTAAATTGGAAAATTGTTTCCAGTTAAAATTGGTTCAGCCGGATGAATCTCGCACACGTGATAAAGGTTTCAGCTCTTTTACTTGACAAAAGTCAACAGGTGGAAGAGCTGAGAAACTGTGGATGTTCAAACATAGGCAGAATGGCGAATGTTACACGGTGTGTAAAGCGGTCACTTAAACCAGCGAATGACAGGCCATAAGCCCTATAAATGTCTAGACTTCCATATCCCCTTCTCAAAAATGTTTTCCCTCTCTGTTTCAACAAATTTCAATTACAATATCGACTCTAGACACTACTAAGCATTTAATTTATTATTTTGTATTCAATCCCCAGAATAGGTTTGCAGCAAACATTACATCATCTTCTCCGTTTACGAGCGGATATTTTCATGATATCATCAATTATTGTAGTGCTTTCAGACGTAGATCACCCAATCAGGTATAGTCTAAACCTGACCAAATTGCATCCAAAAACCCGCGCTATGCTAGCGGATCCTGCATGATATCGGACCCTCCCATATGATGTGTGATTCATATCTCCTTTAATTTGATCAGAGTACTCTTGGAGGAGCTGTCCGGTGTACAAACTGCAATAAAATATTATAATAAAGTTGATTGAACGCCCTGTAAATGCTTTCTTTTATTGTAACTTTTTGAAATTTCCGTCTCCGTTTATTTAATGAAAATTGCACAGGGTTGAATCCAATATCTGTTTACAAATATTTAAGTGTCGTCAATTCGTATGGTAGTGAACTTCAGTGTCTGCCTGTAGACAGCGTCCCCGTACACCTCTCTAGCGCCCCCCTTCGAGCGCAAACCTGGACTGAAAGCGACGGCCCAGCGGCGTGTTAGCTTTGCCCAAAAGCCTTGATAGCCAATATAAATTTGGCCAGGCACTAACGCAGTTTAATGAGATACTCGCATCCCGTGTTCTACGGCGAGTCAATCTAACCAACCTGCCACTAGATAAGATCGATATTTCAGTCGGTGTACACGTTAAACCTACACGTTAGCTCTGAACCGGAGTACAGAAATATATCCCCATGCACGATTTCTCAGTACTCAATTAAAACATACAAATTTCATTATGTCCAGTTTGTCCAATAAGTTTCAGCGTCAGTTTCAGTGCTGAAATTGAATGGTGTTAATTGGCAACAAATATGAAAACCGCTTGCTAAACACAAATTGTTGGAACGTAAATAATACATTTATTTAAGACGGTGTTTTTACCCTTGAATATTTCATTATCTCTGTGCCCGTATAACAATGGGAAGTTAACAAAGTTAGCTTAAATTTTATAAAAAATGAAAATAATTTTGAATTTAAATTTGTTGCAACAGAAAGGTAAAACATTTAAGTTTGTAAGTGAAAATTCTTGATGGAAGTTCATTGTAATTTATTATATAAATAAAACACGAGTGATACTATAATCCAAAAATTTGGAATATCCTTCGAAGATGTCGCGAAAGCGTTGAAACCGGTCACTGGATATTCCAAATTTGTGGATTAAAGTATCACTCGTGTTTTATTTATATAATAAAAGAAAGGTTAAACACTTTTGAGAAGGGATATGGAAGTCTAGACATTTACAAGGCCTTATACCCTGTCATTGGCGGGATTAAGATGCCACTTCACACACTGTGTAACATTCACCATTCTGCCTATGTTTGAACATCCACATTTCCTCACCTTTTCTATCTGTTGACTTTTGTGAGGTAAAAGAGCTGAAACTTTATCATGTGGGTAAGGTTCATCCGGCCGAACCAATTCACCTACGAGGCAACGCCTGAAAACAATTTTCCATTTTTTATGCTTCTTCTTTTACAATGATTTGAGTATGTCCAAATGCTCGCAGTTTCAGATGTTCAAAAATAGGCAGAATGGTAAATGTTACACAGTGTGTGAAGTGGCCACTTAAACCAGCCAATGACACGCCATACGCCCTGTAAATGTTTAGACTTCCATCTTCCCTTCTCAAAAACGTTTTCCTTTATGTTGCAACAAATTTAAATATTTACCTAGGAAGGAAATTCAGACAGTCTGCAAGCATTTTGACACACTTAAAACATCGTTTAAATTGAAATGTTTAATTACAGATTTCCGGCGATAATACTTCAAATTTTCATACAAAATACACATTTTCCTACAGAAAACTCGTTCATATTTTATATTTTATTTAATATAACCATTGCATTCGGGGCCCTGGACTAGCACCTAAAGCGTAAGGCTAATCATCTGACCTTTGCGTTAAAAAAAGATGTGCTGCTGTTAATGTTCTAACTAGGCATAGAATTGGAATGACAATGATGAAGCAATAAAGTAAGTATAAGCACACAAGTAGTTTGTATAATCAAATCACATCAATAAAAAGTTTTGATCTGAATTTTTATTTTAAAATATTAAAAAAATTCCCGAAGATGCCTGCCTGTTTGGCTTTGGATAATCGAGGAATAATCAGTTAAACTAAGCCAAGTAGCCAAGTAGATTGATGCTCTATATATTAGATAGTGTAGATCACTTTCTTCAATGAACATCGATAAATAAACATGAAAAGTTATGTGTAGTACTTGTTAAATATACTTTTTGCCCGAAAATAATATTAATTTTACTATTGGCAATGGTATTATTTTTTAAAACCGTACCGTAAATTCTCGGATAAGAAAAGAAAGTTACCATTATCTAACAAGTTTTTTTTTATTATTTACCTAGAATAAACTAAGATTAATTGTAGCATTTTAATTTAAACGAATCGTGGGATTTTCTTAATAAATACAATTATTAGAAAATACCACATCGATAATGATGGGAAAAAATATGCCTGCATCATAATTTGTATCGCTACGGTAAATTACATTTGCATAAAAATTGGAAACTCGTTTAATGAGGAATCGGAGCTTTAGTCCAGATACATAAAAAGGAAATAAAACATGGAACTGACAGAAGGAGGAGCAGAGTGAATGAATTTGAGATGCAAACTGAATCCGATGTATTAAGTAATTATTTATATTCAATAAAGGATAAAACCTTGCCACAATAATGTAATATTTCAGAAAAATATGCCCTTCTACCGATCACTGGAAATTTAGAGGGTAGACGAGGTATAGGGAGTAAAAGGCTCTTCATGGCTCAGGAATCTTCGGCAATGGTTCGGAATACCAGATGCAGCAATGCTGATAAGAATTTCCCAGGATCTAGAGAAGTTTCAAATTATGGTCGTCAACCTCCGATAGGAACACGTGAGGTTAAAGATGATTATTTACCTGTAATAGAACCAGAGACCAGGCATAGTTCTCAGATAAAATCTTGAATAAGCGAATCGAATAGAGATAAGTTTGCATCGTTATATAGTGGTTGGTGCGTTGGCCTACCATTCTTAAGGTCCTGGGATCAATTCCTAGCAGGGTGAGCGTGAAATACTAATTATAAAGATCATTCAAACCGCAATATTCAATTTTCCTGGACTGGCACCTGAAGCGTAGGACCGAATGTGATTTGGATTAAAAATACAGTGCCAAATGCACCACTGGGTTCCGAAAAGGGAGTAATGATAATTATTGCACTAATGTGCAACATTTATGTCTTTAAAATGTTAAATATAAAATATACAGGTACGCTTGCGGAGATCAATAATTTATTAATATAACAGCTCTATCTAATCAAAGATTCCATGGCGGCATTGTTTTATCAATTCACTTGACGCTTGACTCACGCACGGTAGGCTCCGAGTTCGATTCCCGGTGAGAACACAATAATCCAAATGAGATTTTTCTCATGCCTGGGATTTTTGCAATGTAATTCACCACTGTAAATATGCCTCCTAGCATGTTTCAGTCCGAAAAAAAAACGCGTACCAAAACACAGCACTAGAAACTACCAATTATTTTATTCTAATTTTGAAAACACACATAACAGGTTTCAAAAAATTTAAACCGTTTTCAAAAGAAGGACATTTTGGTATTTAATAATGCTGTGCATGTTTGGTGTAGTTTTTTTTCTGAATTTTAATAATAATTTTTATATTATTTCATAGCTTAATATATTTTTTACATTCATTGCAACAGATAAGAAAAAACAACTTTGAAAAAAGAACACGGAAGTTACGCATTTACAGGGTTTATCACCTGCACCCCTTTTAAAATCTAGTTTGAATAATGAATGTTTCAATGCCATGTCTAAAAACATTTGTATAAACTCAATTCTTTTTATACCTTTCTGTTTTAAAAGCCCTTTTTATGAATAAAAATAAAAACAAAATAAAATAATCAATAATTCTTTGGAAATGAGTAAACTTTTAGTTCTATTGCGGCGTAAGTACATGGAGCCAGAGATGGGAGATATTCTAGAGCGGGTGCGAGTGCCTCAGTGGGGTGTCTTTAACCCCCAATAAATAGCGAAATGTTTCCCAATCATCGGGGTCCATGAAGACCGTATTTCATCCAACTCGAAACGCCCACCGCTGATCGAAACCGATCTCTGCACCTAGGTACAATCTACAAGCATTCCTGTTTCTACTTTACCTTTGTAAGCTACCCACAAACTGGAGAATTTTCGAGCCGAAACGAAGTATAAAATGCATATTTGACGCACTAACTATGGTGTTATTCATCGTATAATAAAAATAAAAACACTTTGTTTCCGACAACTAAATATTTATTTTTTTACCGACCGGTTGCGTAGATACACAAGTTTCCTTTTCATAGTTTAATTTAGTAATAAACAGGATCCAATTTTATAATTTTAAAAATTTCTTCTAAATACTAAATCTAATACATATGAGAGTATTAAATCAAGTCTTTGGGTCATGTAGTGTTTGTGCTGTGGAGTGAGCGGAGGGTATTGAAATTTGATTTTGTACAACTAAAATTATCGGCCTCGTCGGCCTGCTTGTCGGCCTCATGGTACAGTGGTCCCCTCCTGGTATAGTATTCCCGAGATGGTTGACATGAACTATTTATTTAAAATTGTGTTTTTACACTAGAATATTTCATAGTCCCTAGACCTGAAGCGTAAGACTGATCATCTCTCCTTTATGTAACGCAATGTATAAAAACATTCCTTTATGTTAGTTTGGTCAAGTAATTTGTAAATAACCTGTTAGTATAATTAATTGACATAACTTTCATAATATTAATAGAATTTTTTAAATTAATCAATAGAATTTTAAGAAAGAAAAAATATAAAAACTTTTTTTCTTATTTGTGCATGTTGTGTTCATATATAATTGATGAACAATATCTAAACATAACAAATTATACCAATGTCATATGTATTGTTTGTGAACCATAATAAATAATATAAAAAAATAAAATAAACAAGTGATTTTAAGTATTCATTTTTAAATTTAGAATATTGATAAAATATCCGTTTTTTATGTACAAACTCTATTTTTTCTCTAATCAAAAAGCTCTAAATCGTAATTGCAAACTTTGACTTACTTACACGCGTCTGTTTTTTTGTTAGTTGGAAGATAATAAGATATAAAGAAAATAAAAAAATATTTTAAAAAATAACGAAATAGTGATAGCAATTTATAAACTTAATTGAAATATTATGAAATGGAGAACCTTTTACTAAGTTTTCTTTATTCCCATGGGACATTATATTACATTACATATCTTAGATTGGAACCGTAAGGATGTCTTGTGTGCATTTGTGAAAGAGCTTAGATAAGTACTCAATTACTTAGAGAGTTTTTGAACAACCCAACCAACAGACGATATTAATGAAATCTACTCATATTTAATCAATACAAGCTCTTCAGTTTTAACGTTCACTATACTTGATTAATTTAACCATCCCATACACATACCAAATAAAACATATTTACTAATTCATTAACATTCGGCGGTTTGCCCTGTCATGCCTTTGATATTATATCAAAACTGTAAAGGCCATCGAAGCAAGGTCGAAACAGTTTTCCATGACAAACATATTACTGAATAATATTTATTCTGTGGCATTATCGGAGCTTGGCTACGTGATAATATATTTGATGGAGAACTTTCTCCAATATTGAACTTCAATATTTTCCAGGTCGATAGACCTTACCACTAAAGTAATGTATCTCGCGGAGGCGGGGTGATGATTATCTGCCTGAAGGAGCTAGAAGCGCGCACTCGCGAAAATTTGGTATGCACAGCGGAGTGCGCATGGATAACTATTGCTGCCGGCAAATTAATCTTAAACCAAAATGTTCACATAGCGTGCATCTATTTACCTAAAGCACGCAATTACAACACAGCGGTAAACTCTTTTTCATCGATATTAAGTTCGGTCCGTGACCAATATCCTGGTGACGCTGTAATAGTGATGGGTAATTTCAATATGCCAAATATCACCTAGATTATTGGACAACATAATAATATTCTTATACCGCACTCCGTAAGTCATCACACTGACGATGCACTTATAGATACTCCACACTACACTGGACTTCGACAATATAATAACTTTTTGAATCTAAACGGTAATATACTTGATTTCCTGGGTGGACTTGGGTTTTTTTCAGGAAAAGACTAAATTCAGCTCTAAAACTTGGCGAAAAAATTTCAGTCTCCCTCCACCTGGAACCTGGCATTCGTCAGTGATGATTCTGATAACTCAGTGACTGTACCGCTCCATCTTGTCGGTTGACGTCCACGCGACCTTGTCCCTTCGACACTTCCCAGAAGAATAGTTTTCTCCAAACTATCAGAATCTCCCCTGGAAATACGCCTAAAGACGCTTACGATAAATTAATTGTTATATTATATTCAAACTATATTGAATACGTGTTTTTCTCTTAATTAAGTCATTTTTTATGGTGTTTCAAAAATATTGCCGTTAGATTATTTACTGCCTTTTCTGGGAGAAACAACTTTTTAATTATTTCATCATCATCATTACTAATACTCCAATAGTAACGAGTCTCCATTATTGCGTAGGGAAAGGCAAAATGATCAATCTCACGCTAGAAAGACTGTAAAATATTGCAGTGCATGGCAGGAAACCTCTTGCAGGTAAACGCTATTACCACTTAACCATAAGGTCAACCAAAATATATCAAAATAGACGATACAGAATATCTAATTTACATAAAGATTTTATGTGTAATTACAGAACATATGAGGGGGTTAAATGCAAAACCCTCACTGTGCATGATCACTATTTATGGGAAGATCAACAAAACTATTAGCTTAATGACTATTTCTTTTAAGTTCTATGTGCACATCCAACTTAAAATTAATAGTCTTTTCGCTACTTGCTATACCACACACAAATTTTAAAAAAATATTTTTTTTGCTGCTGGTTTTGTTGGTCTTCCCCAAAACAGTGATCATGGACATTTTTTTATTTAACCTCCTCATATACTGTATTAAGTGCAAGGAATTTTATTATTCGTAAATAAGATATTACTTATTAAAACATTTTTTAAGTTTTTCCGTATAGGCAACAACAGATCTTCTTCAAATTCAATCTAGGGTATTGGTTGGCAGCAAAGCCCTGTATCTCTTCCTCCCTAATAAGATTAACGTCCATATTGTGACATTTTCCTCTAGATACTCTCGAAGAGATACTCAAATACTAGGTAGTGGTCAAAAATAAAGAAGGGCTTCAGTTCACAAGCTTGTTCACGATGCGTGTTCGATGTCGGTATCCGAAAAACCAGATCAAGATAGCGGCTCAGCATTTATATGGTTATCTCTATCCGTGAAAATCTGTCATCTCGGCATCTTGCGCTCCGAAAATTTTGCATACCCAAATTTAATATCGCGCAAGATCGCGATTGTATAAGTTTGATGTCAAATTCATTTGACAGAAAAACGTATTTTAATAAAATTATACCACAAGCATGTTCGCCCGTGTATCATAATTTCTCTCAAAATTCTATCTTCTGGTCAAACGTAATAAAAAGCTTTCTTGTGTCAAGGGTATTATTATACATCAATACTTTTATAAATACAAGTCTATGAATCATGTTTATTGCCGGTCACAACGAACGGATTAAAAACTTTGTTTGTAACAGAAAAACGACCAGAAACTAAAATTCCCGCAACGATCCATGTCAAGACAGATTCTTGGCGTATGTCTAAGAAACAAAATAAGACATGAGGAAAAAAGGTACCGAACCGGGTTCGTTAATGAATCGTTCAGAAAAATTCAAACGGCAGTGATCAGGACACTTAACGAGGCAAAAAAGTGGCAGGTAGAGACCATGAGCAAACGAAAGAGGTGTTGGAAGGCCACAAAAAAGATGGGTCGGTGACATTGTCTCGATAGCTGGTAAAATGTGAATGTTAAAAGCAGGTGATAGAAAGGAGAGGAGACATTTGGAAAAGTCCTTTATCCAGCAGCAGAGAAAACAAGTGTGAAGAAGAAGAAGAAGAAAAAGAAGTAACATGTAATTATTTAACGGACTATATGAAATTGGGAACTGTACTTTAACTTAAGAGTTACCATGGTCGGAACTAAAATCTCAAGTCTGGTTAATTATAAAGGAAACATCATCGAATGCATGACATGAGACACGATGTATGAATGTAGAAAAAGCTTAGATAAGATACATGTCAAGAAAGACGCATGTGACACCACTTAATTTCTTACTACCCCTAGAGGAAAATGGCATTGTATCAGTGATAGAACTTTAATAACTGATTTCAATTCCTTATATTTAAAGTCGAGGAAGGAGTGAAGACTGGGAGGAATGGAGCTAAAAATTTGTTTGAAAAGGGAAAATAGTTGGATTTGCTTAAAATGTTCATGAGGTATGGGGTATTTTTCAGCAGCAAAAAATTGTGACGAAATTTTTTTTTTTCAGATCACAGATGTCGAATTTCGTATTTCGTGGATAAGGTCTTTCGTCATATATTTATATTAACGGGTGAACCTCATTGTACCGTTGACAGCGCCATACTAAACGTACGAACTTAGCCGCTGCGCGCTGGTGTCAAAACATTTATGAATTGACTGCTGAGTATTTGCAGTACATTCGAAGTACGTTGTAAATTATTCGATTGGGTTTTGCGGTGGTTGTACGGTATACCTAGCGTTTATATTATAATATATATTTACCTATGCAGTCTATGCGCAGTACTCACTGTGTCCCGCTGCAATTGGCCGACACACAGTAACGACTTCTGATTAAAGAGGTAACGATGGGAATTTATATCCGATGCGGGTTAAGCGGTTTAATTAAATAGGATATCGCGATACCAGGGGTAGCGACCCAAACTCTATCTAAACACACTGCGTCAACAAGCAAGCAATTTCCAACCACTTCGCATTAAAGGTTTGTCTCCCGCGAACCATAACATCGCCTACCGTACAAACATATGGAGTATTTCTACTCAAAACCAAATTGATTCAACGTCTAACTTACAAATCGGAGCACACGACCTCAAATTTTATATCAAAGTCAACTAAAACAGCACCGTACTGCAAAAGAGACCATATCTCTCAATTCACTCGCAGATTTTCCTTTCTTGGCAAATTCGACCTTTCGCTTTGGTTATTACTTTATTACTATTTTAACAAACTGAAGGGGACAGATACGTATTCTAATTGGCAATTCGGCAGCAATGGATCAAAATGCATTCATCGCAAATACATGTGCAATGGAAGACAGGGGGTAATTTATGGATTAAGTAATGAAATTCACACGAGATCTCAAATTTCGGACTCGTAAAACAAAGGTTCAGTATTGTCTTTGTTCTAACAATATCTAGTAGGTATATAGCACGTATGAGTTTGTCATAATTACGTATTTTATTTATTTACATTAAGACTGCATTCAATTATGAAACACATTAACCGATTTTACTTTCAATCGATTAATATTTTTATTACACATACATGTTTATTTATTTGGAGCTCGACATCGAAAATAACAGACTTTTAAATTACGAGATTCATTGCCTAAGTCCAAGACAATGATACGACGAACGATTGTCACACAACAACGTTATAATTAAAAGTGATCCTGAAGAACAAATATGATTATATCGTCAAACCGTGTAAATACGAACTTATTATTATGTACATACTAAATATAAAGTGCTTTGTAACTAGGAATAAAAATATACAATTTCAATACTGTTCAAATTGTAGTTAATTTACATTTAAATTAAACGCTGAATTACCCAGAGCTGTTAACTTTAATAAACTTTCGTATTCCACATAGACCAACAATACAATTTTTTTTGTTTTACAGTCGTCATCGTGGTACTAATTATTCATTGAATTCACCAGTTATTCGCACGCAGCGACTTGCAAATCAATACAGTGGTGATTTAGATTTATTTTATACCACGCCGCTGATAATCAAGTCCTGTGTTTTGAAAAAGAATTAACAAATAAAATTAAAAATAATGATTGGTTTTTCACCTTTGTTTTAACTCTTTACTCTTGTGTGTATAATTATTTTTTTAATTTATTTTTGTGTATGATTATTTATTTAAACCATGAAGTAAACTTTTTATCTTTCGTTTTAAATCACTTTCTTTGTCTTTTTTTCCTTTTTTTTCTCTTTGTATTTTTTAAAACTGTTATTTTCTTTAATTTACCTTTCTTTTATTTAAGTAAGTATTAACATGTGTTACAGATGTAATATTTCTTGTTTATATATATATTGTTAATACTGTTTACTATAGTATAGTTTTCTCGATGTTTTTGTTCTTTTTTTTTACTTGTTTTATTGTAATTATGTTCAAAGTTCATGGCACCGTAAATAAATAAATAAATAACAATGTTTTTTTTTTTTTTTTACACATTTTAAAGAAACTTTTTGCATGTAATATGGCGTTTCCCATAGCACTGAATTCTTTATTCTCTTCGATTAAAGATAAATAATAAATCTAGCGATGAAACCGAAATTTAATTTAGCGTCCCTCAAGGAAGCATACTTGGACCAATTTGGTTTTTTATCTATATAAATGATCTTTGTCATTTATCTATAAAAGGCTCTATAATTAGCTTTGCTGATGATACTGTGCTACTATCTCAAGGAAGCTCATGGGATATTGTGTTTGGAAAGGCTGAAAAACTAAAACTTAGTAAAAAAATGGTTGGACTCAAGTTATCTAACACTAAATCACCTGAAAACAAAATACATAACATTTAAAATTAATAATAAAACTGTATGTAATCTAAATCTTTCCTTAACTATTCACAGCTGTAAGTATAATAACCAAATTCCGAATATTGAATGTATTTGTAAATCGATGGACAGAGTAGATTCAATGAAATATTTGGGAATTTATATAGATGAGAATTTAAGATGAAATAATCAAATTGATCGTATTAAAAATAAATTGAAAAAGCAAATTTACTTTTTTTAAACTATAAGAAATATAATAAGCCTAAAAGAACTTGTAAAAATATATTACGCAATAACTCAATGAGTTTTGGATAATGGGATGGGGATGTGCAAATGACACTGATCAAGTAAATAATAATTGCACAAAAAGCTTTAATAAAAATTATCTTAAGAGTCTCAATCAGAACTAGCTCCCTCGGTATATTTGACAATATTAATGTCAAATCTATAAAACAACTTTATGTAAAAACTTTGTTACTATACGCACGTAAACATTGTTCTCTACCTTCCGTTACAAATACAAGAGTTACTAGATACTCCACCCTGATGTTGCAAAAATATAAAAAAATAAATACAGCCTTCGGTCAAAGAGGATTAGCCTACTACTCGGTTAAAGTGTACAATCTACTTCCATTATCCATAAGTACAATTAGTAAGTTCTCACAATATAAAATTGCTATTAAGAAATGGATTGTGGAGGTGGGTAGCGCAAGGATCGGTGAGTGAATCAAGGCAAATAGGTAAAATGTGTGTACTGTTTATGAAATTTGTTCTATTGGTCTACATAAATTGGTTATGTTTTTTATGATTATTTTCGTTTTTTATTGTTTATTATGTTAATGATAATTAGGTTAATTAGATGAATTACGTTTTTTTTACTATTTTTATTATGTTAACTTTGTTAAACAGCTAATCTTAGGCATGTTTCACATTTTGTACAATATTTCCCTCGGCACGGGACACCCCAGTGAGGGAACATTATTCCGGATAAAAAAAAGAATAAATCAATTGCCCATACTGATCATCGTGGTTTCGGATGTCACAGGGTTTAAAGAACACCCTTTATAATATATAATTACTATTGGAATGTGTTTTTACGTTCGGGTGAACACGTTTTTTTTTTGTTTTAAATAACTTTTATATTTACAACTGCCAACCTGTTATTTAAATTCCATTGATTTTTTTTTTTTTTTTAAGGCAAATAGACATTCTGTAAGTGTGTTTTTCGGTGTCGCGAACCATAATTTTAATTGAAAGGTTCAAATACCTGCACTTACGTTAATTGAATTTAAATATAAATAAGAGTAGTGGATAGGCTTGTCAAGGAACCATTGTCACTTACATAGCTTCACACGTGTGCGGTGTATTGGCGGAAAACACCTGCCGGATAATTAGGGCTTACCATCATTTCGCATTAGCGCAACGGAAGAGTCCATTGTATTCAAAATGTCCAGTGTAGTCAATAAATAGACAAACTAGAAGACAAATAAGGGCAGATACGAATTGGACAAGACAAGCACTTTATATTTATTTTTCAATTTCTGAGATATTTTGAACTTTCTTAATACATTTAACTTAAAATATTTAACTTCAGTGGGAAAGAATGCCTGCAATTTTTGGTAACAAAAGTGTACGATATAGTTGGGTAATTTATATAGCGCCATTTTTGTGTAAATCACCTCAAGGGCGCTGTACAATTAATAAATATCCCAGCACGTCTTGCAGCTACAGAGCGCATGGACGGTTGGAATTCTAGTTCCTCGTTTTCAATTAAGATCAATTAAAAATTATAACAGATAGGAGCTAGATTACAGGACGTCTTGCAGCTACAGAGCGCATAGACAGTTAGAAATTTAGCCCATATGTACACATTTTAAAAATTGACAAATAAATTTAGTGTATTAATGATATTTAAAAATAATAATAATATGAATAATAAGGAGTAAGATTACAACACATCTTGCAGCTACTAAATGCATAGACGATTGTAGTTCTAGACCCCATTTACAAAATTTAGATATTATACTATACAAGAAAAGCGATTTGCTAGTGAATATTGATAAATCGAAAGTAACGATTTTTGAAAGGGATGAAAGTATAACTAAATGTGAGATCAGTGTGATCGAAGATATTCTGAATCAGGTAGAAAAAAATATGTGACTGGGAAGTGTGATCTCTCGAGCAAATGTGTGGTAAAACGATGTATGAAAGGTGCACAAATGTCAAGATCCGTGAAGTATGTAAGGTCGAGACAAGCATTATCGATAAAGAAAGAAAGAATCGAATCAAGAAAGGGGTGCTGCATTGGTTTGGACATGTAGAGCGAATGGACAGCGAAAAAACGGCTTCAAAGATCTACGATGCAAATGTTGATAGATGCAGAATACGAGTAAGATCGTAAAAGAGAGGCACGAGCAAGTCCATCAAATACTTGAAGATGGACATGTCAAGAGTAGGATTAATCGGCGTGCGTGCATGAGCAGATGTATAAATGTAGTGGAAGCGAGGTCTGTGTGCAAAGACAGAGTTTTTTATTTTTTTTATTTATTTAATGCACAAAATACACAATTTTACATAGACACAATTACATGTTTTTTATGTCCCGACTTGTTAGAAAATTCCGTGTTAAGTCGGGACTCTTCGATATATAAAGCAAAAATATTTATTCACATATTAAAACAATATACAGGTAATCAAAACAATATGCAAAATAATCAAAAAAATATACAAAATAATAATAGAAAAATATACAAAATAATAATAGAAAAATAAAAATAATAGAAATTTATAATACATGTCGAAAATGGAATCAAAAGTTATATAATAATACGTATGACAGTGATGACATACACATATACGATATACGTATATGGATAATAATGAAAACAGCAGCGATGTTATGCACAGAGTAAAGTGGGATTCTATCCTCTCCGTCTATCCCTACGGGGAAACGGCGTAAGGTATATAAATTATTAATAACATATTGCCATGTACTCGTATTATTATATAACTTTTCTGCATTTCATTTTTCGACATGTATAATTTTTTATTATTTATATTTTTCTATTATTATTTTGTTTACTGTTTTTATTATTTTGTAAATTGTTTAATATGTTGATAAGTTTATTTGATTTATATATAGAAGAGTCCCGACTAAACACGGAATTTTATAACAAGTCGGGACATAAAAAAATATAATAAGGAATTCCACTGTTTTCTATTTTTTTTTTCTATTAGCGTACTATTTAAGTAAGCAAATTTTTTTTTATGTGCGTTTTTTACAAAGATATGATTTTTAAAAGTTACATTTATCAAATACCGCGCCAAATGACTATAATCAGTGTGTCACTTTTCAGTAGTGACGTCATGAAACGGTTGGCGTTCTTACTTTCACTGACCGCGGTAAGTTGTATTTCTCCAGCAAATAACAAAACTGACAAGAATCTCTAGAATATTGCTTTGATTACTTCATTTAGTTGATCGTAATTTGCTCATTTCTATGTTATGGTTGTTTTTAAGAACGTTTCGATTTAGAAAAACCTAGAAAGTTGACATAATCTCTGGATGAAATGTCAACAAATTGAAATGTTTTCTATGGTCAAAACGTTCCTTACAAGGTGCGGGGGCTTTAAAGCGGAAACCGGAAATACAAGGAGTGACGTCATTATTTACGATTTTCAAATAAATAATATTTTTAACATTTTTTATTTATTTTTGCGTGCGTTTTTGAGATATTTCATCCTACACCAAAATTTTTAAATATTCATATGTACACGAAAACATTTTTAATTTTTTTTCTGGGTTGGGCTGGAATTCCTCATTGTGCTCTATGATAAAATTGTGTATTTTGTGCATTAAATAAAATAAATTAATAAATAAAATAAACTAGGGCTTAGGATGCCACCGTTGATTATTGTTCCTCCGCTGCCATCCTCTACACGACGTCCCGTCCGACGTCGCAGTCGCTGTCTCCCAACAGCCTATGGCCTGAAGTATGTCCGAAGTAATACCTGGTACTATAAATAAATATCGGGACTTTTGGGTACCTTATAAAATGTGTAAACCGCTTTTTAAATACTTTAGTGATCACGTATCAACGCATAAATTTAAATATTTATATACTCGTACTATGCCAAGAAAGGAGTATCTTCCATCTTAATTTTTGTTCGTATTACGCAGATTTTAGTTCCCGGAAAGCCGAGTATCTTTATTTATATTGCACCTTAGGCGATCGACGGGTCCTCTTTCACTGGCAGAACCTATTAATTCTTAAAAGACTTTGCTCCACAATTCCTTTACACGCTGTGGTGTAACATCGTGTTACCTCAAGCAAATGACAGAATATTCTGAAGTCCTGACATTTAAAAAAAAAAACATAGAGATATACAAAACATTTAAGTTTGTAAGTGAAAATTCTTGATGAAAGTTCATTGTAATTTATTGTAGAAATAAAAGACTAGTGATACTTTAATCCACAAATTTGGAATGGAGTTTTAATTGCGTTCAGTAAAACTACGAACAAATAATTGTTACTATAAAAATCGATACTAGCATATTTTTTACCAAACCTGAGGATTCCAGCTAAATCATAGAAACTGGAATGACTTTTATATTTCCAATGTGAAAGTTGTTTTATTTTCTCTGAGGTTTTTAGATGTGACCTATGTATGTGTAGATTTATGGAGCTTACCATATGTTTTACTGCAACCGTTATGAAAAAGATGCTTTCGCTTTCTCGTAGTACAGAACTCCAACTATCCGAATCAATTGGGACCGGACCCCGTTCGCATAGTCGAAAATTCGGACAATTGTTTTTTTTCCGAAAAAAGAGTACATTTCAGTTAATTACTATTAAAAAAGAAAATGAATGATTGAAAATGAAGAAGCTTTTAATTAATTAAATGAAAAGGCAATACTTTTACATGTTAAGCGTAGTTACAAGTGCTGTACAGTACAGTATGCACGCACCCCGCAGTAAATGAAAGTCATTGCTTGCTGAACATCTCGGTCAAAGTAAGCTGTTTGACTGTCATCATCCATTTTCGGGGAGCCAAGACGTTATTTCGCGAAGGTTTCCGTCTTCATTATTTATTTTATACAATTCTAAAAGTGATTCGGATAGTCGAGTTAGGATAATTGGAATTCTACTGTACTTTTGTAATTTAGTTATAAATATTTTTCCATTTACAAATAGTCCCTTCTATCAGCGTTATAAAAACATACAATTAACGTGTTTCAAATAGTTCATTAATTTTAATTTTTACTAATTTGGGCCTTGCGAATAGTTGCTGGTCAGCCGATCAAAACTTTCAGAGAAGTACACGGATTAAACATTAGCAAAGGAAGTGACAGGTAGACATTTTCACAAGGTACCTATGCCTACCCAACCATCTATCAAACCCTTCCGTTCGACAATATCGTTCGTTCATCCAACGTTTCACTCTAAATAAGGGAAAGCATTTGTTAACCGATTAAATAATGCCATAGGGTTTGAGCAACGATGTCCTATGTCTAGTTTTTGCAGAAATTAAAGTACAATAGAACTCCAACTATCTGAACTCTGACTATCTGAATCGCTTTCGAATTTTAGAAAAATAAATCGCAAAATTACGACTTGGCTGCCCGAAAATGGATTATGACAGTCAAACAGCTTACTTTGACCGAGATGTTTAGATTTTTCAGCAAGCAATGACTTTCATTTACAGTACGGTACATGTATACTATACTAATATACAGAACTTGTGTCTACGCTAAACATGTTTAAGTGTTGCCTTTTCATTTAATAAATTAACGGCTCATTTATCGTTTTTAATTCAAAATTAGGATGGGCGGTATTCGGTTTATGTCTGTAGTTTCTACTCGCGGGTGAAAATTTTGTTAAATAGAAATCTAGTGGAGATTAGTCGGCCTCATGGTGTACTGCTTTGTGTATTTATCTGCAAATTAATAAATGAAATTATTTCAAAAAGTCATTATTAATCATCATATCACTTTGTTTAATGTTGTACCCACTGTGTAACATTCAGTGCTAGCTTTTTCCTGGCTTTTTTCTTTAAAATCGTTTTAAACAATGATCTGAATCGGCTCTTGTTTCCTGTAAAATTAGTGCTTGTTGAAACTGCTTTGTTGTGTTGCATGTATATTTTTATTGTCTTTTAACATGTTTGCCTAAATATCACACAAAATGTAAGACAGAGGGCTCTGTCAAAATCTCTGTTAAAAAAACAAAGAAATTAAGACAAATTGCTCTTTTTTCCACGCCAACAGACTCCCAACGAATACGTCTCGTTTCAACTCTAAAACTCTTGATTACAAATTATTATTTTTTATTTTTTTAACGGAGCGAAAAAAAATCATCTCTAATGTATGGGAGCGAAGTATGGAATTGGAAAAATGATGATGAAAGTAGGTTACATGCTATCAAAATGCAATCCCTCAGGCGAATGTGTGGTAAAACGATGTATGATAGATGCACAAATGTCGAGATCCGTGAAGTGTGTAAGGCTGAGATATGCATTATCGACAGAATCAAGAAAGGGGTGCTGCGTTGGTTTGGACATGTAGAGCGAATGGACAACAAAAGAACGGCTAAAAGGATCTACGATCCGAATGTTGATGGATGCAGAAAACGAGGAAGGCCGAGAAAGACATGGCACGATCAAGTTCATCAAATACTTGAAGATGGACATGTCAAAAGTAGGAATAATCGGCGTGCGTGCACGAGAAGATTTATGAATGTAGAGGAAGCGAGGTCTGTATGCAGAGATAGAGTGATATGGCGTTCTATCCTCTCTGCCTACTTCTACGGGGAAACGGCGTGATGGTTTGTTTGTTTTGAAAAAAAAATTTCAAGCCACTAATCTTCATCGCCTGTCATTTAATAATGATTTATTTATCGTAGATAATTTTTAGTAGCGCCTTTTTTGTAAAAATCACCTCAAGGAGACTGTACAATAAATATCCCCACTAAGGCTTTCAGTCTCTACGTTCATTTGAGTCTCAAGAGTCTTGAGACCAAGTCTCGACATTTCGAGACTTCCATACTATTCGATATTAATGATAATTCGTTTGGAAAAATAGCGCATGCACTAAACGAATCACACCTTAGCATATAATTTATCAATTTTTTTATTAAAATGAATACAAAATATTTTTATTTGGCATAAAAAACACTGAAATAAAAAATAGAACAATTTAGGTTGTAACTTGCCAAAAAAAAGTCAGGCTCTTGTGTTTGGCAAGTTTACGAAATAATATAAAAACAGAAACAATAATTCATAACAAATAAAAATAATAAATAGATAACAAGTAAATAAGCAATTAAAAATTGAAGAAATACAACAATTTTTGAAAAAAAAAAACTAAATTAATTCATATACATAGGAATATATATATATTTACATAATATACGTATCTACCTACTTATGCAATAAATACGTAAACATGCCAACCAACAATTCCTATATCTATTGTAGATGCAGACAATTGGTAGAACTCCATATTAAATTTCGTAATGTATCAAAAATAAAACAAGTTTATTGGATTATAATTCTACTTTGTTTTTTATAAAACACACAAAGGGTATATTGTGACGCGTTTCGTCTTGTTAGGACATTTTAATTGATTTTTAATTACTCTACTTATTTTGGCTTGTATAGAAATCTACAAACATAAATCAGCAATTATTTTGAGTTTATAAGAAAAAATTGTAAATATTTAAGTTAGTTTGTTTAAAAATGTTCTAACAAGACGAAACGCGTCACAATATACCCTTTGTGTATTTTATAAAAAATAAAGTAGAATTATAATCCAATAAACTTGTTTTATTTTGGATACATTACCAAATTCCTATATCACCAAGCAAACATGAACCACACTAGCCTAACTAAAACAACCTAACAGAAAACTGTTCTTAAATCAACAACTAGTTAAGGATGAAGTCGGCTAGCAACCAGCAGCCATCATGCTCCAGACAGAGCTAAAGGAATATATTTGCAGCTTTCTCACACATTCAAGTGGTGCCACACTGATACAGCCTAAGTATAAAAAAAATGAACTAAAATAGCAAATAAGTTAATAAAAATAAAAACACAAAGGCACTTGTCGAAGGTATCGTTTTTAGATAATTTTATCGTAGGTTATGTAGACCCATATAGCTTAACTATCAGTTAACCTTGAAGATGGCTCCTGCAGTGATAATAAATAGCAATGGGGGTAGTTCGAAATTTCTTGGATATTGAAAATGTCTTGAGAATCCCAACATATCTTGCAGCTTCAGAACGCATAAGCGTTTGGGATTCTAGTTCCTCATTTCCGATTTTGTTCAATTTTTGTATTACCTACATTCATTTAAGTAACTCAGTATTTTTGTATCTCGGTTAATACATTTTAACTGTTTTCTTTTTAACCTTTTTTTTCTTTCTTTCCTATTTTATTCGCACTTTTAAGATCTTAATTTCGTTGGTACTTTAAATTTAAAAAATGTTTTGTAGATTTAAATTTTCAATTTATTTTATTATATTGTTCATCTTGTTTTGGTTGCATTCATGAACCCCACTATTTTTTTCTCTCTAAAATTTCAAATAAATAAAGGTATATATTAATAATTGTAATTTTTTCTCTCTTTTCCTCTATTAAAAAAAAAATTAGAACCATTTTAACTGGTTAAGTTGCGTTTTTTTTTCTCAACACTATTTTTTTATTTCTTTAAAACATCGAAAATTTTACATGAATTATTTTTAATGTGTACAATATCATGTCTGTACTCATTTATTCGAATCCTAAATATAACGAATGTCTAAGCACCCGATGAAAAATTAGTATATCATGTAATAGTTTATCATGACAAATATATTTTAAAACTTGGTGTTTTTTTCTATTTAATTTAATATTGTAAATAACATGTATTTTATTGAATAAGGTCTTTATAATAATAAAATTTTAAAAATATTAGATGTAATGAAATGTAAGAAACATTACAAATACATAATGACTTAATTATTAGTAAGAGTTGTATTGTCTTTAAAACCCAGTTGGCGCAATTCTGTTAATGCAGGAAACGAGATTCTCATTTGCATTTACTTACAATGTACTATAAACATTATAAGTAAGATGTAGTCCTTGGTACCTAACAAGATAGAAAAATAGCAGTTGTCATTCACCTCCTCTCATCTTGACAAAACTGTGATTATACCGAAAGATTATGCGAATAAACAAAGAACTGTATAATTCACAAAGGTAATTATGAAATGAATATCTGCCTTTCCGCAGGATACACAAAAACAAATCGCAATTATTATTCTTGGTTGTAAGTTGTAGGTGCTAAAGAAGTTATGGAGTAGGTACGTAGATTTTTTTTAAAATAAAAGATAAATGTTTTCATTCTTACAATGAGGAAGTTCAGTGCTTTAGGAAATTGAATATAAAAAGTGTTTCCTTACTCCCGGTAAAATATCGTATTATATGGGACTCGTTGCACATTATTCATTTAAAATGTACCAATTAAATTTTAAAGTAAAATGCCTTATAAAGAACAAGGTTTTAAAACTTACCATACATTTAAAAATACAATAAAAGCATCATAACTTTATTTAAAAAATATATTTTTTAAAAGCTTTTGAAAGTAGGTATAAACTAATAGGTGCGAAGGTTTTCGTGGTCGCTGTTATCAATATGTTTCTTTTTTGGGTAATACCGTGTTTGTTGGATTTGTTCCGAAGTTGCAGGACCACACAGTTTATTCCGAAGATGGCTCTAGCAATGGTAGCAGAAACATTGAAATAATTCCAACACACACGGTATCACCCAAAAAAG
The DNA here is from genome assembly GCF_059751315.1 of Micrasema longulum. Classification (NCBI taxonomy): domain Eukaryota; kingdom Metazoa; phylum Arthropoda; class Insecta; order Trichoptera; family Brachycentridae; genus Micrasema; species Micrasema longulum. The sequence goes on along the minus strand of NW_028277313.1, from coordinate 28,359 downwards.
AAACATATTGAGGTGTAAACTATTTTTTTAATTTTATTTAATGGTCTAACCTCTTACCGAGTTCTCTCCTATACCCTTTTCAATATAAACACACGTTTTAAATTACTTTTTTTTACTTATGCACTCACACACACGCACGAACGCACCCTCACACACACACACACTCCCCCCCACCCTCATCATCATTAATGTACACACACATGAATTCAATCGTGGCACACTTACAATTTTGTAAACACCTTTCAAATAATGTTTGATTATGTCCAAATGCTTGTAGACTGGCTGGATTTCCTCCCTAGGGAGTTGTTCATATTTAAATTTATTTCAACAGAGAGGGAAAAAGTTTTCGAGAAGAAATTTGGAAGTCTAGGCATTTACAGGGCTTATGACCTGTCATTGGCTTTTTTAATTGGCTAATTTTACTTATTTTTTTATGGTATAGTTGTAAAAATCCAGAATAATATAAAATTTTAAAAAATAATGCATTTCAGTTTTTTACAAAAATTTACTTATTTGAACTACGAGTATGTCAATCTAATGTAAATAAATATCCATCTAATCAGTCTAATCAACCAATGATATAGTGTTGTGATAGATTTTCGGTTCACGGGAAGCCAATTCACCAATCAGCAGGACTTACCGAAGAGAACTTGTGACATTTTGAATTTCAGCATTTATGTTGTGGAATAATATTAAAAATATATTTAAAAAAAAAAAACACATTTTATTATAGACCCCACACAAGTATAATATTGTAACAACTAGTTTCATATTGGTTTAGCTAAAACTTAGGTACACCTGATGATGGGTAATCAAAATACCTGTAACTAGTTGTGTTATAATGTGTTGTGTTGTCCAGCTGCTTTATTTAATTATAATTAATTGCTATCTTTAGCAAATCTTTTAAAACTTTCCGACAGAAGAATTCTAACAGACATTACTTTATAAAGTCATGCATTGACTGTCCAGATTTGCTGGAGTTGGTGTGTTTCCGTGTTCCTGGTTGACATACCCGCCACAAATCTCATTTTTGTTCTGCAAGTTCTAGGACCAACTATCACATGCACTAGCCTGAATGAATTCATTCATTGACTGTGCAGGTTTGCTGGAGTTGGTGTGTTTCCGTATTCCTGGTTGACATACCCGCCACAGATCTCCTTTTTATTCTGCAATTTCTAGGACCGACTATCACATGCACTCGCCTGAATGAATTCATTCATTGACTGTCCAGATTTGCTGGAGTTGGTGTGTTTCCGTGTTCCTGGTTGACATACCCGCCACAAATCTCCTTTTTGTTCTGCAAGTTCTAGGACCAACTATCACATATACTCCTATAAAAAAAATAAATATTAAACTCGTGCGTGGTCGATATATACAAAGTGTTTTATTTCAAACATATTTAAAACTTGTGACGTCACGCGCATAGTGATTAAGAAATTACAAAACTTTTTAAAAAAGCGGTGATAATACGATTCATAATAATTTATTTTCTAAAATTTGCTAGTCTATTAACAAATGATCATCATCATTATCATTCCCTTTCCGCACCAAATGGTGCATAGGGTACTGCATTGGTACACCAATTGCAGCGTATCTTGATATTTTTTTTGTTACATGAGGGTAAGATGATCAGCCTTAGGTACCGGTCCAGGGACTATGAAATATTCTGGTGTGAAAACACTCTTTCAAATAAATATTTCATTTCAACCATATCGGGAATCGAACCCGAGACTTCTCGCATCCTCGCATGGTACATTACACCACGAGGCTGACAAATATTAACAAATAAAAAATGTATTTTAACTCTTAAAAGACTGTGGTAAATAATCCCTTTGCTCGCGGGGATGTAACATCCTGTTACCACTAGTAAAAGACGGAATATTCTAAATTCAGACGTTGGAAAAAAAAATATGGAGACATACTGTTTAATAATTCCTTTTCTATAATTCATGCAAATAAACTTATAATTTACCCTGTTATAGAAAAAAATCATTCCAGTTATACAAGTTTTACTTTCCAAATACAGTGTGAAAATGTTGATTTGAAGATTACAAAAAATACGAGTTCATTATTTTTTTTTTTTTTAAAGAAGAGAGATATATCAAGTCTTGTATCCTATGTCGGCTGGTGTGACATCTCAGCCTCACAAGTGTTAAAAACCACTGAACTTAGTCTTCATATTGAAACATTTTCATCGGTCATATTTTTGCAATGTTACTCGTATATAGAAAAAATGGAAATGTTTAATAATCGGTAACATTTTGATGAAATTCAGTAGATCGATAGATTACAGCACAGTACACTCAGGATTGAGAAAAATATAATCAAATTTTTGTGTTCTAACCGAGAATCGAACCCGGAACCTACCGTGCGTGAGTCATGTGTCTTTACCACTACACTACGGAGGCCGCCGGGATATTCAATATATTATATCTGAAAAATTGACTGAGTGACTGATTATTAATTTTTTATTTATTTTTTATTCATGTTTTTATATTTAACACAAATATTTCAATTTTGGGGGCCATAAATAATTCACTATTAGAAAATGGGAACCAAGTTGTGGTAGAGCGTTAAGTCAAGCTTTTTTTTATCCTGTGGAGATACAAAACATCAGATGCAGCATAATTTTTTTTGTTTGTCTGTTAATTTAATTTCCCCAATGGGTAAAATTTCACAGTGCCCGAGATCCTAATTAATCAACTAAGGCCCGAAGGGCCCAATTCCCTAGCACGTTACAGTCGGCGATAGCCTTAAGTTAGTTTATGGAAACTAATTCTTTCACTATCTTTATTAAATATGATACATTTGCACCTACATTTAGATTAAACTTCTAAATACTACAATAAACATGGCATTCCTTAAAATCTTTCATATTATTTACTGTCATACTTTTAGACATCTAATATATTTTCATTTCTTTATACAATTAAATTATATATATAACACATTTATTTAATTGATTTGTTGGTTAGAAGCAATAGTTATTTAGCAATAGACCCCCCAATGTACAATTTATATTCTATACAAAAAGTAAAAAAATAAAAAAAAATAATGTAAATTGTTATTCTCAAATATTAAAGAAGACAACTTTAATATTAAATATAATTAAGGTAATGACTGCATAGTATGCTTTTCAATATTTTAAAAATTACAATAAGAAACACTTACTTCCCTAAATTCCGCTTCATGATTGAAATTTTAGACCAAAAGAACACCAAGCTGATGGCTGACAGTGGGTACTTGTTTAGAAACTTCTTTCAACTTGCTATTATAGGCGTACGCTCTCTATGAATCATCAAGCCCAGCGCCCAGCGATAAGAGTGAAGTTCGCGCGTATCTGCTTCACGTGTCAAATGAATGCTATGGCGATGGCTGTGCCGAAAGAATTAAGTATCGAAGAAATTCGTAATTTTATTGTTGCCCGCGGTGGAAAAGTCACAAATCACGATTTAGTGAAACACTTCAAACCATTCTTAACGAATGCGGAAACTAGAGGTAAGCCTAAGTCGGTCATTTATGTTATTTTAACAAAGTTCAACAGGTGTCGTTTGTTTTTGGCCTGTAAACAATCATCTTTTAAGTGTTTTAATCATAAAGTTTGTTTACAGATGAAGCCAGAGAGACTTTTAAAAAGTACGTTAATATACTGGGAAGTATTAAAAATGAGAACGGAGAGAAATACATTGTTCTAAAGAAAAAGAAAACGATTTCATCGGATTACAATACTTCATTCGATTCTGTCAGTGAAGACCAAAGCCCTTCTAAAACTTCTCAATCTTATAATCCAGCATTTGAGTCCCCAGCTATAGAGACACCTACTCCAAAAGAACCACCTCCATACAGGCCTCCGCCTGTCATAATTCCTTCATTCAGCGCTGATAACCTCAAACATTTACAAACGTCAAACGGATTGAGCTCTGATGTCACTCCACCGATGAAATATTCAGAATCCGATAATTTTGTGCAGCTCCGTCGTGAAATAATGCAAGATGAACCACCAGCTTTACCTGCAAGAAGAAAAAGTAGCGTGGAAAAGCAAGATAATGTATTTACCGAGACTGTTTCTAAGTTTAATGCTAACAAACAGGAGTCTCTGCCTGAAAACAAATCTAAACATAAGAAATCAACATCTCCATCGGATAAAGTGTATGTATCTCAAGATTCTGCGTCCGATACTAATTCTATTTCATCGAGCACTGGCGCTATCAAGAAACAAAGGCGAATCCAGGAAAGTATGGCTGAAAACTTCAACACGAGCGGGGAAATAGATCAGGAGGGAAAAGAGAATAGAATTTCTACGCGTTCCGACAGTTCTCGTTCATTGAATTCCGATAGTGATCAGCAGGTGTCCGTCAAGGAACGAATGCAGAAGTTCAACAAAATCAGCACCGAAGGAGACTTTGTGCGGCGCCAACCACTGTCTAAGAGGAAGATTGATCGGGTAAGCCTTTTTATCAAATTATTCACCACATCTGTCTTGACAATCCAACAGTTTTTTCAAACTTAATGAATATAATGAATTTTAGAATACCAACCTAAAAAAAGTAAATTAAAACTAAAATTACATTACTTTACTGTATTATGGGTCACTGTATTTTTATTTAACACTTTATATATAGATCTAAAGAATATCTATCTTCTACCTAAAGAATTACAAAACATTAAATCACTGATACCGTTTAAAGTAGGTTTGAGGTCTTGGATTAGCATGGAAGGAATAGATAGACACCTTCTTTAAAAAATATATATTAAAATTTATAATGAAATACTGCAAATAAATCCTGTCTTTTGTTCTATCAGTATATGTTGATCTTGTTTGTTTTTTTTTCTTTCTTCATGGTTATGTCATACCATATTTATATGCTATAAACTTTTAAATCATTGAAAAAGGAATGGCCCACGCTCAGACTCTGAAGTCTTTGTGCGCATTTTTTCTAAATTATGTTGTAGCTTAATTTTAAGGTGTATTTTTGTAATTAAAATTCTATGTAAATATATGAATGGAAAAATAAACAAAAAAAATATACGCATAAGAGTAGAAATATTGTCTTAAGACAAATATCTTCCTCCCTACCAAAACGGTTCAGTTTGAGAAAATTACACATTAAGGACATATTCTTGGCAATTATGCAGAATCTTTATAATTATCTTATATTCAATCTTATTTTTACTTTCATTAATCATCTATCACTTTATCCTAAACTGATGTTTTTAAGATTGGTCAATTGCTTCTCTGAATACTAGTGAACTTGTCTTTTAGATACTTATGATCTTCTTGCACGTTAAATTAATTTTTGAATTTTTAACAACAAACTGGTTCACAACTAAATCGTGTTTTCAAGTTTCAACAACATACTTACATAATGTTCTTTGACCGTTATATGAAAATTGGAAGTTAAAAACCGAATCATAAATTATTTGTAATAATTTAAACTTGATTTTAAGTTTCTATACATTCAGTCTAAGTTACATATAAGTGCATTATTTCAATTTCAATTCTGAACGCCTTTTAAAAGCTTTAGCGGTCCTCTTATTATTTCTAAATCATATTTTTAATAAACTCGTGCTTAGAACCCAAAATTTAGACAAATATCATCATCATCGTTTCCCTTTCTTCAACCGCAGCGTATCTCGATAATTTATTTTTACATAAAAGGTAAGATGATCAACATTACCCTTCACGCGCTAGTCCAAAGGACTATGAAATATTTTGACGTAAATAAATATTTAGTGTCAACCATATTGGAAATCGTACCCGTGACCACATGTATGGTAGGCATACGCGCTGACCATTAGACCATGTGGCGGATAAGTATAGTTTTCAGATAATTATTTAAATATTTACTGTACATAGTTGGTTATCCAGATATAAATCCTGGTTGAGCAGGTGTAAATATATGATTAAATCGTTTTTATGATTTTATCCAATATTATAAATTCGGACTGCACTTACATTGTATGTGTCAAATATTTTGTCAATTAAGCCATCATCCTTAATCATGTAACACAAACTTATTATGTGTTGTATTACATGGTTTGTATTTTCATTAAAGTAAATAATTTATTGTTAGCCTGAAGGTATATTTTATTTTAAATTAAAATGAACAACGCCCTTGAAGTGATTCTTTACACAAACATAATTAGTGCCCTCTGTGGTATCATCATTGTACCTATATTATCTTTTTTTATTATTTATTTTCTTATCTCAATAATTAATGACATCAGTCACATACTATATAGACAACTGGATACCAAGGCTGTACCTTTGTTTATTTTAATACATTTTTCAAGATAATTACTTCATTTATGGTGAATCCAGATAATTAGTAGAATTCCATATTAAAATTTGGTAAGGTATCCAAAATAGAATACTTTTATTGGATTTAATTATAATTTTATTTTTTATATATACAAGAGTGTATAAAGTGATGTGTTTCGTCTTGTTAAGACATTATCAAACTAACTTAAATATTTACAAAGTTTCCTTATATTATAATCGGCGGCATCAACTGGCAAATTTTTGCGTATGCATTTAATCTGTCTCAGCTGGTTTAGCTCAGCCCCTTTAATAAAGGTTTAGTGGGTTATTCCGTTAAATTTAAAGTAAAAAAATAGAATATTTTTTTTTATTTTTAAGTAAAGCTATTTTCCAAAAAAAATAATTAGGATATTTTTAATGATACATCATAAAAATTGCTCGTCTGAAGTTTCGCGGTTTGGCCCTGAAAAACTATTTTTCACTAAAAAATCATCACTGATTAAATAAACTTAATATTCAGTATTGCCACCCTGGATTTGTGATGCCACTATCTGATGTCGGTCATCATCAGTTACTGGTTGATGGTTATGACTTTATCGGTTATTTTCGGCTTTTCATAATAGGTGGATTTCCCTGCCAAGGAAAATCGCCCATGTTTTTATCATCTAAGAATAAAGCAACACTTCTGTCTTTGTAGCGTGATGCCATTTCATCATCAGCGGGTTGCAAGAGTGGTTACTCTTGCATTCGAATTTACACTATTCGTTTTTGCTAGTCTTGCTTCATGGTCGATACCACGATGTAGAGGCTTCTTGTACTCTTGGCTGAGGTCATAAACTGTTCCATTTGACTTAGTGATTAACCCTCCTTGCATTGCAGTGCGAATAATACTGCTCTTCTGGGTGTCATCAGACAAATAAGATATTGTCCACCAATATTTGTAGACATGCCTCATCCGAGAAGCAGACCTGTAAAGAAATACCATAACTATAAAACAGTATTCCGGATTCCATCAATTTTATTCGTTCTTTTCACTTCGTTCTTTTAACTTGATACCAGTCTGCAACTTTCAGATCCCGGTGGTCTCTGGCCCATTGAAGACGATTTTTCTTAATGGCATAGTCTAACGTAAGTTGAACGACGGCAGCCTATAAGATTATTTTCTATCATAGATTTCTGACTGTTCTTTGGGATTATCATTTCCTTCCTCGTTTATCAAAGTAGTCCATTTAACGATTTTTAAGATAGATGTTCCTGATTTTATGATCAAATAAGGAATTGGGATGTTTTTTCTGGAACTTTTTCGAGACGATCGCTCTTAGAGGCAGATTTTAAATTATTTTTATAGTAATCCTGTAGTTCACTGTCTTCAAACACTTATTTTAGCATACGTGCTACTATCTGGCTATATGTGAATCAGAACCTTTAAAAAAAATTATATTTCAACTCTCAAATGAATATCACTTAAAAGAAATTTAAAATATAGAAGCAGTTTTAAATTTGTTGTGACAGGAGGAAAAACTCTTTTTAGAATAGATAATGGAAGTCTAGGCATTTACAGGGCTTATGACCTGTCATTAGCTGGCTTCAGTGGCCACTTTACACACTGTAACATTCACCATTCTGCCTATGTATAAACATCCACATTTCTTCAACTCTTCCTCCTGTTGACTTTAGTGGAGTAAAAGAGCTGAAATCTAAATCATGTGGGTGAGTTTCATCCGGCTGAACCAATTCACCTAACAAATGAAGATCTAAATGACTTCTTAGGGAGGAAATTCAGCCTGTCGGTAAACATTTGGACATACTAAAAATATTGTTGAATTAACTAACTGCTAAAAGAAGTATAAAAATTGGAAAATTGTTTCCAGGCGTTGCCTAGTTTTTCTCAGTTTGATGCATTTAGATTTGTGGCGCTCTAGACGGAGGGGTGCGGTATGTTGAATTTTCTTTAAGTAATAGAACTGTATTTTTTTATGCAGGTCAGATTTTTACGAAATATACCACCTACTGGGAAATCTGCAATCATAATATTCAAAAGTGTAATCAGTTAATTCTTGAATTTTTATAAAAAGTTATATATGAAACAATTTTTTTGCCTTCGAAATATTTTATCGAAATAAACAGGTATCTTAACTTTTGAGAAGATAACGAGTCTTTTTTTTTATTCAATCGGCATTCACTTTACAACCCTCCATGATATATTATTTTGAAACGAAATATTTTGTTCTAAAAATTTATATTTCAAGTTTTATTTTTATTTTTTATTTTATTTTATTTTTGCACCACAACAGGCCAGGAGGCCCAATTACAGTGGTGAATTACATCACAGAACACCCAGGCTTGAGAAAAATCACATTTAATTTTTGTGTTCTCACCGGGAATCGAACCCGGAACCTTCCGTCTCTGAGTCAAGCGTCTTGACCACTACACCACGGAGGCCGCCGATGTACCTTGTGATGTGCCTTTTGTAGCACCCGTTGATGGAAGAAGTTCTCTCGCGAAACTACCGTCGTGTCCTTAAAATGGAATAAAAAATAGTAACAATGAAAACAATATTTTTCATTTCTTATATACTAATCTTTACTAATCGTTATATATTACTAATCTTTATATATTACTAATCTTTACATATTACTCATCTTTATATATTACATATATATTAATCTTTTATTATGTATTTTAATCTCCCTCTATTGGATTGATGTATATTTTCTCTTATTTTTAACTTTATAATCAATGTTAACTTTTTTAAATGGGGGAGAAATCTTACGTCGCATAATAGTTTCACCACTTATTTCCCCGATACATTTAGCCGCGTGGCGCCACGCACCCCTGTTCACAAGTCACCGATATATTTAAATTGCTAATTCGCGACTAACCCGTCACGCTCCCACCCTGATGTGCTGACATTAGGCCTGGTGAGGAGACTGGAGACGTTGTCACTCCTCTACTGTTTTTGCCCAACTTCTTGCTGAATCTGCCGCTGTAAATTTTCACTGCTTTGCTACATTTGCGTAACGAATCGAGTTTACTAAAACTCCCCTTAATTATACATATTTATTTGTTTATTTTATTTTTTTAGAATATAGAACATTAAAAAATAATTCATGATTTTGATAAAATTATAAATAAAGTTATCAATAAAACTTCTTGGTTTAGTTTTCCTTTTTATTATTTATTTTATGATATTTCATTCTTACTCCTTTATTCTTCATAAATATAATAATGACTATAAAAAATACTCCGTCTTTCATTTATCAATTCGGGGCTCTATGTACTATCCGGTGCAGATAGAGGTAGGAGAAAAATACTGAAAAAGAATAGGTAACCTGAAGTAACATCGTGTCTCTTCTTCCTGTGATTCTGCACATGGCGACAAGTTTATATCGTGTATCGTTTGATATCGCGAGATATATTAATATAATATTATCACCGGCAACTCCACTCTGTGCTCCCTTTAGCCAGAGACGACGGGTTGTTAGGAGCAATATTGCTCGTTGTAGGCGTGACACAGTCGGTGGAAACCATCCACTTTCTTAGGGCTGTCGTGTCCGTTGCCATTTCGTCAAATCCTCATCTTACGCGCATTGGCACCTTATTATTTTTGGAAATTATTACATAAACCGCTTTGTAAAATGAAAATCATAAGAAAACATAATTGGGCTTTGGTGTATTCAATTTCGCAAAATTAAGCATTAAAAATTTCCAGACATATTCATTACTTACCCACTTCTTTTGCCCTTTTTCTTAACTTGTTGCGACAAAAAACTGCATGGTGTCTTCAGAAAATGCGTTTTAGTGGCTATATTGGTACCTAACGTAGTGTTGAATTTTAATTACAATTTTACACATGATTAAAGTAGGAACGAATACGGTTCCTTGAAAGACGCCATTGGTAAAACACCTTAAAATGTTCTGATGCCTATATAGCTCAAGTTCTCTTTCTCAGATAGCATTTAAATCACTCTAATGCGTTATACCACTTTTTCCATTCTCTTAAAAATTATTTTATGCGATTTCATGTCAAAAACCTTAGTTATAAAAACACTAATGTTTTGAGTATGTCCAAATGTTTGGAGACAGGTCATTTGGTTATATTCAAAATATTGTTGGTTAAACTAACTTGTACAGGAAGTATACAAACTGAAAAATGGTTTTAAGACGTTGCCTAGTAGGTGAATTGGTTCAGTCGAATGAATATCTCCCACAGGATAAAGGTTTAGCTCTTTTACTTCACAAAAGTCAATGGATGGAAGAGCTGAGGCAATGTGGATGTTTAAACGTTGGCAGAATGCTAAATGTTACACATTGTGTAAAGTGGCTAGTTATACCTGCCAATGACAGGTGATAAGCCCTGTAAATGCCTAGATTTCCATAATCCCTTCTCTCAAAAATGATTTCGCTCTCTGTTGTAACAAACTTAGATAACACTTTTTTTTCATACAATGCAGTAATTTCCTACGTCATTAAATTTTGTTTATTTTTCACATTTATAACATAGGTTTCTGTTTAATAAACATCTATAGGACATTATAGGATTTTCTCGAACACTAGCAAACGTGATACGCAGAATTTATATTTTACATTAAAAAATATTGCTTATAATTTTGGATTTTGACTAAGTACTTTACTTCCAAAACAATAAATGTATTTCGATTGAATAGAAAAATGAAGGAATGCGATTCGTCACCTTTTCATTTCTTGATAAAGAATCACTTAAAAATCAGTTTTGTAGAATCTGACTCTCAAGTGGGAATTGAAAATAGCTCTTGTGTCATCTACATTTCCTCTTAATATCCTTGCTAGCATCCCCTAATGCGCATATTGAGATCTTCCCGATACCTTCTTGCTTCCACCCTTTCCCGAATGTTGCCGAATGAAATTGCCAAGTTTGTTTGCAACCCTCTATCTTGATATATGTGTATAATGTATATATATATATATATAAATGCATATATATACAGGCTTTAACAGTCTGTCACCCTTTCTCTAACCCTTGAGATCTTATCCAAGGTGTTCAAGAGTATATACGCGATATTTGCATTCGGAAATTCGAAATATCTCGGCATCTTTGCCATTGTGATCTTGATTGTAAGATTGTTATTGTTGAACCATAAAAACTGATACTCATAATAGTGCAAATCGTTCTAATTTGGAAATTTGAAAGATCTCTCCCTTATATTCGCTTAGTAGTGCTTGGGTATTAGTATACTGCCCTAATAAGGCTAAAAGTCGTATCTGCTAAACTGGAAATTTTACAGGACGTCACCGTTTTATGCTTTGCCAACCTGTTTTTTTTTTTAATTTACAAAAGAATATCTCATATTTGAAAATCAGAAATGACGTATTGGCTTAGTAAATATTAGATGTGAGGCTATCGAATATCTATTACGACAAACAAAAAAAAACATACATTTTTTTCAGATTTGACTTTTAGGCTTAGCAGGACAGTATACGTACCAATTACGGCATATCTCGATCATTTACCATATGAAAAGAAAAAAAAAGATCAGTCTTATGCTGCTGATATGTTCACGACTAAGAAGTATTGTATTGGAAAACATATATTTTTAAATAAATATTTCGTGTCAATCATTTAAAAAGTCTTATGCTTGTTGACCAAATATTGCAATTATTATTAATATTTCAATGTTTTATTTTGTCTTAAGATTTCTACGTAGGTATTAATTGGGTTATTATTTATTTTGCTCAAGCGAGTCAAGCTTTTAATGTATTCTATGTATGTATTTTGCCATAATTAGTACTGTGCCTCACAAACAAACTAATTAACTATGCGTTCCTCCTCTCGAAGTATCTATTATCTGGCGTACGATGTGTTGCACACAGACAGCCGTTGCAGCTTTATTCGTGCTGAGAAGGCTCTTGTCTTCACCCCACTGTTCCTACCCTTTGACTAAAGCAGCCACTAATTTACACTCCCCATATTACTGCGTCACATTTGAATATTCACGCGATTCCCATGCGATTCTCTCCTAATACTCCGACGTTTTGTCTGGAATATTTTAGAACGTTTGTCGAATATTGCCTTGGAAAGCGCTAAATTTCTTGCACATCGACTTCAGATCCAAAGCCTTCAATAAAAATAATAACAAATCCTTTTACAAATGCTACGTTAACTTTTATAGCTTTAATGTTATTTCCGAATTCAACTTCTGTCAGAATCTAAAAATTTGTATTAAACTAATCAGTGAGTTTACATTAAATGTTACTAAATAGTTGTATAAAACCATTTACAGACTTTTCTATGTCTACCGGTATGGAGGCGTACTCGTCTCTTCGCCAGGACACTGATTTTCACAAATTAACTAGATAATTTAGATTTTTCAGCCATCAATGAAGATAATAAGGACCACAATTTGTGTAATCAAATTGATAACACCTGACCAACGAATTCCTAAAAAGAGCTTTTGCCAGTTCAGCAATGAAATATATACACATTTAAAAAACTTTAATGCTTTTAAAATCAAATGACTTGTCAATTTAAATATTTTTACCATACCTTTTTTAAAGATTTATTATTGACTATTTCAAATCCCCTATTTCATTCTGAGCAATCGATTTGATGACAGTTATCAATGATGGTTTCTTAATTAATCGTACCTATCTTTAATAGATGTGCACAGTCAAAATAGTACATTAAATGTACCCAGGTATTTATTTATTGTGGTTTACGTTGTCATCATAAATTCTTGCATTTCGATTGCATATTTAAATGATCATTTGCTATCTCATTTTAATTAATGGATTCCTTTAATCAGGTTGAAGTATGTTGTTGTTACCAGGCCTTATTTTTACAATCATTTAAATTTGTGTATAGATAATTCAACTTTTATTATTTAATATGTTAACCACGATTCGGTAATCGTGACGTCTTTCAACACCGAAGCGGCACGCGACCAGAAGAAAACGAAGCATATATATGTGGTGGGTGAATTGTATCGTAGCTGTCGCGTCGTGGCAATAAAGGTATAACTAATTATATTATTAATATCGACGATTTGATTAAAATACGATTATCACTGACCATTGTATTCGTTTATCGTCTTTACGATACAATTCTTCGTATTTTCGTGATCAGTCGTTTAACCCTTTTCTTAGCAGAACAAAAAACATTTTTTTTACGCATTTGATGACTGAAAATGCTTCAGAATACCAAACTTTTTTTTCTTTTACCTTTTTTTTAAAATTGTGAAAGCGAAAAAGAATTAAAAATATTGTAGAACAGTTTTAACTAAATGGCGTTTTACTCGTGTTTTAGTTTATGAGAAAAAATAAGATCATAATATATGTATCCTTTAGGATACATTACCAAGAGAGGAGTAAAGTAAAAAAAAAAAAAATCGCATGATCCAACATGATTTTAGTATGTTTTTATAAAAATTATAAAAACTTAAATATCTACATCTCAATCACGTATTATTATTATTATTATTATGGATAACTTTTATAGCGCCATTTTCGTAATGTAATACCTCAAGGGCGCTTTACAAAGTGATTATATGAAGATACTAGCGGACCCGACAGACGTTGTCCTGCCCGAACGTTGGCTTGCTTGCTATTTATTACCTTGGAAAAAGACTTTTCATTGATAAGTAGGTACCTCGGTACTTATTTATGATTAAATTCCAAACCTAAAAATTGTTAATATTCAAATGTTGAATTGAAGTAGGTACATTGGTACTTGTTTATGGTTGAATTCCAATACATAAATTTTTTTTTTTTTCAAAAATGACATTATTTTTGCAAACGTCAAACTCCGGTCTTCTCACCAACAGAGGGGTGCACTTATGTACGAATACGATTTTAAAAATTGTATTGAATTTAATATTATTTTAGAAGTACCAAAAATCCAATAAAAAGAAATATATGGGTAGAAATTATAAGGAATTGTAAACATTCAAAAACAAACTTTTTTCATACACAAAAAAACAATATCTTTCCATTTTTTTGCAAATGCATTCTCCTCGAATGCAACCCTGGTAGATCGATGAATAAAACATATATGCTCCTAACTTCTTTTTTACACATTAGTTTGAAGATTTTGATATCTACGAACACGCACGACACAAAGATCTATATTTCTCTGAAAACCGCACATAAATCGGTTAAGCCGTTTAGGAGGAGTTCGGTGACGTCGCACGTACAGAGGAATTACATATATAAAGATAAATATTATTTTAACTTTTTAATTTAAGGAAAATATTGTACTTTGTCACCACTTGCTAAGGATATATTAATTTGTTACTTTTTACTAGAATTCTTAATCAAAATATTTTAAAGTCTTTTTACTGTTTATAGTATGCACGTTCTACGTGTGTATGTATTGCTTTAAATAACTTTAAAATATATATATATTTTCTAAAATAATATCATAAAACTAGCATAAATCACTATTTTTTGTTCCTGCAAAGCCAAAGCCTTTCTGCGGGGGTGTCAGCATTAAGTTCTTCTATCAAAAAATTAGATCAATGAATTAATGAATATTAACAATGTTTTGAGTATGTCCAAATGCTTGCAGACTGGCTGGATTTCCTCACAAGGGAGTTATTCATATTTATATTTGACGCTCTGTAAATGCCTAGACTTCCATATTCCCTTCTCAAAAATGTTTTTCCTCTCTGTTGCAACAAATTTAAATAATGAATATTATACTCTTATATATTATTTTTAAATCATCGATTTAAATTGTAGAATGACTATGAAATTGTCGCTCTACTCACGCCCCCCCCCCCCCTCTCTCCCCTTTTTTGTTACTTATTACGGAAAATTTATATAGCGCCATTTCTGTGAATATCACCTTTGGGCGCTGGATGTAGGAAAAAATATTTTTTGATTAGTACCTAATCAAAAATATTGCACCATGCCAAGTGTTTCAACCTAATCGCTTAAAAATATCTAGGGCATTCTTATTTTTAATCCCAAAATGAGTTATGTAACTTGTAAAAGTAATTCTCTATGGTATTGGCGATTTCATAAAATAATTCATAAAAAAAATTAAAAACTACGCCTGTGTTTTGGGTACATATCCCTAGGACGAATAATATATTAATTTGACGTCATTGTAAGACAATCGACAAAATAATACAATGTAAACGCTTTCTGATAATGGTTTTCGTGAGTCGCGACCGTCACAACCGCGCCTCACGATTATGGGCGGCTACCTTCTCTTTAAGCTCGCTCTCTGCGTCGCGACGCCCGGCCCTCGACACTCGACCGACGTCGCGGCGGTTGACGGGCACGTGACTTGCCACAATATCCAACGTCAACCATTATTATTTGTCACCTAACATTATTTACGACGGAACTAAAGGACGATGGTGCATTTTATTGCATTCTTATTGCGTGGGAATACAATTTCCTTACTGCAAATTCACCAATAATTCATATACGCACAATTTTTTGTCGCGAATAAAATAAAATAATCAACTTGTTTTTTTTTCATTTTTATAGCGCATTTTCAGAATCGTAACAATCAAATGTAAAGGTAAAATATTAATTTGAATAATTAATTGACTTAAATGGGCACCAATACTTAAAATTAATTTTCACGATTATTTTACAACATAAATTAACGATTAAAATCGTACCCTGCATTGATTAAATGCGTTCCTTTAAGAACTATTTATCTTTAAATTGAAACGATGGACATGTTATTAAATTCAGTTGTGTCGTGTATACCCAGTAGAGTAATAATAATATGATCGCTTTAGCGCCCGAGATCATGTGCAAGATTTTACCATAAGTAATGTTTATAAAATCTGCCTAGTAATATGACGTTTTTACTATACTACAGCTCACTTAGGGTCCTAGTTTTGCCCACGAAACTTTTCTCCTATCTTTTCTTTTTTTAATATTTTTTATTTGAAATTTTATTTATAAACCCTTCATCATCATCATTCCCTTTCCATACCTAATGGTGCATAGGGCACTGCGTTTGTACACCAATTGCAGCGTATCTTGATCATTTTTGTTTCATGAAGGTAAGATGATCAGTCTTACGCTTCAAGTACCAGTCCAGGGACTATGAAATGTTCCAGAGTGAAAACACCCTTTTCAATACATATTGCATATCAACCATGTCGGGAAACGAACCCAAGACCGTAGGTAAGCTTGTGTTTGTCCATTTGGTCAACATATTTAGAAATTCGTTTTCTGTCATTGTTGGTTAATCCATTAGTTTTATGGAATAGTTCAATGTCGTCTGCATACATAATATTTTTTCCTTTAAAATTGTAGAGTTATAAGTCATTAATATATAAAATCTATAACAGTCGACCCAAAATAGATCCTTGTGGTACTCCAAAATTTGCTGTTTGTATTTTTTATTTTTTTTAATTTACAATGGTATCCTGCTTCCGATTTGTTGAGTATAATTTTAATAATGAAATCTTACCCCAATATCATTCAATTTTTTCATCATGGTCTCAATATGTACCGTATCGAAGGCTGTTTAAAAATCCATGATCACGTTTGTTTGTACGTAATTTATTGAATTTACTAGGGTGGTTCCGGTTCCTTTTTTTTCTGTCTTGAAAACCATGTTGACCTTAGCATACTATGTTAAGATTTTTTATATGACCCATTAATCGTTTATGTATACATTTTTCGAAGATTTTATTAAATATACTTAAATTTGCCATAGGTCTATAGTTACTAGGTTCCCTTCGGTCTCCACCTTTATATGCATGAGTTGTTCTTGCTGTTTTGAATTCTTCCGGATAGATTCCCAACTTTACATGCTTGTTAATTAATTTTGATAAGATCAGACTTAATATACCTCTGAGATTTTTTATTAGTGTAGGTTTGATTTTATCGTATCCTGGTAATGCATTTTTAAAATTATTTTACATACTTTTTTTTTTGTTGGTCTAAGAAAAAAGGTACCATTTATTTTACTTCTTAGTTTTTCTGATATGTTTAGACATGGTCCATTTAATTTACTGGCAAGGATTTCCCCTACGTTGGTATAATATTCATTGTTGATATTTGATATTTCTTTTACATCACTTGTTAAGATCCCATCTTTTAGTTTTATTTATTTTATATTAACTGACTTTAATTTTGTTACTGATTTGATATTTTTTATTATTTTCCAAACTCTATTGCTGCTGCTATCTGCTGATTTTATATAATTTTCGTTATACTGTTTTTTTGATTTTCTGATTTCATTTTTTAAATCTTTTTGAATATTTTTTAGTTCGGTTACAAGTTGATTGTTCTTTCTTTCTTTAATTATTTGTTAATATACTTGATTCTTATTATTTTTACTTTTTTAAATAGGTTTTATTTAGCCAACCCTCTTTTATTGGCGTTGTGAAATTTCTCAACTTCCCCTGTCTCCGGCTGTCTCTCTTCAGTTCCTAGTCCGATATTCTTGTCCACGCAACCCAACCACCTTAACTCAAAGTCTGTTCATTATTACAAGAATTTCCAAATAAACAAACCGGCCATATCATCGTAATCTAAACGGCACCGTAAAGTTATAGTGGATTGACATTTATTAGATTCGTTAGTACCTATTTAAATTTTAAAATATTTTTTTTTTTCTTTTATAAAACTCCAATGAGTTCAATAAAAAAGCCCCCGTTAATGTATTATAAAAATAAAAAAGAAACATTAGCGTTCATAAAATTTACTCAAATGTTTCAATTTTGGTGACCATTTTCAACGAGTTGTAAATTACTCACTAGTTAGAAAATGAAAATTAAGTTGAGGTAGAGTGGGGTTCGAACTTCGGACCTTTGATCCGTGAGTCCGCAACACTAGCCACGGGGCCACAACCCGATAAAATAATATAGTAAAACCTAGCGAAAGAGATTTTAATAATATTTTTTTCAAAATCATTATTTAAATTTAACGAGTTCTCTCAGGTAAAAATCCTGCAAAGGGAAATAGACTGGAGATTAGTCAGTCTCAAATTATACTGGTTGTTGCGTTTGCCGGGCATTAAATAAGTAAATAATTGTAAAACAATAAATACTGATCCGCCGCTTTGTATTTCATCATGCCGTGTAGATTTTAGCCGTGGTGTGAAATGTGCAATCATGCGATATCACGCAGTGGGCTCGTGTTTTGCACGTGCACAGCGGTCCAGTCTACGTGAATGTACGGTAGGTCTCCTGACACTCGCACCCGTGGCCAATGGCAATAAAGGAGCTTTTTAGGTGGTCATCGCTATCTATCTCTGCGACATGACCAGCCCAGCGAAAACGTTCAAGATTTGTGTGTTGTAAGGTTGTAGCGTAGTTCTGTAATGTTCAGTAACATCCCACTATATTATTTTTCTACCTGCTTTTAGTTGTGTTGTGTTGTTTAATTGTGTTTATGAGGATAGTAATATTTTATACCTTAGAGGCGTTAGGAAACATG
Source organism: Micrasema longulum (assembly GCF_059751315.1). NCBI lineage: Eukaryota > Metazoa > Arthropoda > Insecta > Trichoptera > Brachycentridae > Micrasema > Micrasema longulum. Next base: position 9,704 of record NW_028277313.1, on the reverse strand, counting down.
TATTTCTTGTATTTTTCGTCGTTTTGTTTTTCTTTCGTTGCCAACATGCCTGTCACGTACCAACGTAACATTCACGGATATCAAAAAAGGCATTTATGTCATTAAAACAACTGAGGTACCTACATATGTATATTTTTACTGTCTACCCCATTCAATAGAGAGACGAGTCTAGGTACTGTACTCGTATGTGCATACGACTAACAGCAAAGCTTGTCAAATCGTTTGCGAACACGCCCATCTTGTGCGCTGTTTTGAAGAGGTGGTTTTTGTTTGTATTAACGCTTGTTCCTACTTACAGCGTTTCTCCTAAAACATGGCGAAATTCGGATGTAATTTAAGTCATTGACAGTCGTTGGAAAACATACGACGCTTAAGTAGATCAACTACGATTCTAGTTAAATTTTCTGTTTTAAGATACATAAATATAGTATCCGTCATTTTTATTTTTAATTACCTATTTCGATGTCGAAATCATGAGGTGTGTTTATATTGTTGGGTAATTTATATAGTGCCATTTTTGTTAAAATCACCTTAAGGGCGCTGTACAATTCCCAGCACGTCTCGCAGCTACAAAGCTCATGAACGGTAAGAAATCTAGCCCTATTTACACAAAATTATTTATTTTTAAAGTTGACAAAGACATTACGCGTATTTATGAGATTAAAAAAATGAAAATAATTATAAAAAGGAGTAAGATAACAGCACGTCTTGCAGCTACTAAGTGCTGTTTATAACATTATTTAATGAGACAACTCAGAGACAATGGAATTATTGGGTAGATAGATATCTCAGCATGGATAAAGGATTATTATGGATATCTGAATATCTTGTATTAGTTGGACATACTCAAGATATTTTAGCATGAATTGATCAAAATATCGACCTAACCATAGTTGACCCCGTGAAAATCGTGTCCTAAGAAATACACCTGCATTCAAATGTGCAACGTTTTGATATTCATGATTACTAAATTATATTAATCACTACTCGTTCTACTATCCTTTTCTATGCCAAATCATAATGACGGCACGGAATAGTAGTTTACATCAAAGAATTACTAAACTGTATTCACCGCTTTTCGTTCTACTGTCCTTTTTTGTGCCAAATCAAAATGACGGAATAGTAGTTTACGTCAAAGAAATACTAAATTATATTCACCACTATTCATTCCACTATTCTTTTTCTATGTCAAATCAAAATGACAGAATAGTAGTTTACGTCAAAGAAACACTCAATTATATTCACCACTTTTCATTCTACTATTCTTTTTCTATGCCAAATCAAAATGACAGAATAGTAGTTTACGTCAAAGAATCACTTGCAGCTTATTCCACGTAATTTTAAATTACCCCCTGAAGCCAATTGCATACACATATCTATAAAATCTGGAATTACTTTATTCGTTATTTATGTATAGACCTCTATGTTATGCAAACAAAACACTCTTTCTACCATCACATGAGCGTATAGTAGAAGAAATCAATATAAATATCTCCGCTTTATGATGTAGTCCTTTGCAGACATTGTTCAAAGCACGTTTGACTACCACGCATAGGTATTGGTTACAGAAAACATTATGTTTCTATGTTGAGGCGTTTTCTGCTAATTGAGAGATAGAAAGAACAGATCGTCAAAAATTTGCTCTCATACCCTTAAAATACTTCAATGTTTTATTTTGGTCCAAACATATTTCAGCGTGTTCGTGAATTCGTTTTTCGAGAAGCAGTACACATCGCTGTGGTCATTGTTATTTTTTTACTCTACTAACGTCACGTGTTGTGGGCCGCCCCTCCTCACATCGGTGAACCACTTGAATTTCGACAATGTTTTGGCTTTTTAATGCCGAAGCGAGGTGGACTCAGCCACCCCGTGGATTTGCTAGGGTGAGTCAGCCCTCATAGACAAAAGGGATATATGCAACGCCGCGTTTCAAAATTCCAAACATTTTATAAACGTCGTGTTTTACTAATGGAATCGCAATTCATTTTGCACTTCGCTAATATAAAAAAAAAGGATTATCTTTTTAAGTATCAAAAGCTAACTTTTGCAGTCTCCATTTGCGAAGGACGTGAACCATTCATCAATAAAATCTTAATTCGGGGACACGTCACTAAAGATATTATAATAAACTGGGTATTTTTAATTTTCACACACCGCACACTTAAGTTTATATGTATAACGTAACAGTGAAAATGGAACGACTGAACATGCGAAATGGGGAACGAGTGAATAATTTTAAATCTTAATAATATCCTTTAGGTAAATCTAAAGCAGCTTTGATTATATTATGTACGTTTAATATTTTTACCACGTTTGTTTTTAAAATAAGCGTTGGTAAAAATAAATAATATTATTTGTAAAAATGCTAGTGAGACAGTTTGTATGTGGTGTAGTCTGTGACTGTTTTGTCACACCGTTGATTTTACATTGTGAACCACGGAAAATGCCCATTGTACTTCGTGGTGTTTGCACATCGATGATGCGTCTTTTCATTTATTAAAATTAAATACAACATTTTACTGGTGTTCTGTGAATATTCTAAGTAATCAGATAAAGCATTACTAAATATATATCAAACTAGAACCGTTTCCATTAATGTGAGCGTTTTACTGATAAATAAATTGATCTTTTGAATAAACGATGAATTAATTAATGTTTTATTCCGTATTCGTGTGGTCATAATTAATTTCGTTGTACGTTCTTGTCCCGCGCTCTCGTAATAACATACTCCCCGATCTAGGGGAATCAACAATGAATGCACTTTTCACCGGAGGGTGCATGTGGCATGCAAAAATAATGGTCATACACTCTGTGCGCCCGACGCACTGTCTTTTGATTTATGACTTTTTACAATGTTTTTACTGTTCACATTTTGTATGCAATCCTAGTAATTATTTATCGTGGCGACTATTGCGATTATTTGCATTAAAACATTTATTTAGCGTTGAATTTGATGGCTCTGTTAAAACGCGTGCGTTTTATGGTAACGTAACTTTATTTTTTGGTTGTGAATTGATTTATTCTAATATATTTTTTGCTCCACTAATATAATCAAAAATACTGTTGTGAAAAGCAATTAATGGAAGGACAAAAGCATTGCTTACATTCTTAACCCCTTCCCGTTTTGCTCTCGGGATTCCAAGCGGGGCAAGTATTTAACAGTTTATGTATCAACTGCTTAAGATAAATTCAATCTCAATAGTCCCGTGAGCATTGCGATTTGCATTATTAGAGTTTTCCTCTTTGCCAATTGCATTATTCTCATATAATACGAAATTACCACGGTAATAAGAATTGTAGGAGGTGCGGAAACTAGAATACGAATAATAAATATTTTTCATGCACTCATAAGACAAACTTAACTCATCTCCTGTTTTAAGATATGGTATTTATTTAAAAAAATATTAAAGTACCTATTTATTTTTTTTAATTATTTAGAAAGCATTTGTACAGCGGTTCAGAAAAGAGTTTCCCATTTTGTTCTGGGATTCCCCCACTTTTTCAGCTGAAAATGCCTAAAATAAATTAACCCGAAAAACACCCACCGAACAGGGCCTGTATGTAAATACTCGCATTTAGCCAATTAGGTAGGTAGGCACATACCCTTGAGGTAGGGTGGCCAATATTTATCCATCTATATCTTTTGGAGTTGAAAATATGACCGCGGGGACTAATGAAGTGCTTGTTTATACCCCAATATTAATATTACCCCCGCACACACCGGTTGTATTCATTACGGACTCCGCCCCTGGCCTGGAAAACTGAACCCCAACCCTTAGCCGCAGTGGCGTATTACGCTACCCCTCGATTATTAACTGTATATCAATTGATTATATCATGTGAATGCGGCCTCGTTCGTTCAATCGGAAAGTGAGGGAATTAAACAGTTTATGTTTTAAAATTTTCTGCCGGAAAATATATTGAATAATATATTCTTTGAACTTCTGACTACATTTTTTGAGCTTCTAGTTATTTAATCATCCGAATCAATTTTTATTCCTTTTTCGTCAATCTCACCCCAGTTTTTTTTAGTTTTGCAGAAAAAGATGAAATATTTCAATAAAATGCAATTAAATACAAATTTATATATTAACGTTTTCTATTACGTCAAAGCAATAACAACTCTTATGTTTAATTTTATTTTATTTATTTATTCATACGTTGCACATATATTGCAAAAAAATAATAATAACGTATCCCTAACTCTACGAGGCCAAGAGCCCAGTGTTGAGTTGGGATACAATAGTGTCCTTTCTATTTTTGCTTCATCAATATTCCTAAAATTATTAAATATTTCGTGTTTTCAATGAGTGTCATATAAAAAAGAATTATTAATATAATTTTTACTTTTTTTCTCCCTGACTGTGCTTTTTATTATCTTTGTTCATTTAATTAAATAATATTTTTCGTAAGCGGTTCATAAATAGAATGTCATATTAGATATTCAATAAATAACTATTATAATGAAATAATCACTTTTTCATGTAGAAAAACAACTTTATATTCTGAATAATATAATTTTTTTATCTGATATTATTTTTTATTTCCTCATAGTCGTACCGAAAAAGTATACCATTCGTCCTAGCTCTTCGTGATCTAATTTGGTCCGGTGAACAAAATATTTTGAATTATTAATCTGATTTGAGTAATTAGTTTGTTCGTATGGGAATGGATCACTGTGATAGAATATGAAATAACTGGTGAAAGTAATGTGGAGATGACCAATTATAATATGTCTCTAAAAATGTAATAAGTAATACAATATATGTGTCAAAACATATTGTATAATATGATAGATGTAAACTCAATATGAATGTATAAATTATAATATGTAGATGTGTGTATGTGAATATATATAGTTCGAATAGGAATGGATCACTGTGATTGAATATGAAATAACTGGTGAGAGTAATGTGAAAAGGCCCAATAAAAATATATATTTAAAAATATCATAAATAATATATTATAAATATGTATAAACATATTGTGTAATATGATGTATGTAAACTCGATACGTATGTATAAATTATAATATGTGTGTGTGAATATATGTATATGTATATATATATATGTTTGTATGTGCATGTATGTGTATGAATGATTAACTCAACACGGATTTTCTAAAAAGTCAGGGCAAGTGCACAGGCATGGTTCGTTCCTTGTTGTCGCTATTAGCTGTGTCTGTTATTTTTTTTAAAAAAAATATGTAAAATTATTACATCTATAAAGTTTGCAATAATCATACTATTGCGTATGTGTACGCCATACCACACTACCTGCGTAATTTTTGGCCGGCTGTTATTATAACATCGGACCACTAGCCACTTGAGCAGGACTATGATTAACATTATGACATCATCATGTTTATTTTTTGTAAATTTATTGGTATAATTTTAAGTTGCTTGAAGTCCATACGCTTGGTAGCTGCCTACCTAAATGTTGAAAATGGGGTCTAGAATTTCAACCGTCCATGCGCTCAGTAGCTGTAAGATCTGTTACAATCTAACTCCTATATTAAAAAAAAGTTTCGGTTTCATTTTTTATTTATTTTAATATCTTTCAAACTCTAAGCATCATTGTGAAATTAACACATGAATGGGTGCTAGCTTTCCTAACGCCCGTGCGCTCTGTAGCTGCAAGACGTGCTGGGGTATTTATTTATTGTACAGCGCCCTTGGGGTGACATTCAGAAAAATGGCGCTTTTTAAATTATCCAACTATGATAATAGTAACGATCATTTTGGGTGAATCATCTGACAGCATCGTAGCCGTGACGTGCAGATTAACAATCTGGTAGTTTTTGAGTATGAGAAAAAATCTAATCATTATAATCACGCATAAACACGAACCCTGTCATTATTGAGTTTAGGAGACTAGCCGCCGTTATAGGGTTTGACTTTTTTCTTACTCTAGCCAATTATGCATACCTAAGCATTTGTATGTATTCGTTTAGTATAAATTTTGCTATCATGAGATGCCCTTCCTTGAAACAATTTACTGACTGAGGAATATTTAGTAGCTTAGAACTGTACCTAGATAATCGTTTACAGCTATACATACTTGTTTTTGATCGATGAAAATTCGTTAATATTTTGAGTAAAACATTTATATTAGTTTGTTAAATTTTTTAGTGGAAGCTTCTACTGTTTTTGCCCGAACTACTTTTACAAATTAACCCCCCTCTCCACTTACACATTATATTTATAGTTTATACTTCTTAAAATCCTTACGAGAGCGATGAAACCGGTTATTGTCCTAACAAACTAAGTAGATGAAAGTGTTATCCTTCCATTAATTAAAATATAATTTTTTAGTACGTCCAAATATTATGTTTCAGCTCTTTTACTTCACAAAATCAACTAATGAAAATATAGAAGAAATAAATATGGACGTTCAAATAAAGACACACTCGTAAATGTTACGCTGTGTAAAAGTGGGCACTTAAACCAACCAATATAAACCCTGCGAATTCTTAGACTTACATATATATTCCTCTCTCTAAAATATTCCACATCTGTGTTGAAATAATATATTATACATATATATATCATTAATATCTTATTGTTATTTTTTCCCGTGCAAAACCTTGTCACTTTCTGATTTAAAGCAAAGTTACAGTGCATAACGCCGTAGGTACAAAACAAATAATGTTTTCTCGAAATCATTTTAGTTGGTATCTAATAATAATTTTATTAAGGTATTCCATGTACAAGGATATTTACCACCAGTTCGAATAATATAATAATATGTTACGTTGTCGTTCAATAACTAAAAAAATATATGCACGTGAAAGTGGGTCGCATATTTTTACTTATCCTGGAAAGTAAATATTGGTATTCCAAACATGTCTTTTGTCTTAATTACCCGCTTATTACTTGGCACGCCACTGGGTTGGCGCGGATGAGGCTTGCGGGGTTCGTGCGAGAGATGAAATTTTATTACATCAGTAGAGAATTCTGCATACGCTTCGTGTTTTTCCACATTATTACAAGATGTGTTGTATACGGAATAGGCGCACCCGATTATAAAGGCGTAATCACAATGCTGATACGCGGAAGGCATCAACACCACTATAGGGGGGGGGCATTATTACTAGGATAATTGCGACGTGAACCTTAGTACGTGAACATAAACAGTACGCTTTGCAATAAAAAAATGTTATTCAAATTTTCCACTTGAGCCTCAAAGAATTGAACGGAAATTCAACATTTTTATACCGTAGTAGGTTTTTAAAAATATTTTTTCAAATAATTGCTTTGGTTGCGTCGTCCGCGATGTATCCTTAATATTGCCAAATACGGGCAATCGACAGATAATTTAGATTAGCGCCATTTGATAAAGATAGATATATAAGGCTGAATGGGAAAAAACATTTATAAGTATTCATTTTTCATCATCGCTTCGTCAAATGTGACCTATCAGATGTATATTTATTTATGTATTATATTTTATTAGGTAATTCCACAAAGGTGTATACTTAAAAAAACATGCAATTTGTAGATATTCGTCGATACAATTCCACTTGCATCTTCCACAATATCTTCTATTGCAAAATTTCGTGGATATTATTGTCATATAAGCGTGTTGGACAAATATTTATTATTCAAAATAAGTTGTACAAGTGTAGTTATAGAATATTGTCAATTAAATTCGGTTCGGGGTCTCCACTGGAGTGAGGCAAGGCTGCGTCCTTGTACCGTTCTTATTCATCATACTGATGAATTTTATCTTATGCAAATCAATACCACCTGATCCAGGCATAAAAGTGAACTCCTCTCTAAATTTGTGCGATTTGGAATATACAGACAAAAAAATTGTCTTGTCAGTTCTAAGCCTGATCAGACTCTATAATAATGAACAGAGAATCGAAAAAGTTGACATCATACTCGGGAGTTCACATAACTGAGGATAGAAGCATGCACAAAGAGTTCGCGACCCGCCTAGGAATTGCTGGAGCAACTTTTAACATGATGCGTGTTGTCTAGAACTCTAATCTATACTCGGTCAAAACGAAATTTCGATTATTCAACTCTTGTATAATGCCGTAATGATAGTCATCGACGGCCTTCGAAGACGGCGGGAGCCCGCAGGACAAAATTTTATGACATAAAAAAAAGTTGAAAATTTGACAGTGTATAAATATTTATTTTACTTATCATAAATTAATTCCAAATTGGTCAATTAAATTGTAAAAATCCCTGTTCTTCTCCGCTCTATTTCCTTATCCTTCCTGCAGTGATCTTTTATATGAGAATAATATTTTCTCCTTAGTTCAGTTCATGGAAAAAAATCGTATTACTGACGCGAATATTTTTTTGGTGTTTTTTTTTTTAAATTTACACTTCTAAAACGTCGAAAGGGTTCGTGAAAATTGAATGGTTACATGTTATATACACTTTTATACACGGATAAGGGTTTAGTCGATTCCTCTTGAACTCTCTTTATTCCTCATAATCCATCTCTGTAGCGCTTGTGTTCAGCTTCTAGGGTTCTCATCTTGATATGGATCACCAAAGGAAACAATGAAGGATGTTTTTGGATCCATAATGGCCACCTAAGCGGTACTAAAAGCCCTCTTAACGGTAATTATACAAGGGCACTTGTAACTGCCTCCCTCCAATTTGAAAGGAGACTCAAAAGTAATGTAACAAAGCCGCCATTGTTATTTTCCGAAAGGAAAAACATCTCGTCCCCATTTTTACTTGGTACAAGCACGTGACTCCTTTTAATTAAAAAAATATATAACCAAAAACATCAACCACAAAAAAAAACTTTATTTACAGCTAATATATTGTCAATTTTTTTCCCTTACAAAAAATTCACGTGTTCATAAATATCAGTAAACATTAAAATGATTTATTTTCTGGTTCCAATATTAATTCCCTGTACATTTTTTATATTAACTTTAAAAATATATATAACCAAAATCAACTACAAAAAAACTGTATTTACGTAGGTACAGGTAAAATAAAATGACACTTTTACTGCACCAAAAATTGCAATTCTGCAACACGATGACAATACAATAGTCAGGACAATATTATCTTGTCCAAGCTCCGTGAACAGCCTTGACCGCACAGGACAAGACAATGATACAATACAATACAACAATACAATAAAACAATACAATACAACACAACAATACGATACAACACTACAACACAACAATACAATTCAACTTAACAATACAACAATACAATCTAACACTACAATACAATAATACAATACAACAATACAATAAAACAATACAATAAAACAATACAATCCAACAATACAATACAATAAAACAATACAATACAACAATACAACACAACAATACAATACAACACTATAACACAACAATACAATACAACACTATAACACAACAATACAATACAACACTATAACACAACAAAACAATACAACACAACAATACAATCCAACACTACAATAAAATAATACAATACAACTATACAATAAAACAATACAATAAAACAATAAAACAATACAATCCAACAATGCAATACAACAATACAATAGAGCAATACAATACAACAATTCGACCGTAGTTTACACGTTGCGTTGAATTGCCGTAGGGCGAACAAAATAAGAAAAAGGCATTTTTCTCCCGACATTTTCGGCAGAAATGTATGCTTTGTATTCTCGGGCGCGACTCGCATGAGCGAAGCAATTGGCTATTGTCCTTCTGTCCTGTCCATGCGCTT